>NC_141146.1:110144965-110744965 GCF_053477565.2 Lygodium microphyllum | reverse complement strand
AGGGAATGCTATTGTGCTTAAAATAGTTTTGGTAAGTATGAAATTCCTCAAATTTGGGACTTTTTCACTCTATGTGTACATGGAGGACAAATTTCCCATGTTGCAACTACTTGGAAGATGCTTTTAATAGGTTGTACTTGGCTATTTAGGCATGTGAATATATAGATGGTGTATAGAATAGCCTTTCCAACATGTAGGGGGTAACCAAGGCATAGGAGCCCATAGTCAGCTTTGGGCCATTTGAAAAGAGGGATATAGATGTTATGGATTCTATACCTAGACCATAGTTGATAAGCATTTGATGCTTGCAATTACGTATTTTTATGATGAAGATAAACATGATGCATAGAAAAGTAAGCTTGTAGGTGAATATATTGATGATGAAGATAGAATGAAACAAAGAAAATACATCTTGTAGGTGAAGTATAGATATTTTATGCATAGGAATAGTATAACTTGAGGTTGAAACAACCCATCTTGGTTGTGCATATGGACATAATGCCTATTACTCTAGGGATTAACACATCCAATGAGAGACATAAACTCTCGGAGACACTCTTAATGTTTCTTGGATGTGAGTTCTCGATATCTTCTCGTATCCTATTTGACCTTCCTAGTCAAATGTGAGTGCTTATACACCTTAAAAAAAAGATGTTTTTTAACATGCACATGTTTTCATTTATAAAATCATATGAATTTTAGGTTTTAGTACTCTCTTATCATGCTCTTCTACTAGGTTGTTCATGACCTATATCACTTGTTTGTTGCTTAGTTGCTAGTAGATGGATGCTGTGACTTGTCTAGAGTTCCTTTTGCGGTGCTTTTGTGAGTCTGCATGAGTGCACCTATTTTTTCCCTTAGTAGTAAGTTTTCTTGGTGCATGGTAGTTGATTGTGGTGGATTGATGATTGGTTGTGGTTGCTATTGTCAAGTTTCTATGTGTTGTGGATAATTTCATAAAAAATTTCAAAGATATTGTAAACAAAAAGAACATTCTAAAGTGAGGTTGAAGGATGGCTATTGTAGGAATCATGTATACTTGGCTCTAAGCTCTTTGGAAACATTAACCAAGACATGATTTTGTGCTACGGACAAGTAAGGATGATGATTGTGTTGTTGAGAGAGTTCTTTTTGACAAGGGGTGCATTTTAAAATGAATGATTTGATGTGGCCAATAGTCAATGTACTGTGACATGAATTGCACAGAGATGTTAAAAAGTAGCATATCTAAGCAATCCATACTTGATCATCCGATAGGGAGCACAATGTGCTTAGTTATATAGGACTGGACATGTCATTCAATATGATCTAGCCTAGTTACCAATGTTATGAAAAGTGATTGGTTTGTAAATGTGATAAGAGAGACTATAGTGCATGGAAAGAGGCAATAGTAGAGGATGATTTGCAACATCACATAAGGGTATGATTGGCATGTGAGAACGTGTGTATCTCAACCTTAAGTTGTGATGCATAACTCAAATCATTATTTTGGTAATGTGGAGAAATATTTCATATTACTATCAAAGTATTTAAAATGCAGGCTAACCAAAAAGGTTCATTGCTTAAAAACAATTAACACTTTGGCAAAAAATATTTGATATTCCTTAACCTTAACGTGTGATGCACTAACTTAAGCCTTATTTTTTTTGGTAATGTGGAAAAATATTTGATATTGCTATCAAAGTATTTACAATTGATCAAGAGCTTTTGACCAACCTTGAAGACATGATATTTCTTTCTAAGCTTCCTCTTGAAACACCAAGGACATCACTTAGAATTATTGCAAAGAGCATTTTAGATTTTATCCATGGAAACTATATTCCTATTGTGCCAAATGGCTCTTATTATATTCCACACATCCAAAGATGCCTCATCAATCTTTCCCTTATCCCTAAATAAGGTCGTCTTAAGCTTGTTGTGGCATTAAGTCCTACAAAGTGGACCCACTTCAAACATCGGCCACACCATCCTTAAAAGAAAATGGGGAGATCCATGTGTGTTGATCAAGTGATTCATCCCCCCTCTCTTGAATTTCCTTGGCCATCCAAGGGTCATAATGGTGACTTTCTAGCATTTCAGTAGTGAGTTCGCTATTGTTGAAAAGTGGATCTTAAAATCCATATGAACTACTAGCACATCTTCCTATTGCAAACCTAACCACTTCCCATTTATTGAGGAGTCCTCCTTAAGCTAGTGTATGAATATCTAGACCTACAATAGATCCTTTTTTAATCTCAGTAGTAGTGGCTAAAAAGCCAACTAGGCCCAACCACAAGAACAAAGAGGACAAGATTTAATATGGCATCATGTATGTCATGATTTTGTGAAATCCATATTGATTTCTACCCAATGAAAATTAAAGATGGACTTAGACCATGAGACTTATTCCATGACTACCTAGGAGACTTAGACTTTTCATGTATTGGATTGTGAGTCTTTATATCACGATGATCATTATTCCATTTACCATCATGTCTGCCTCTCACCATAAGTGCATGAGAAGTATGTGTTGCATCAATGTTTTTCCTATTAAATTCTTCTATAAGTAAGGCTCTCTCTACATCAGAGCATTTAAATCCATCTTTAGGGGGGATTAGCACTCATAATAGCATGGAATGTATCCCAAGACTCAAGTAGTATGACAAGTAAGAACAATGACTTAACATTATCCTCAAACTGAATGCCTTACAAGATAAGTTGGCTGAAAATTGAGTGGAACTCATTCAAATGAGTGGACATAGGAGTGCCCTCCTTAGTATGAAGGTCCACAAGTTTAGGAGGGATACACCAATATGAGGTTCACAACTTCATGTCAAGTGTTGATGGAGCATATTAGGAAACGACCTTCATCATCTTTAGTTGTAAGTTTAGTAGATGAGCATTGGTGTGTCACCTTTTCCTCATCTACATGCATCTATAGAGCATTGACATCCATATACAATATCACTGAACCAATGTCCTTCTTCAAGTTTAATCTCTTGCAATGCTAGGATGTTAGGCTTTTTATGTTTGAGAAAAGCTCTATGCTACCTTTTCGGTTGTTAAACAAGCTCCCATGGTGTTCCAAGAGATGAGTGAAATTTTAATTGTGAAAGTCATAGAAGAGATCTACACCATCAAATAGATGTTTATTATCATCCAATACTACATAGACAATTCTATCCACAAGAGGAAGTCGGGCCATTTCCTTAAGTGATACCTTCTTCTTTCCTTTTGGCCTACCCTAACTCTTTCTATTAGCAGACACCATATTTTCTTTTCATCTTCCCCAATCATATGCATGCTTTGGTGGGTGAGCTTTATTATTTCCTTTATCAACATACTTGGACTCACTTTCTTAGTTCAGAGAGAGAGAGAGAGAGAGAGAGAGAGAGAGAGAGAGAGAGAGAGAGAGAGAGAGAGAGAGAGAGAGAGAGAGAGAGAGAGAGAGAGAGAGAGAGAGAGAGAGAGAGAGAGAGAGAGAGAGAGAGAGAGAGAGAGAGAGAGAGAGAGAGAGTGTGTGTGTGTGTGTGTGTGTGTGTGTTGCAAGCTTGTCCATCTTGTCATTTTTGGGAAGTATCTTCTGCTTCTTCACCTCCTACCTATGAGGTGAATTTTTAGCATGTTTCTCGATGTCATCTTGAATGGGAGCAATGTGGGGTTTCTCAATCTTTGTGGATTTATAGGGGTTGTCCTTTGCAAAATCCAATGTCTCATGACAGTGGGAGCAATAGTAGTCAACAAAAAATGAGAGCTTGACTTCATCAGTCATTTCAAGCCTTTGTAGATCAAAGACTTATAGGAAGTTAGGAATGCCTTGATGATGATCCTAGAGAATGCATGCATGCACGCTTCTCAACCCAAAAAATATCATGGGAAGGAGTGGGTACATAGAGGACTTGTCCTAGGGATTCAACCAAGGTTGAGACTTCCCCATCCATTGAGTTTGGGAGCTCGAGGAAGGAGATCCAAATAGGGTACTAATGTGCCAAGTATTGGCAAGAGAAAAACAAGGAGACCAAGATAGCACATAAACATAGTTACCTTTGTAGCTAGCCATCCATAGATCCAAGTATCCATTCCCACTCTTGCTTTTATATCCCACTAGTGTGACGAAGAAGCCTCTTCCAATATGACACGATATTGTTGCATCCTTGGCAAATACATCAGTAGGAACTAGCAACCAACTTCATCTTCACAAGGAATCCATCCCATGAAGAAAGAAAAGACATCAAACATGCTAAAATCTACATAGTATTGCTTCAATCATTATAGAGAGAAGAACATGCCTTAATCTCTCCTTGAACCTCCTTCTCAATTTCCTCCATATTGACAACATCATCATTGATCATATAGAGATGATCAAGATCCAAAGCTTCTCCATTCCTCCTAGCCTTCACTAATGTGCCTTGCATCTTGCCATCTTCACTATAGTTTCTTGGAGCTTGAGGCTTGCATGGGAGTAGACCAACCACATTATTATGGAGTTATCTGTCAAGACACAATCCACGAGGGATTAAGAGACTAAACAAGATGGAATTTGGAATGCAATTGGCACTAAGTAAGAGTCCCTGTGTATTATGACAAAATAAGAGATACATTGGAGTGAGACACTTTGCATACAATTCTCTGTGTTCAAGGCAATATTTTGAACAAAGATCTATCAAGTCAATACTTATACACACTCTTTATGTCTCTAAAACCCTTACTATAGTAGTGCATGGAAAGTCCCAAACTCTTTGATGATGCAAAATCAAATAGAGGAAGCCATCCTGATTACATCATAAGTGTACCAGCCCAAAGCTTGTCAAATTACTCTGCTTTAAACTCAGTTGCAACATCAAATCTCTCTTGAAGTATATACTTAGCAATAGGCAAGTTACATACAATCTATCCGTGATTTGAAAGCTCTATTAACAGTTATTCCTGGTTGCATGCCTTGCATTTAACTACTCTAAAGACTGATCCATAGTCAACAAGGTCATCATTATGATCATTTTCAACTTGTCCTTTCCCTTCCCTAACATTGTAGACCAAAAAGATATATTTGAGATTAGTGTGGTCGCTCCAACTCATCAATTATTGGTTCAATAGCAAATAAGGCTTCATAGTTGATCATTTCAACAAATAAAAAGATCCTCAATCAATTAGTTTAGCAATCAAGAAGCTTTTTGTTGTCTTAACAACCTCTTCTCCTCCATCTTCATCCTGAAAGCTTTATTAACACAGTCCCTTTATCTCATATAGTTGGTTCATCGTCATGGTAGTTGTACATATAGTTGACAAAGGTCCTTCATAATCAGATCATCTTCATGATTGCTTTCTTCAACATAGTCCATTCAACTCTTTTTCCAATCACATATTGATCATGGTAGCATTCCACCCACAATCAATCAAGCACCTTCTTTTTTGATCAAAATGAATACTTTCTTCATTAGCAGTTCTCTAGTCACTCAAACCTTTAGACTTCAAATTAGTAACAAAAAAAACCCTCAATCAATTAGTACAATAGCCATGGGGCTCATCAATCATCTTCATGATCGGATTGTCATCATGACAACATTGCAACCATTCGAATTAGCTTCTCCCTTCTCCACGATCAAAATAGCTTGCTATTTTTCTACAACAATTAGTGCCAAAATCACAGAGACCCTTGCCTAGAATCGTGGGGACCATCATACTGTTGAAAAAAATGCTTCCTTTAGCTTCCAAAAGCTAAATCCTCCATCATTCCCTAATCATTCTCCATGATTTTAGGCTTAATTTTTGCCACTTATTTAGTTCACACTAGAACTGGTTCATCTCACTTATCCTTAGGACTAGTTCACAATAATATGTCATCAATCACTTGTTGTAGACTCAATTCACACTTGTAGTTCTATTCTTTGACTTGGTTGTGTATCAACTCTTGATCATCTACATAAAAGAACCTCTTGGTGCCTTTTCAATATATTTTTGATACACACAAAGTAAAACATGAAGGGAAAATGTACACGCTATCACATGCAATAAATCAAAACACATTGTAAGTGATCATGACTATGGTATCTTTAACACCTTGTATTGTGGTCATGCTTTGAGGTTTTTCACAAGTGAACATGCAACGTCACGACAACGTGACCACTCCTCCCTAAATGTTGTAATACATGCCCTTAATGGAAATAAAGATCCTATAAAGGCAAGATCATACCATGTGTAGGTGGCTTCCCATACCCGTCTCTCAATCTTCCACCACACACCATAAAGACCGTCTCTATTCATGAATTAGCTTAAAGTTACTCATGATAGCGTATTTATGTAGCATCACAAGCACAATGCTCTTTTGTATACATATAATGCTTTCAAATTGATACAAATGTACTAGTTATGCACTTTTATATTGTAATTGATGCTGTCATTACCTATGATTAAGAAATATGGTAAGTGCTAGTAGTCATTGAACTCAATGAGAATGCTATTCTTGAAGGAAAAGTTGAATTCTTAAGTATGTTTCTTTTACCCTTATTATGAACAAGTAAATGTACTTGTATCTTTACCAATCAAAGGTGGTGCAAGAGTGATCAATAAGGTATCCATTATTTTAGGTGCTAAAAATCCTCCACATGCACTAGATTCTAGTTTTTCTAGTATTGAAAAATCTAGTATGGTCTTTCTCCCCATATTATCAGTTTTTCTTGCTTCTTAAAACATGCATACTAATTTTTAGAAAGGTATTTTCTTTTTGCAAAATATTTTAGAAAGTTTTTGGGAAGCCCCTTCTCAAGGATATTACACATCTTACCTAAAGAATTAACAATTATATTGCTTGGAGAATCACCCACAGATATGCAAGTACATCATGTGGGTTCAAGAGAAGGAATTTCAAGTCCCCCTTTTACACTAAAGGAATGACCTCACTAACAATATAGTTTGTTGTACAAAAACATGTCTTAAAAATAGCAAATAAGGCTCTCATTTGAATTTTCAAAGGTAATGGATAGAATCACCATAATCACAAATCATATACACTATGAAAAGTGCATGAAAATTGTGTTATGTGGAGTCCTTGCACACTGTACTTTCACATACTCTAATAGCAAGATATTTGCAAGATGTCAAATGAAAATGAATAAAGCTACAATAATAGAACTAAAAGCTACAATAACTTCTAATATAGCTTGGTGTACGCTAGTGAACTTTACAACCACACAATAAATCATGATATTTGATTGATGTGAAAAATATGTGGAGTTGTTTTTACCAACAACTTCTAGCATCACATAAGATCACAAAGATAAGATTGAGTTTAGCCACACTGACTTTTTTGTAAGATCTCCTTATGGAGTTTCAATACTAAAGTTGCATGTCTTATAGCTTCATTGCATATAGGATTCTATAGCTTCACAATGAAAAAGAAGACTATTTTAATCTACATGTATTGTTTATAAATAAACTTGTAAGCCCCAAAATTCAATATTGAATCTTGCATGCTAGAACACGTACTTGATATTCCAAGAGTGATATGGTATGTTGATGTGTACCAAAGTCCATGATATGTCAACCTAGCTATGGGACCAAGTGATCTTGATATGGTGAAATCAACTCTTTCTTCCTCATGCTTTTCTCACCTACTACAATGGCTATAAACCAAGACATTATATTTTCCTAGCAGTGAAATTAGTATGACCTTCATTTGGCAGCCTTAAGGAATATGACGTAGAAAAGACCAACAAGCAAAAGTGAAAATCAATAAAGTTAGTCATGAACTACCATCAAAACCTCCTCGAGCATTTGCAATGTGGAATAAGAGGGTACATCCCATAGCATCTTTTTAAAGACTTGTGCTACTTGAAAACTTACAAGATCATAGATTTATCTGTCTTACACTAGAGGTAGCATTCCTTTTAAGTGAATGGAAAGAAATAGTGAGAATTACTCTTAGGATGATGGGTGAGTTTCCTCATGTGGGTTTTTTGCAAGGACTTTGACAAGAAGTACTTGAATGTATTAATTTATACTAAAGTATCTTGGAGACTTAGGCCTACCCCATCTTCTTTTAGTTGCTAAGGAATGGGAAGCTATAGAAAAAGTTTAGCACATGATTATTTTGACTGAAATTGTGGGGTAGTTTCCATGTGCTAGATGCTTGTCTTTGGCATTAGCTTTGAATATACTCTCCTTAAATGTGGAGGTTAAGGTGTAGAGTCAATCATATGGAGAAACAAAAAGAAGCACACAATTGTTGTGTGGATGAGAAATAAGAAAATCAAATGAGAGGGATCTCAAGAGGAAAATATGGGAGAGAAAGATTATTGATTAGCGAAGGGGAAAGTTTGAGGGAATGAGGAGACTTGCATTTACTAAGAGGGGGTAGTTAAGGGAATGCAGTCAACTTGAAAGGAAAGCAAACAAGATATGATAAGGGGGCAGAGAGAGAGAGAGAGAGAGAGAGTGTGTGTGTGTGTGATTGCTTAAGTTTGAGCTTATCTTTAGATGGAGGTGGGCATGTTTAGGTTCTACTACATATGGAGCTAAGCCTAGCTTGGAGATGGAGAAGTAGTGTTGGATGAGAGAGGGAGAAGGAGATAGTAAGTAGTTCTTCGAGAATGTGGAGGTAGGTGAGGAGGCTTCCTCATACTAGAATCCTTCACTTTCCATGTTCCATTCTGAGTATCATGATAGCGGCACATCCATCCATCTCTCTCTCTCTCTCTCTCTCTCTCTCTCTCTCTCTCTCTCGGTTGATCGGATTGATGTGGTGGCTGATCTACGAGCCAGGAGGGCAGAGCCATTCGTGTGTGTGACGATGGTGTTGACATCACAGCTGCCAAAAGCAACCGAGTGAAGCCTTTCCTTTCTTCTCCATCCATCATTGCTTTTATTTTTGGTGTGTGAAGCTTAAACCACCACCAAAGGAGAGAGAGAGAACGCGCACAGCAAAAGAGAAAAAAGGTAGTCATGTCAAATAGCACTTCGTACTACACGAGCATGCCCCACACGTGCTTCCCCCCCCTCCCCCTCTCACGCCCCCCCCCCCCCCCCAGCATGCACACGTGTGGTGGGGCCTCTTGCCAACGCTTCTCTTTTCCTTTGCTTTTCTCCTTCCAAAAAACAAAAGAAAGTGAACCCTCCTTTGTTTTTGATCTATCATGTCAGTGCATCCAAGCTTTCCACGAGACGCTCGAAAAGATGGTTTAACCTTTTGCCTTTTTAAAAAAAAATTAAAAATAAAATTCTGAAAATAAGATATATTAATACATCTTCTGAAGAAAGCAATGGTACAGCTATACAAAACCACCAAGTTCCTATGACACACTCTTAGATGGCTTCAGCTAAGACCTTAGTAACAACCCCATTCCTACTACCCTTCCCACACTTCAAAGTATGTCATCGTCGTTATGCTTCCTTGCTACACCATCCAAAGTCCACTTTACTTCTGACATGCCAAATTGCTCTCAAGGAGGCAACTCCTCTCATCATCTTCTAGTATTTGAGCTCATCCTCATTCAACTTACCTTTCTTTATCCCTATCGAGCACTTGTTCGGGACCAAAATCTTGAGCTAAACCAGATTTACATAGCAATTTTCTTATGTCTTACCAAACTACTTTCACCTTTGTACAACTCCAAATTAACTGCATGATATCCTCCTCTTTTCTTCTACAAAGTCAACATACAGGCGAGATGTTCTTGTATCTCAATTTTTGCCTAACGTGAAGCTTTATCATCAACACTCTCTATAGCATCAAGTTGAATCTTAGGGAGGGAGTCATCTTCCATGCTCCCATATTGGCACAATGCTACATCATCTCACAACTACTCAAAGGCATGCATAGTTCAATGGAATGTACTCGCTTCCCACCCACTCTAGAGGATCTATTAAAATAAAAATCCTTGAGACTAGAGAAGGGTAATGTCTCAAGGTTTGAGTAGCTAAAAGTAAACCCCATTTTATACTTCAAATTTTGAGTAGCCAAGAGCAAGCCCCATTTTATACTTCAAATTTACTTATATTGCACCTTGCTTCCCACACTCTCTAGAGGATCTACTAAAATATAAAGACTTGAGACTAAGAGACATTTGATGTCTACGGTATTCTAAGTAGCTAAAATTAAGCCCCATTTTATATTGCTTGACATTAGCTAAATGATTTACAAACCTCCATATGTCAATGATATTTGGTGAAGAACCATGCCAACATATGCAATGTTGTTATCGAAAATAAGGTTGCTAAAACTTTGTAGGCATGATTTTGGCAAATTTGAGCCTAATAACACTAAAACATGAGCATAATTTGTGTTGCGTGTAGCATCACATGGTTTCCTCTTAATCCTTAGAATAACATAGTACCACCACGTTTTACATCATTTTCTTACATCATCCTTTACTCGAAATGTCTTAACATGTAAAATAAATAAAACCATGTACTCATATAAGCATTCAAACACTAATTTTCATGTGGCATATAACCAAGCTAGTTAATAATATGTGTCCATCTTCATAGTTCTTCTCTAAGCAAGGTCCCAATTGAGTGCCTCTCTAGTGCCTAAAACCTCAATCTCACCACAAATAAGCCTTCCACCCTTGTGTCATGTAGTTTCTCATGCATGATGTTCATAAAAACCATGACCGTAGAGAGTGGTCACAATGTGGAAAGGTAGCTCATTGTAGAAATCAGTATATGGTGTTATGGGGAGTAGTCATGAATACATATGCTGTAGAAGATAGAGTGATGAAGGTTATGGAAATGTCATTGCTATGTCCATTGAGTAAGATAGATGAGGAGAATCTACCCCACATGTGCTATAGAAGATAGAGTGATGAAGGTTATGGAAATGTCATTGCTATGTCCATTGTGTAAGAGAGATGAAGAGAGTCTACCCCACATATGTTATAGAAGATAGAGTGATGAAGGCTCTGGAAATGCCATTGCTATGTCCATTGTGTAAGAGAGATGAGGAGAATCTACCCCACTTATTTTGGAGGTGTAGGGAGGTCAAAGGGATATGGAATGTTGCTAGAAGCTAGATGAAGGAAAAAGGTTTTGATCACAAGACTAACCTAAAGCTTGCCCTACTTAGAGATTAGGGTGAGCTCGATCAAGATACTTAAAATTTGGAATTTCATGAAGGCTATGTTTATTGGCTGAGACAGATGATAGCCTTTTTGGGGAAAGAACACATTTGGTCCCCTTGAAGTCACATTATCCTATGCCTGTAGAAGTCCTTTTGTAGTGACATAGTCATGGACCTTAGTGATGGGATTTACAATCTTCAAAACGGAATTCAACTTGTAACCTTGGTGAACTCACTCATACATATGTAAGCGTGTGAGTTTAATTGAACAAAATTTTAAAATCCACTTTGTGTAGATAGAAGGATACTGCACAAAAGGGTTTCTATAGATTCGATGGAGAAAGGATGCCTTTAAGTAATACTGACTTTATGGATTAGGGGTTCTTAAAAATAGGCATGGAATTCACATGATACAAATAGTTAATACATAGTGACACATGGATCATGTAATTCTTTGATTAGAAGGGAGTTGCTAAGTGTTATACTAATCTATATAGCATTCATTGAATGTATTGAATTTCCATGGGCAAAGTTGTAAAGACTCGATGCTTCCTAAGGCCCAAGAAGAAGGCTCCCCAACCCATCCTCTCTCTCTCTCTCTCTCTCTCTCTCTCTCTCAGACACACACACACAATGAGGCGTATACGTATAATCACAATCATGGCTTTTCATCTCCCTCTCGCGCCTTCGCGTTGAGTCTCTCTCTCTCTCTCTCTCTCTCTCTCTCTCTCTCTCACACACACACACACACACACACACACACACACACACACACACACACACAGTGTCGGTGAAGGAATAGGCATGGAATTTGGCTCGGTTTATTTAGAGCTTTTCATGGGCTGAAAAGCATGGCCCAGCGGGCCGACAGGAGCTGGCCCTCTTTGCCTTTTCGACTATCATCAAACCGAAGTTTGGATGCCTTTCCATATCACAAGTCCAAATATCAAAAGTTCACTTCATTATTTGTTCTTCCTCCTCCTCCATTTTTTTCTTCTTCTTTTTATTTTTTTTGTTTAGAGCATGAAATGTCAGTGTTAGAGTATATAAAATGTCATTGTATGTAACGTTGATTAAATTGTGTCAATAGAAGATGTCCATGTTTTATATTTGATGTCTTCTAACACAACCTTGTGGACAAGAAGGTTGTTAGCTGTATATGGCCTCTTGTCTCTTGGTAGACTTTATATTGGTACTTGGATTTAGCTCATATAGCTTGTATTAAGTTCACAAACATAGCTATGAAACACTTTGTCTTTATTACGTGATTGTATTGTATTGTTATGCACAATTGCTATCTTTCTCTTTAGGATAAAAACGAGAAAAGTTAAAATAGAAAACTTCTAAATCCGGTTTATAGCACAACATGTCAATGCATATGTGAATGGCACCCTATTGAGCCTTAGAAAACTTTTATTAAGATATAAGATGTCAATACCAAGTAAAACCCCTTTCCCATGATGAGGATGATAATCATGAGCCCTTTTTCATGGTTTATGGAAGAGGCAAAAAGGCTATAGTGGCATAGCACACGTCACCCCAAGCAAGTAGTGATGATAAAGCTTCGGTGGCGCCTTAGAGTAGCAATCAAGCGTACTTCTTCTACTATTCATTAGGGTCCTTCTAAAATCCAATCCCTATTTTCTATTCCTCCCATGGCTCTTTCTTTTCTTCTTCTTTTTTGCATCTCTTTCATGAATTGCCTCATCATACGAGGGTCCCCCCTTGGGCTTCTCTCCAATGCTTATATTTTATATGCATGCCCATCCATATTGCAATCACCAAATGTTTAAGCCATCTCCATCCTCATCATCCCCAAAGGTGAGGAAAAGGAGATGTGATTTCGTAAGCAAATTACCTTGGCCCCACAATTTGCACTGCACATGAAGATTACAAGGGGAAACAAACCTTCTTGTAAGATCAATAGAAGTGCCTTGTTTGTGTGAATGCTCATGGATTCTACATCCTAGCACAAAATTCTCATATATTTTTCATGATTATGCATTGTTTTTTTGCTACATGTGTGATATATATATGTATATGTATATATATGTATATCTATATATATGTATATATATAAGAAAGAATAAAGTTTTCAAAAGGCTATTTGACCACCATGCAAGTCCCATGTAGTAATTAAAAACTCACTACATGGGACTCACATGGTGGTCAAATAGCCTTTTGAAAACTTTATTCTTTCTTTATTGATCTATGAATTATAACAAAAAGTATGATAAACCATTACATATTATTTCCAATATAAAACCACTCTAGTGATATATTATCTAGCATGTAGAAAAGTCACAAGAATCAACATTAACCTAGCATGTTGAAAGTTCTTAGTTATGGATGCCTAGACATAAGAGGACATCTAGAGATTCTTTGACGTAGGGAGTTATTTCAGAAATATGATATATAAATGCTGAGGTAGGAATGCTTTTGCAAATAGGTCAATATGTAAGGTTCTAACACACAGCTTAATGTTTCTTCATCACATGGTTTTAGGGGGTGCCTAAATTATTTGCAAATGGCATTGCTCTCTTCTATAAACCTTTTCTAAGTGCATCATGGAAAAGTGTGTTTATCATATAGGAAGCATGTTCCATGGTGTGATTAACATTATGCACAATCATTGGCATATGAATACATTATTACATGCACAATGCCTTGTTATGATTGTTAAGTTAGATGTTTATCAAATGTTTAATAAGGTTCATTAAATTTAGTAATTAGAAGTCAGCCTTAAAATTTGTAATGTTACCATTATTAGCTTTTATTTTCTACACGTTTTCAATAATCCTTGATGGCCTTGATAGAATGTGTTTGTATGTTAAATCCATGTATATACAATTCATGCAACTTTGCATATACGATGTTATATTTGGTACCCCACTTGCTCATGTGGCTTGCATAACTATTAACATTCTTCAATGAGTGAGATTGCACGATAGCTGTATGCTAAAAGCTTTAAGGATACTAGGCATAATCAATGTTGCAAAGGGACAACTACAATACGAAAATGAATAACTCCCTTAAGGCCTGCAAGTAGAGTAGTACAAAAAATCTTTAGAGTATACATACACCTAATATGCATATTAATTGAGTAAGCTAAAACATACATTCAAACACTTCAAATATTTTGAAATCTTAAATGGTAAGAATGTTTGACTATAATCTGTCATACTTTTCATACTAAAGTCAAACCAGAATTATGCTTTTGTTGTTATGAGATTTTGATCATTGTCATGTAATATTTCATATTCACAATTCCATTAATTTAATTCGTAAGGAAAGCTACATAAGAGAGATTCATAATGAGAGATTCACTTAGCAAACATCAAATTTTAAGCTATGTGATATTGATAATAATCTCATGTTGCACAAGATAAGCTAGCCACCAAATTATTCAACTTTATGTATGAATTGTCCCTAAAGCATGTTTTCCAAATGGTTGGTAAGTCTCTATTCAAATAAAGTGTTGATTAAAAAGACTTGTAATGCATCGAATTTGCAATTTACTTTATGGTTAGACCACATGTCATTCTATAGGGTGTTACCATATATAAACCTTAGATATGACATGCATTCAATGCCTATTTTTAAACTGCTTATTTTGTAAATCCATCACATTAAATTGCACCCTTTATATGGATTTTGTATGTTAAATATGTGTAAAATGGGATTAAATTCATTTTTGAACTTAAATGCTACAATTACATATTTATGAGTGAACCCCCAAAGTTCCATTTGATTTAGTATGAATAATCTATAATAATAATTGCATCATTTATGGAATTACATATTTCCTAATGTTCAATCAAAACTCATAGAAACAACATGGTAGAGTGGTAAGAGACTCTATTTTGGTGGTCATAGATTGATGGATAGAAATATACTTAGCCTTGTAATGTGGGTTGTAAGCTTCCATGCCTTCCCCATGCCTTTTGTATTCATATTGACATCCCTTCGCATATCATTCATCATGCTAGTTTAATTCTTTGAGTCAAAGACTGTGGGTCAATCCCAATATTAAGAAGTTGCATACATCATGTGTGTTCATGTCCCTACATAAGAATGCATTGTATAGATATTTTGAAAATTAAAGGACTTTGTGCATTGAAGAATCTTTACAAATGCATCCACTATACTCAAATGTGGGTTTAGTAGGAAGGATTTTTTAAAATTGTTAAAAAGGAAAAGGTTAACATATAAAATAATGCCATTTAATAGGCATGTTCATAGGCTTTATAGGAGAAGAGTGTGCCTTATTTCATAATAAATTTATAAATAATAGGGTTTTGAAAATAGCCATTACATATAGTGAACCCTTAGTCTCTATGTATATCCATTGTCCAAGGAATAAATTACATTTTTTCTTCGCTCAAGTCATTGGATGCATTAGTAAAATCGATCACTACAAATTATCAATATAGTTATCTAGTCACTAGCTAACTTATTTAATATGTTACATTAATAGACAACTTTTTATTTTCCAATCTATTAATGCTTTAGGAAGGAAAAATGATGAGAAATAAGGCAACAAACTCTATCATAAAATTCTATATTCAGATGATAAGAGGGTAAGTTATGGTAGTCCACCAACCTTGGTCAATGCAAACAGATTCCATTGAGATGATGGACAAAATTGTCTATGACTTTGAAATAAGAACTCTGATCAAGATGATATAAAAAGAAACATTACAGCTCATAATAACCAATCTCCAAGTTTTAGGAAAAGTTAGAGGAAAGCTTTGAGTGTAAATAGGCTAAACAAATCTATGACCAAAATATTACTTTTTTAATACGCTATATAGTTATTCATTTAATTTTTTTTTGAAACTAAGATGCTATCCATTGGATTTATTTTTCATATATTATTATTATTTTTCTATTCATTGCATAATGCGAACATTGCATATGTGCATGTATAGTACTAGTCACATTGTGCTAGATGGATCAGTAGGGATTTAATGTGTTTTGTGTCTCTAATAAGCAAATTATTAGTATCCAAAGCACATGCAATGGTTTTTGTATTTACTAGTGGAGCACCTTTGATGCATGAATTATTATTTTAGTCCCATTGGTGCATAGTTTACTATTCACTAGTGCATCCATTATTTGTATGTAGAGGATTATTCAAGTTTTGGTAACCTTTACATTATGCCCTTATGGAAAGACAATTATTTCTTCAATGTTGAACTATGATTTAGGCCTTAACAATAAGCGGATAGGCCTTACTAATTTATTATCAAAAGGAAGGCATTCAAACTAAAGAAAGCAAAAAAACCCCAATAGGATTATTTTCATGATTTTTAAAACAAAAAACAAAATGATAAAATACACTAAATAGATGCATCTAAGAGGTGCTCAAGCATGCATGGGGTGAGATTGTACCCATTCATTCTCTTGTTGTGTACTCTAGTCTCTTACTCTCTTGCTTATTTTTGAGCACACTAAATTTTGGGCCATGTCATTGGACAAACCATCAACATCAAGAATAGGATCTATCACATGCATAGAAGAATCCATCATCATCATCATCATCATCATACCAAGCAACATAATTCGGTCCTTTAGGTAAAGACAAGATACAATTATCATTGCCTTAAAGCACTCAAGTTGAATTTGTTTCCAGAATTAAATGACATGTGACCCTTTTGAAGGGCCAAAACCACTTCTTTCTCTAAAGAACTATCCAACCCCCATGAACACTAGTGAGCTCCTCTTGAAAGTGGTTATGTAGCAAAGTTTGAAGTGGTGCTTGCTACTGCCATAAATTTGTTGGTGCCAACCTCAAATCTCAAAAACAGTGGGCCAAAATCTTCACTTGCTACTCTTTCTTTTGTGCCATTAGTTCAATGATTTGTGTTTGTCCTCCCATTGATAGCCTAGTTAACCCCTCTAAGAAGGCTTTTAAACAAAGTATGTTAATATTTTAAGCCTCTATAATGCTTAGATTCAAGACTTTATTTGGCTTTTCTCAAATAACAAAGGTATTTCAACTCCATTCTAAAGCTTAATTTAACCCTCACTAAAGCTTTCTTTTAAAGCCTTTAAGTCTACGTGCCTCATATTCCACAAATACTATAGGTAAGTTCAATACCTAGAATTATATCTTGCTAGCCCTAACCCTATTCCAAACTAAATATTTTCTTCTTAATACAAAATGTAGATGCTACTAACCCAAGAAGTGCAAACCTTTGTGGGATTAAAAAGAGTTGCAAGATTTCGAGTCCCTTGTATACCAATATTCTTAGTATTGAATCTCTTCTACCTAAGATTTCCGTTCAACCAAATTGAATTCCTGCAATATAATTTGGCCAAAGTTGTTGAAGACTTATATACCATAGAACAACCAATTATTAGCCAAAATTACAAGAAACACAAACTGAAAAAGAAAGACAATAGAGATGAGAGAGGAGGATTTGGGAAAGCATACACGTCACAAGATTGGGTACAACATCCCCCCATGCATGGGTGAACACCTTCCCCATGCATTATTTATAATAATTAATTAAGATTTTATGCTTAGAATACATTGAAAGCATCCCTTTTGAGTTCTTTCCTTTTCTTTCCTAGCATGACTTGCTTTTATGCAAATAAATCAAGCATACTCTATTCTAAATAGCTTTGCAAGGAAACAAAATATTTCATTCTCTTCTAATGTATGCACACAAAGTCCTTGTGCTAATAGGCACATACAAAAATATAATATTTTTGGATAATATTTTTCAACGTTATAAAGCACACAGATTCTATGCTTTGAAGCACATAAATTCCATGTATTAAAATGGGTATTCCAAAATAATAATTTCCCTAAGCTTCATCTAATCAATAGCTCACCACAACACAAAACACATCAATATCCTTTTGTCTATTTGCTAGGCATAATGCAATCACTACCACACATGTGCGCCTCATGCAATATGTTACAAATCATGCGGCAAATATACAAAATCCACATTAAATATGTATAATACCATGATCAATATGATTCCATAACAAAAGTAACCCAAGTGTTTCAAAAGCATGACTACCAAGCTCAACCATTTCAAGTTGAAGATGACCATATCACTAGCATCCTATGAGGTGTCATCGATGCTAAATAAGTGAATAAGAATCAAAAGGTGATCAATATCCCTTTTCAATTTACTATAGATAATAGGAAAAATGATAGAAAATTTGGTTTTTCCTAGTTGAGCCAATTTGATGATGACATAAATGAATAATCTTCTCTAAGAAATATAAAATAAAGTGTCCAAATTAAATGATGGATAAGGCTTTACTTTGATGGAACTTCCTTTGACATGGCTCAAATGATGGATAATGCTTTACTTTGATGGAACTTCCTTTGACATGGCTTCAATCATCCTATCACTTAGGACAAGTTTCATGTAAAGCTTAAAAAATCATTCCTACCTCAGTTTCATTTTCATGCTAGGTACAATTGGTATGATATTACTTTGGCAAGACGATGATCGTATGGTCAACTTATATGGAGAGATTGTAGCAAATACTTATTTTACTGACAATGAAAGAAGAAATTAATAAGGAATCACTTCAAATGAAATACAAAGATAGACTCTAACAGGGCTTCCAAGAAAATCTTAACATATGTTACCCATCTCAGATAAATATGTCAATTAAAAAATACTAGATTAAGGGTTCAAGTGCAAAGTTTGCAATTCTCACAAGCTCAGAGAAAACATACAAGTGCTATATTTAAATAATTTTTTAGGAGCTTGACAAGAATCAAATTTTGAAGCACTTGTAAAGTTTTAAAGAATATTATGATGTAACTATGTTTTGAGGAGAGCCATGCTCACTCTTGTGTAAATGGTACTCTACTTTTGAGAAAGGATGGTGACCTACAATGATTGTGAGGTCATGGGCACGGTGCCTCTATTCACTTTTGGAAGAGGATGGTCCAATTAATCCTAGTAGCTCGTAAAAATTGAGGATTGGTCAAAATCCAAAAAGAGGGTAGGGTGCCCAGCCCTTGGAGGAAACTCTAAATTTCAAAAACCTATGTTTCTTAGGGAGAAGCTCTTCTCCATTCTTGCCTACTATTGCTATTTTTTCTTCTCCAATCCTTTATCCATGGATGTTGCATGAATTGGCATGGAGGCAAGGGAGTAATGGCACATTAGAAGGTGCATCACTTGAATTGTGGGGTCATCAATGAGACACTCTAGGGGCAAGGAAACTCATAAATATGTAAGTGTATCACCTATCTCAACATAACATATTTTCTAGATATTATTTCTACATAGTTTTTGCATATATAAGACTAGTATATAAATAGTTTATTTATAGATTAAATAGAAGAGAGAGGTGTTTTACTTAGGAAAAAATTGGAGGTAATGATATTATAAATAGTTTTTTGTGATGAGCAGGATACATGGGAGCTATGTGTAGATATAGCCCATGGTCACACCATTCTTGATGAAATACCCCATTTGGACCGCCTTCAGTGTGATCATGGTACGCATGTATGACACTTCACATGTATGTAGTTGAAGGAGATGTATGTCACTAAGATCCACTTATGCAAAGCTAACAGAGAAAACGAATATGTAAATGTTCTTGGGATTATGATTAGTATGTGTGGGATATGATGATGCTCAGGCCCCTCAGTCCATGAGCCATTTATGTAGTGAAATTGGGAATTGAGACATGTAGTGTTTTAGGCACAATCACTTAGGAACAGTCACAAAAATTGAATTACAATTTTTTTTGTATTATAGCTACAAGTGAACCCTATATCTCCTCTCAAATAGGGCTTCATCCCCTCTGATTTGAATCAAAAATCTCCCCAATAAGAGCTACAGTCTAAAAGGTATGGCCATTTTTGTGCATTGATGTCATTGTGGACAAAGTGTAGACCACTCCAAGATAGGCATAGAAATCCAATTGCAGAATTCTCTAATAATTTTCTGTCACAAAGATTAATAGCTCATACCAAATAGGGATTCCTCCCCTTCAATTTGAATAAAAAATCTCACCAACTGGGGTTCCCTACTAGAAGTTACACCCCATTTATTGATAGTGCGTCTTGTGGAATGCATCTAAATGGTTGGTTAAAAAGGAAAAAGTAAGGCCCATGAGGAGGTCTAGAGGGAGATTAGGGACCCTAGGACCTCAATGAATGATGAACCTAGCTTGACACAAGATTATCATGATGATGTGCATGAGAAAGTACCCAATATAGATCCCTACAGCATGCTCAACCACACCCTATGTCAACATGAGCTTTGTCATATGGAGAGGTGTAATGACATAGCTGTTGCAAACCATCACAAAATGTTGTCTAAAATTGATGTAGCAATTGAGAAAATGAACCTCTTGAACTCTCAGACTCAACAAACCCTAGAGTAGCTCACCACTCTTGTAGTCCCAGCTAGCTACCATTTCGGCCCAAAAAAACGCAAATGAGTCTAAGCGCTAGCCTTGATGGCCTCCACGACTCAAACCACTACATGTTCCATAGGGCATTCTTGGATCCAAGGATGTTCCCCCTTCCACCTATAAGTCAGTGAACCCTGTCATGCTAACGACGAGCCTCTTTTAAGCTCTCCCATCTTCCATGTCACCAACCCTCAAATGAGACCTCACCTACCATTAATAGAAGCTCCCCCATTCTTCTTAGGAGCCCCAATGGAACTTATATGGCTTAGCCCCATCATGGATAATATGGTATTAATGGCGAGCGTGGCAATAATGGGCCACATGGCAATAGTGGGCAGCATCATGACTACAATGGGCAACATGGGATAAATGCACAACATAGTATGTATGGGTAGCATGGTATTTACAACCATCATGGTATATATGAATAGCAAGGCTTCCATGGGCAGCAAGGTCCCAATGATCTCTCTAACAAGATCCTTCTCAGTAAGTACAATGGGTCCCCATCATCATCAAATTTGGAAGAATGGATCCTTCTCACTAAGTACAGTGGGTCCTATTTCAATATCCACCCCCGCATGGATGATTAGAAAATTATATTTGCATCCCTCCATTTGGAAGGGTTTGCCACATGGTGGCACTATATTAATTAAGAGAATCATCAGTTTATCGATTGGAAAGACTTTAAAATGCATATGGTTCAAGAATTTACATTCCCTGTGGAAAAAGAGAATTAATTAAGAGAATCATCAGTTTATCAATTGGAAAGACTTTAAAATGCATATGGTTCAAGAATTTGTATTCCCTGTGGAAAAAGAGCGGTTGACAAGACGATGGTGCAATCTTGATCAATGCAATCTCATTGTAGGAGAGTACACAAATTAGTTTATGAACTTGACCATGTATGTGGAGAGATTTACTGACGATGCCAAATTGCACAAGTACATCTATGGTATGGAACCAAGCCTATGGAAAATGTCATGGCGCTTAAAAGCCTACTACCCTATTTGATGCAATTGAATTGGCTAAAAGATATGCAAGAAAGTACCATAAAAATGAGATTTTTCACCAAGGTTACAGATAGATCCATATCCCATTGAGGTTAGCCCCATATGGGGGTGGTTTTAGAGGCAATCCCATGCCTAATAGCAGCTCTAAAATACCCACTTAGCCCCCTTCCATGCTGAAAGAAAAAATGACACTTTTGGGATAGCACTTGGCTCTAATGGTGAGAGCAAATATGTTGAAAATAGACAGCACAGTACATCATGTTCAAATGGTTCAAGTGATCAAAGGTTCATTACCCCATATGTTATGAAGGAACAGAATGGAAAATGTCTATGCTTTAAATGTGGAGACAAGTACACAACCAACCATGCCTCAAAATGCCCTTACAAGACAACCAAGGTCAAAGTTCATAGCATGTACGTAATGGAAGATTGGAACAATGATGAGGAAGAATTACTTGCTAAAAGTAAAGAGTATGCTGAGGATGTGGATCAAGAGAGTAGTTCTATGACCCGAAGGATGGGTTTCCCTTTGATCCAGACGGTTACCCATCCCATGCTCTTGATTTGATACCCCACCCAACTACCACCTCCCTTTTCTCCATCTCCTTGTATGCTTGGATTGGTTCTAGGAGCCCCAATACCCTACGCATTCAAGGTAGTATTAATGGGAAGCGTGTGTTTATCCTTGTCGATAGTGGTAGTACTCATAATTTTGTGAATAAATCAGCCATTGACCTGTTGAAATTCACCCCTATGGTATTACAACATCCCCTCAAAGTTCAAGTAGCAAATGGTGATGAAGAAACTAGAACATATATATGTTCCAAAGTCCCCCTAAACTTGACTAAGAATTATGTGGCATTTGGTTGACCTAATCAAATTAGACATGGACCACATTGATGTTGTCTTGGGTTGTGATTGGCTAAGACTATTGGGGAGAATTGCTATGGACTTCTCTAAGCTCTACATGGAGTTTATGATGCATGGACAACTCATCCGCTGTCGTGCTGCTACGCGCACACCATGTAAAAAAATTCTAGAGTGTGGATTTCTTATTGATTTAGAGAGCCAATGCCATTTTAGGCATTAGTGTTAGTGTCCATGGTTCAAAAACATTAGATTTTTGGACAATTTTTAGTCCATTTTTATATTTTAGATATTATCTCTTGTAAAAATCCATAAAATTGTAGACAACTTCTAGATTAGGATGACATGTAAAAGAAAGCATATAGCTTTTAGCCAATTTGAGAGGATTTTATGTAAAAAGAGAATAGACGAAATCGCACGACGCGCGATCGCTGTTTTCAAGCAGTGAACAACACTTCGAAGGGGGAGATGAAGGAGTGATCTGGCAGAATTCTAGCTAGGTGTGCTGGTATTTTACCCCCCTTTTGAAGCCAATGGAAGCATCAGATTGGTGATCTGAGCAGCATAGAGGAAGTTGGAAGTTCTATTAACATCTTCAAGAACTTAGCTTGAAACCTTCAACCCTTCTCTTATCTCTACCATCGCCGGAGTCTAAGCTCTTGAACCCCCATACATTCTTCTCTTTTCAAGCCCCTATGGTGACCTTCAACCCTACGCAGTGCGACATGGTGAACTTGACGTGAAGGTCGGTGTAAGAGAACTCCAAGATGGGGGATTCTTCAGGAGATACTCTACAACAATTGGTGTGCATACTGTAGCAGACTTAACAACAACAAATCCAAATGTTACAACAACAACAAAGGCAAGGCGAAGAAAAGATTGATTCCACAGCTATCAAGGCCCTAGAGGAAGTTGGACGAGAATTAAAACAATTTAATAGTCAAAATGCCTCTGTTTTCATTCACTTGTATGTCGAGAAAATGCTCTTCTTTGGTGTACCACAACATGCATGGAGTCGCTATTTTGCCAGACTAGCTAAGCATGGTCTTCAAGAAAGAATCCATGGTCTTTTTCAACGAGATGCGGATTGGGTTGCATTCAAAAAAACCCTACGCGAAGAATTCTTCTTAGAAGACTCTGGCCTAATGATGAAGAAAACGTTCACTGATTGGATTGAGAAACCCAACAAAGATTTAGCTGCAACAGCTTTATACCATGAGTTTGAAAGTAAATTTGGATAGCTTGATGCTAAAGACCAACCAAGTATGGAAGGTCAGAAGATTGAATTATTCCTTAAGGCTACAGATCCCATTCTGCAAGAGAAGCTTGTTGATCGCCTAGAAGATGCTACCTCCAAATCATGAGTCAAGATTGCATGGATAGATGTTACTGATGCAGTTAACATGATTGCTCGAAGAGAGCGGATGCGACTAAGATTGGGCTCTACTTCAACTTCAAACACTCCATTGATGGAGCTTGTTCCACCTTCAAAATCCCCTATTCCTTTGATTAATCAACCAACTTTTTCTTCTTCTGTTCCTTCTAAAAATGATGTCATGGATGAACCCATTAAAAGCATGTGTGACCTTCATTTGAATCTTACAGAAATTAGTTCCAAGGTGGAGAAGCTGGATGTCAAAGAAGTTGAAGAACGTGAGGACGATCATCAACTCAAAGACCCATGAGATAAGGCTTTAAGAGGTGCTATATTTGGTGTGACAACCAACAACATGACAAGAGGGAGTGTTCTGCCTTTCGTGAGGTTCAAGCACAAAAGCTCCTCTTTTGGAAAGATGGAAAAATTCATGCAGCTGAAATTGGTCTTCCAGTGTAGCCAAATTTTGGTAATGGGGGAATGAAGAAAAGATTAGAAGATTTAGTTGTAATAAATGCCTACGCATCAATTGATGCAGCTACCTATGGGCTGCAAATTGAACCAACTAAATCAAAATTGAAAGCATGTAAAGCTAATGTGCAATCTAAAGTATGGATGTAGGCAGTAGATCAAATGGAAGGTGGTAAAGCAACCAAAGAAGATTTGGCTAATGCCAGTCACTACATTCGAGGAATAACTAGTTGGAAAGAACCGGTAGATTCTTTTTTCGCCTTTGCACATTTGATTGATGCCAATCATAAAGAAGTCTTGATTGAAGAAAAGAGAAGAAGAGAAGATGAACCAGGGCCTTCCTCTTCTGGCCCTCCGAAACGAGTAATTAGAAGAATGCTTGAACAACCAAAGCTTACTGAAAATATAACCCCAGATCAAAGGATGGAAGATGTGCCACAAACAAAGAAGACCGAAGGAAAGAAGAAAGGCAAGCAGCTAGGCTACAAATTGCAGTTCGACATAGAATCTGCAAAAACCGATCTCAAACAAGTCCTAGAAGAACGGATTCTGGGAAGCAAAATTGAATTCACCTTAGGTGAAATTCTTGGAATTGCCAAATGTGAATTCCATAATGTAATTATTAATGTAATCAAAAGGAAAAGACAATTTGTTGGTGATGAAGTTGAAGAAACAGTGCATGTTTTTTTGCAAGTTCTTTGAGTTTCTGTGCAGGATGAAGAGACGCTAACTTCACAAGGAATTCATCTTGAAACAGTTAAAGAATTAACTGTAACAATTGAAGCTAAAGATAAAGAAAGCATGAATGCAAAAATTAAAGAAGTGAAAGCTGAAAATGTAATGGTCGACTGGTCCAAACCAATTGGGTAGCCCACCTCTCAAAAAGAAGGCCGTCTATAGCACATGCATGAGGAGGAAGATACTCGGTTCATTCCAAGCAGTCACTACTCTCATACACATTGGGTAAGAGCAACAATGGAGACAGTCGTCAAAATTGGAGAAAAAGAAACACTATGTATTGCACTCTTAGACCATGGCTCGGAGAAAAATGTCATGGCAAGGAGTCTCTATGAAAGTGGCGGATGGCCCATAGATGTTGATCTAGGTTGGCGAATGAGAGCTGCAAACAACTCTTCTAGAGAGTTATATAATGCATGTCCTAATGTGCGGGTAACTATTGGAGACATAAAAGACAATTTTTACTTTTTTGTTCAAGAGTCTTGTAGTTACCCTATCATTCTTGGGCAACCTTACATTTTTGAAGCCCGCTTGGAAACAAAAGCTCTTGATGATGGTTCTTTCTATGCTATAAGCAAGGATAATGAATGAGCTGTCCAATTTCCTACTGTGTGTATTAACCATCATCGAAATAGAGATCGACTACGTGATTATCATGTGCCTCCTAATTCCTAAGAATTCAAGGGTTTTTGGGCTGCACTGCTATAAAAGGAGGCTATGGCAGTGCGTCACATGTAAAAAGATTAAACCTCCTTATGCTACAGAAATTGTGTCTCTAGCAAATCTATATGTATGTATATCCAATAGTATGGGCTGTTATAACTCTCTTCCAGCCATGACTAAAATTGAAAGAAAATATTTATGTCATGTAAAAAAGGGAGTTGAAAACTTATGACATGATGGCTGAAAATGAAGATATTTCAGGCATTTTTTTTGGACTGATTACTATTGACACATTCGCTGAAATATATGCAGTTGCTCATACAGAAAATTAAGCTAAAAATCAGTCCACAGAAGTATGTACATTGGAATTTTATCAAACAATTCAAGAATTTGTTGAGCAGGAAGACATTGGTTTACTCAACAAGGTTGAAGCACAAGTGGAGACAAAATACAAGACGGTGGATAAGAAAGTCAAGCCTATGGCAGTCCCATTGCCTTCTAAAAGTGAAGGGCTGGCTAATAGGGCAGCAAATCAGCCAAGTCTTCATGATCCTTCCAACATTGGTCACAAGTTCACATCTGAAAGTATAAAAGAGCTCAAAATAGGTGAAAATTCTTTCCTTTCGCCGGCTGAAAAAACTCTTTTATGCAAATGCTAATGAAACATGGACAAGTTTTTGCATTTCAACCAAGTGAAATAGGTTGTGTGGATCCAAATATTATGGCTCCTATGGTCATTTTTACGGTCCCACATGTGCCTTTGAACCTCAAGCCCATTCCCGTTCCAAGGGCGCATTTGCCCAAATTATTGGAACTTCTAAATGAGAAGGTCAGAATGAAGATTTTAGAACCTTCTTTAGATCCTTACGCAAATCGATGGTTTATCATGCCCAAGAAAAATGGATCCTTATGATTCATTCAGGATCTACAGCCTATTAATCATGTCACAATCCGAAATGTTGGTTCAGATCCAATTGTTGATGAGTTTGCTGAAGATTTTATAGGTAAAGCAATTTATTCTATTGGTGACCTATATTCAGGATATGACCAATTTCAGCTTTCATTAGAAGGACGAGACATTACCACAGTGAAGACACCTCTTGGATTGGTCCGCATGTGCACTCTACCACAAGGTGCAACAAACTCCGTAGCCCATATGATGAATGCCATGCACAAAGTCTTAAGGGACTTTATTCCACAACTTACTCTTCCATTTCTTGATGATGTATCTATCAAGGGATGTGAAGTGAATGAAAAGAATGAGGAGCTTGATAAAGATGGTTGCAGGACATTTGTAGTTAACCATATTCATGATTGTGACATGATTTTGACAAGGCTAGAAGAGGTACATCTTACCCTTTCTAAAGCTAAGTCGATTTTTTGGAGTAGAAGAAGTCCTAGTGGTAGGACATCTGTGTGGCCCCTATGGACGTAAACCTTCACCAATCAAGATAGATGCTATCAGTAGAATGCAAGAAAAATGCACAAATATCTCAGAGGTGAGAAGATTTCTTGGTGCATGTGTATTCTATCTCGTATGGATACCACATTTTGCTCATGTAGCCCAAAGCTGAATCTTGTAGGTGAAGCTGATATTTTTAATGGTATAGCATTAAGTACAATAAGAACATTAAAACGTACTATTGTAAATCAACATACAGCAAGAAATATCAAAGATTTATCTATGGAAGAAAGGTGGTCAACTAGAAGCCATTATGCTCATTGCATTGCTCAAGTTCTAGTTCATTTCCTTGAAGAAGATTATGAAGAAGATTGGCTGAAGATTGGCCAATATTTGAGCACAATGAAGAAGGAGGAGTCTTGGACTGATGAAAAGTTTAAGCATATTAAGAGGAAAGCTTATGGCTTTTTTCTTAAAGAAGGGCATCTATGGAAGCACGCAAAGAAGAAGAAAGGAGCACCTGTCTGAGTTTTAGGGTAACAAAAAACTACAACAACAGGTAATGAAGGAATTTCATGAAAGCCTGTGGGCTGGCCATAGAGGCATATGAGAAAACCTTTAGTAAAGTCAAAGAAAAATATTGGTGGCAAAACATGTATCGAGACATAGCACATTTTGTTGAAACCTGTTATGTGTGTCATATGTATTCTATGGTTAAGCATCGAGATGGGTTACAACCAACTTATCCTTTGTTTATACATTATAGATGGGTTATTGATCTTATAACTGTGCCTACAGGAATATGGAATATGTGATATTTAGTGCTTACAAGAGAGGATCTAACCAATCAAGTTGAAGGCAAAGCCTTAACAACCAAATCCACTCAAGCTATTTGTCATTTTTTGCTTGAAGTAGTGTTTTGTAGATATGTGTTGTGTGGGTAAAGTAACTACAGATAGAGGAGAGTTGGATGCTGATGAGGCATGCAACTTCTTTGCTCAATTGGGTATTAAGTTGGATTTAATATCAGCCTACAACCCTGAAGGCAATGGGAAAAGTGAGAGAGGGCACTAGCCTATTCTCAAAGCTCTAGCAAAGTCTTATAGAGGAAATATCAAAGAATGGCCTAAAATGCTACCTTTTGTATTATGGGCTGACCGAACTACTCACACTATAGTGACTGGCTATATGCCAACTGAACTTATGCATGGACAACAACCAATTATGCCAATTGAAGAATCTATTCTCACATGGAGTCTTCTATCTTGGGAGGATGGAATCAGTAGACAAGAGTTGCTGACTTTGCGCATATGGTAGCTAGAAAGAAGGCCTGAAGATGTTCAAGCAGCAATTGAGAAGCTAAAGATAGAAAAACTAAAGAACAAAAGAAGATTTGATAAGCGACATTGACTTTGGCCAAGAGTAATTTAAGAAAATGACTGGGTGCTTGTCTATGACAGTAGCCTAGACAATCAATACAGTGCTTCTAGGAAGATGGTAAAGCATTGGTTTGGCCCGTATGTGGTAAAGGTCCTTCATGACAATGCCACATATTCATTGGCTGAATTGGATGGAACAAATATGAAGATACCCATGCTTGGCAAAAGAATCAAGCTCTTCAAACAAAGAGAAAGTTCAACATATGAGCTAGAAGACTTGGATATATTTCAAGAGAATGAAGACATAGAGGAATAAGAAGAGGCAAAAGATGAAGACATTGACATGGCAGAAGATACTTCTTCTAACACTGCAGATCCGTAAGACTTTGGCACATGCCAGAGGATGTGCAAGTTAGGAGGGGATGGATGTCGTGCTGCTACACACACATCGTGTAAAAATTTTTTAGAGTGTGGATTTCTTATTGATTTAGAGAGTGAATGCCATTTTAGACATTAGTGTTAGTGTCCATGGTTTAAAAATATTAGATTTTTGGACAAGTTTTAGCCCATTTTTGATATTTTAGATATTATCTCTTGTAAAAATCCATAAAATTGTAGACAACTTCTAGATTAGGATGACATGTAAAAGAAATCATGTAGCTTTTAGCCAATTTGAGAGGATTTTATGTAAAAAGAGAGATTGACGAAATCGCGTGACGCGCGATCGCTGTTTTCAGGCAATGAACAACACTCCGAAGGGGGAGATGAAAAATGAGTGATTTGATAGCATTTTGGCTAGGTGTGCTCATATTTTACCCCCTTTCAGAGCCAATGGAAGCATTAGATTGCCAATCTGAGTAGCATAGAGGAAGTTGGAAGCTCTATTAACATGTTCAAGAACTTGGCTTGAAACCTTCAACCCTTCTCTTCACTCTACCATCTCTGGAGTCTAAGCTCTTGAATCCCCATACATGCTTCTCTTGCCAAACCCCTGTGGTGACCTTCAACCCTATGCGCTACAACATCGCTTAGAGGGAATTCATGATAATGCTGATTTTCAACTAATTACAACAAAGTAACTCAAACATGAGTTCAAAAAATGCTCTTCTTAGGTCTTTGTCTTGCACTTGAATCAGGAAAATTCAGATAAACTCTCCAAAGTATCCAAGGATTTAGCCTTGCAGGCTTTACTTAAGGAGCATAGTGATTTATTTTAGATGCCTACAACCCTTCCCCCTAAGAGGCAAGTGGACCACCCACTTGATTTAGAATCTCATTCCAAGCCAATGAACAAGCCACCTTATAGATTCTCCAAGTTTGAATGTGAAGAAGTTGCAAAGCAAGTGAAGGAGTTACTTTTTGAGATTGGTTTTATTAAACCAGCTCTTCCCCTTATGCAGCTCTCGTCCTGTTAGTCAAGAAGAAATATGACTCCTTCCGCATGTGCATTGACTACAGGGGGTTGAACAAAATCATAGTTAAAAACCGGTATCCCATCCCGTGGGATGATGACTTGCTGGATGAGTTTAAAATAAAGGCTTCTTCACTAAGATTGATCTCCTACCATCAAATTCATATGAGGGAGTGATGAGATCAAAACAACTTTCAAGATTGATCGTGGACTTTATCATTTTTTGGTGATGCCTTTTTGGTTGACTAATGCCTTCTCCACATTTGAGAGCCTCATGAAGAATAAAATCTTCCACCCCTTCATATTCAAGTTTGTGTTTGTTTTCTTTGATGGTATTGTCATTCATAGCAAGTCACAAGACGAGCATTTGGCACATGTCAGATGGGTGTATGATATCTTGAGAGAGTATCATCTCTTTGCTAAGGAAAGTAAGTGTATCTTTGTGCAAACATTAGTGGAGTAGTTAGGAAACATTGTTAGCAAAAATGGCATATAGGTTGGCCCCAAGAAGGTACAATGTGTAACAGACTAGCCTACATCATCCACCACAACTTCATTGCATGGTTTCCTTGGTCTCTCTTCATTTCATAGACACTTCATTAATCATTATGCCACCATTAAAGCACCTTTGATTGATCGGTTAAAGTTGGTCTCTCTTCATTTCATAGACACTTCATTGATTGATCAGTTAAAGAAAGAATAAATCTTTTGGGATGCTACTACTGGTCACAACTTTACGCAGTTGAAGGAAATGATTACCTCAACCCCTATCCTTGTATGCCTTGATTTCTCCATCAATGTGAGAGCCAATGCAATGGATATGTGAGAGGTAGCTTGTTTGAGGTGGTTCAAAGCTCTTGAACAATAGAGTTCCATCCAATCTCCAACCATTGCCATCATAAGCATCATAAGATGTGACTTTTTTGGTTCCTTGTTGGGATCAAGGATGGAATTGACCATCAAAGTCCACACTCTCTTACCATGCAATGGAATAAGAGCTTATACTCTAGAACCCACTTTTACCGCGACAAGCAACTTGAGGTATTGAGTTAAAGTACCTTAAGATGCATCTAGAGTATCCAAACTTTGAAATTAAGACCTTAAATCAAGTCCAACAACCCTTTTGCATCACACACCAACTATCCTCCTAGAGAGAGGAAAACTCTCATTTTGAATTGGCTCGATTAGCACTCCTTCCACCCCCAAACTCATAGGAATTTTAAGGGCCTAGAATATTATGAGCGAGCATATGTGTAAACCCTTGGGCTCACTACTTGATGAAAGGCTCGATCTCTATCAGTGCACTTCAAGCATGGAAAGGAAGACCTTGAGTTAAGTCCTGTTTGTTAAGAAAGCCAAAGCCAAAAGAGCATTTGAGTACCCATACCTCAAATCCTAGTATAGACAAAGAGTGCTACTAAGTTGATCATCAATGGCAAGAGAGAGTATTCATCTTGGTTTGATTTGTCCATTTGAGGTATTTCCCCTTAGCCACTTTTTGGAACAAATGAGCATGGGTCCAGAGCTTGTGATTAAAGAGATACAACCATTGTTGCATTTCTAGGACCATTTGCTTGTGTGTAGCACATTCACACTCAACCATTGTCTTGTAAGGTTGATGCATTGCACCAGTTTAGCATATCATTATAGGAACCTTTTGTTTAGGCCTAACCAAAAAACTAACACAATACCTATTCTTAGGGCTTCTAGATTCATATACCCCATGAGATACATTAAAACACACAACACCACACATTGGCCACATTATGCAATGGTTAGTTGCACCATTAGTTAGTTACAATCCCTATATTTTTTGCCTTGAGGAAACAACCAACAATCATTCACATTTTGGTTTGAGCTTGTTATTCGACCCCCATAGCAACAAGAGACCCCTCGAGGTGAGGACATGCATATTTTCTAATAGACCATTTAAAGGACCTCCTCATTATGCACTACAATTTCCAACCATCACAAGTATCTCACATGGTTCGGATAGGCATACTCTTAGAGAGGGACCCATTCTAAGCTCAAAGAAGCACACTTGAGGCATTAGTGACAAAGATAATGGAAGGGGCTAGTGATCTTGCCCCTACATCCTTGGAAACAAACCTAGGCAAGCTTTGCAAAGCCTCGTAGGGGCTCCACACTACCATTTTGTGAAGAAAAGGATCCTTGCACTTAGAAGAAGCCCATAGAGAAGCTCAAGTCTAGAAGATGGAAATAAAAAACTCATAACATACATCCACTTCAATCTAAGGTGTGATGTAAACACCTTGAGGGCATCCTTATATTATTTGCAACTTTCTTAGGACCCTCATGCATTATTACCAGAACACTAACATATCATCATTGGTAAGGGGAGCTCTACTAAGAAATCTAAGCTTCATATGTTGACAAGTGGATAGCAAGGATCTTGCAAAGACTAGGAGCAAATCATAGAGAACATCATGCACAAGATTTGAAAGAAATGACCACAATGCATTTCATGAAAATCATGATTGCACATCACACTCTTGTTTGGAGACCATCAAAAGCATGATTGCACATCCCATTCTTGTTTGAAATCCAAAAAATCCACTCTAAAAATAAATACACAATAAGTGAAACACATTTGTCACATTGAAACACATTGTTTCAGATAAAAGTGAAAGCATGGTTGTACACATAGCACATGCACTGTTTGGACAAGGTTTTGTACTAAGAATAACTGTTTGAATACAACAAAGAATCACTTCACATTAAGGGATAAGGTTGAAGAAGGAGCTCACCATGTGCCAATGACCTAAACCAAGGAACAAGAACTAAGTTGGACCTTCACAAACCCTGAGAATTGGGAACTCATCATCAAGAGATGTGAAACCCCTTAAGAGCCAATACAAAAATCATGGGAAAACTTGTGGAAGAGAGTTGATATAGATCTCAAACTTAGAATTGAATATCAGTACTTGAGGAGGATAGATGAATCTAAGTTAGTCAACTTTCGACCTATAAGAAATCATATATATAATAAATGTTCAAAGGATATTAAGAAATACCCTTTCTTTATATACTATAAGGTCATAAAATGACCACTTTTACTATACTGAACTTACCATTTTTTAAAAAAGTGTAATTAAAAAACCTCTTCTGTAAATATAGTTGTATAAGTTTTACTAAATAAATACCCTTTCTTTTAAACTCACGTGGTCTCTTCCATGTTCTATAAGGTGGACCCCCCCTCCTCGAGGTCAACTTTTTATGCGGGAAACAAGCTTGAAAGGGATTAAATACTCAACTAATGTTTTATATTTCTAGAATACAGGGAAAGCCTAATACATACAAAGAAATTGAGGCCTTAGAATTAGGGCTTGAATGACATGGTTACATTTTTGCAATTTGGTAACAATAACATGTTATTAACTCTACAATTTTACAATAACAATGTCAAAAATAATTTTAATTGGGTGAAACTTGTTATGACAATCAACTTGTAGGGGTTTTTACGGTTCTCTCCAAGCTCACATGGTTATTTTAGTAGTCCTATCGGTCAATGGACCATATAGGTGACTTGATGGGCCTAAAATCCTACAAAATCCACAATATATAGAGGACTCTCATCTCATTTCTCACTTTTTCATCTTTTGGTTGAGTCTCTCAAGGTGTGCATCTTTCCTAGGTGAAGAACTCTCCTATGAGACAACACCAACAATGTGTCCTACATTGAGAGGATGGTTTTGAGAATCTTTCAATGAGTCAGATTTCATTCTATGCATAGGGATACTTAAAAACAAAAAGCAAAAGGTGTGCAAATAAGATAAAGTTACTTGTTCTAATGAGAGCAAGAAGTAATCTTGATTGTTTGCTAGCCTTGGTTCTTGTTTTTGAACAAACATTGGAACAATCACAAAGCACTTTATATCTTGGATATTTGGTCCTATCATGGGTTGCATGTATCCTAGATATGAAGCATTGGGTTTAAAAATAGTAATTAAATATGTATAATTTTTTTAATGGGCTAATTCCTATCTTGTGCAATGTTAGTTCATGGTATGGTTATTGTTTGTTGATGCTATCTAGACTATCTTGTCCCTAACCGAGCAAAGATTAGTTCATTAGCTTTATTTAAAATTATAATTACTTATTTTAAACATGCACTTTAAACTATAATATTATGTTTATTGTTGCTAAGTTTTTTACATATATTATATGTTAATTAAATAATAATATTATAATATAAGTATGTGAACATTAATATTCATGTGGTATAAAAGTTATGAATATTTAGAATATTTGTACATGTTTACTTATGCTTATGTGTATTTCTCATGTGTAAACTATAAACGTATTCAATGTTTACATCTTTATTGTATGTTTACTTATATTTTTCATAAAATTTTTATGTCATGACTCATATACATTTATGTTTTTATAATTAATATACAAAAAAAATTATTACAACTTTCACCTTATTATCAAAAGAAATGATGATTGTGTATTGCATATAGTTATAAAAATGATATAGGAATAACCTTTACATGTGAGTGTGTGTTTTTAGTTTTACATTGAACTTACTTTTTACCATGAAGATTAAAATTTTAAATGATTGATTATTTCATAAATTATTGTATAAATTTTTTGTCTTCATTTATTTATTATTTGCTCCATAGATAGTTTCATGTATTACTAGTTTGTTGTAACTTGTAGCTAGTAACACTATAAAGTTGTGATGGATAGTAGATACTCACAATGAGTTCAAGGAAAAGAAGATGGTTTCTCACTCCACATCTCTTGACATGCTTTCATACTCTCAACTCATGCACTCTTGCTCACAAAGGCATTTACCATGATGGGGTTGAGAAAAGAAGATAACATGCAAAGAGCTGTACACTCCATGCCCCTCACTCTCTCTCAAGCTCGATTCCCTCTTCTTCACTCTCACTCTCAATGCAATAGTTGCAAAAAAGCAATAAGACAAAGTTTACAACCACATAAATAGTATGTTCCATGAGTTTTCATCCTTTTTATACAGAAAATTTAGGATTAGGGTTTTCCATATCCCTTTTGCATCTTGCCTAACTGGGCATAACTTCTGTTGATATTCCTAGGCCTTAGTCTTTAACCATAAATTGACTAATACAAAAGATAACTTCAAAGTATCAACTATTTGGTACACATTGTATAACAACTCAATAAAATAATGACATAAATTGCATTTCTTCTTCAAGTATATGTCCATTTTCTTTTTGTAATCAACATTTAGTTTCCAAAGAATGTAATCTTGTTAGTCAAACATGACAACTCATTTTTTAGATGCAAGATAGGAGAGTTGAGACAATACATTTGAATTTCCTTGTTGATTTCTAAGCATAATATAGCTTCTTACTTGTATCTTTTTATTAGGACAATAACATAACAATATGCACAAATATTCCATAATATAAACACAATTCAAGATCATGCCTTCATTGCCTCTCTTGAGCTAACAATGGCTTGTTGACTTGAGCTAAATCAATCTACATACACTAAACATTGATTTCTTGTTCCCTCAAAATTTACACGAGAATAACTTGAAGAAGAAGAACTTTTTTATTTATTGTAAAATGATGAAGTACAACAGTATATTTCTTGATACAAGATTGATATAAGACAAGATCTCTATATACAAGACTAGATCCTTCCTAGAATCTTCTAAAACTTTTTTATAGATATTAGAAGTTTCTAGAAGATACTAGGTTTCTTGGTGTGCATGACATAAATAAATATTAATGATTAACTTTAAATTATAGTTATTAAATGCTTACTATTATTAATGATTAATAATTCTTTTATAATTAATTTATTAATATTAGACTTAGATTTATATAATAACATTATTTTTAACTAAAGAATTTTTTGTAATATAAAATTTTCAATATTTTTTCTCAATCCATTATTGTTTCATATTGCTTAATTTTTGTTTGTTTGTTTCATAGTTTTTTTTCCCAAGAGTCAATACCTTCATGGAGATACACATTTGTTATTGTGTCTTCTTTGACTATGTGTGCCTAATCAATGATGGATCATTTGTGTCTAACGAGATGAGTTTCAAAGTATCAAAGGTAGTATAATGAATATACAAGAAGTTGAAGCAAGAGCCAAAAGAAAGTTCTAAGAAAAGATATGGTTTGGATTGTAAAAAGATTGAATCTCAAATAATCATGAGCTCAAGCGTGGTCTAAAATATTTCAAAGATATTGCTAGGCCCATCTATTCATAATTATTTTGTTGATATGTTGAATATACTCCCAAGGATAAATAAAATTATGAATGATAGTTTTCCTATTTTCAATTATGAACAAGAGTTAATGATATAAATAGAGTCCATTGAGGTAGAAGGTGAAGCCCATTTTCATTCACACAGTTCTTATCCACAAAGCGACAACAACTATCTACATTGAGAATTAAAGGTACTTGTATAAAAGTGGGTTTGACCTTCCACCTTGGGGAACTCTATGAAAACTATCAATTTTTTTAAAATAAAATTATTTGGAAAATAGAAATTTGTTATTCATAAAATCGTTTATCCTTGAGAGCATTTTCAATATATCCCCAAAATAATAATGAATGAATAAGCTTGTTATGTCTCTGAAGCTTTTCAAACTACTTTTGAATTTGTGATTATTTAAGTATGAATTTTTTGTAACCCAATCCCATTTTTAGGGGAAGGTGTTTCTTGTTCTTGGTCCAATTTTTTAAATACACTTTATGCTCTTATGCATGTTTTAGAACTCTCCTCATTGTTTAGCTGACACACACACCTTGTACTTGATCATGTCTCATGACATATTCAATGAATGAGAGAGAGAGAGAGAGAGAGAGAGAGAGAGAGAGAGAGAGAGAGAGAGAGAGAGAGAGAGAGAGAGAGAGAGAGAGAGAGAGAGAGAGAGAGAGAGAGAGAGAGAGAGAGAGAGAGAGAGAGAGAGAGTGTGTGTGTGTGTGTGTGTGTGAGTGCATGTGGAGTGTGTATGCATATACACAGTGAGTGATAGAAAATGATTACTTATCAATCCTCATGACATACATAGATCAAGTTCATGATACATGCAAGTTGAATGGCCCTTTCATCACACACACACACACACACACACACACACACACACACACACACACACACACACACACACACACACACACACACACACACACACACACACACACACACACACACACACACACACACACACACACACACACACACACACACACACACACACACACACACACACACACACACACACACACACACACACACACACACACACACACACACACACAATTTTGGGGGCACACTATGTGGTAAGAGAAGATTGCCATGTATGACATGCTACCGTTGAATCCATGATGCATGCTAATCTCTAGTCATCCCCTACCACACACAACACACAACAAAAGAGAGGGTGAGAGAATAAATAATTATAGTATAAGGATTATGCTTGATTATAATTTATCTATTTTAAAAAATAATTATTACATATGATTAAAATTAAAAATATATATATTTTAAAAAAGTTATTAGAATAAGCTATTGAGATATTTGCAATCACACCCATTATGGCCTCTTTGTTTGAGGCACTTCTAGACTTAGGACATGTAGGCACAAAAAGGAAAATTGCTACCCATCCAATAACTATTAAGCATTGTACTTGACTACCACTTTTTGATACATGATGAATGCAATATCATGATGCTTTCCCATTTCAGTTAGTGTCTTGGTCATTGTCAGTCTTATACACAAGATTGTGTTTATGAGTCCAAGTCTCAATCTTGGAACCTAATTCACTTGTGTAACAGGTGTAACAGGTCAATTCATGTCTATGTCATCATGAGTTTAATCTTGCTCTTCGATCCACCATAGCCACTGCCATGCTCTAGATCCCATGTCTTTTCACATGGTATCAGATCCTAGTCAGGCATGGTTGAGCTTGGCTTAGCTCTTCTCTGCTCTATCTCAATTCCTTTTCAACTTTGTTCAGCTAAGTTCAATCCCATGATTTCATCTCTCAACTCTACCTTCCCTTAAGCTTCCATGGCAGCCATAGCCAGCTGCACCCTGTGAGCTTGAAGCTATTATATCTCACTCCATAGGTCAAATATCCTAGAGCTTCTTTCGAGAAAAGTGTTCTCCTACTTCCATAGCTTCTTTTTGTCACCTCAATCATTGACATCAGGCAAACATAGGCTCAGCATTGTCAAAATTCTTAGTCATTGCCATAGCTTGCAATTGTGACTTGCAGGACGACATAACCTACTTGGAGTCCGTGGATCTCTCAATACAAAGCATATCTCCTCTTTCTTTCTTCTAGAGCATCATTCTTCAACTTAAGGTGCAGCCTGCCATCACACAAATCATTGACATAACAGCTCCTTGGCCGTGGCATCATGAAATTTTCAGATCATTAACAAAAATGCACCTGTCTACGTTTCGCCCTTCTGCGCCGCATGACAAGCTGTAACCAATCTTCAAGATGCTCATAGGGCTTTGATAGGGCATCAAGTATAGCTTCTGCAATGTAAAAAAAATAGGCCATTGTTAGAAACCCTAATTGTGACTCCATAGCCATTTTCACCTAAGCTCAAAAATCTCATCATTTTCTCTCTCCTGCCACCTAGACCAACCCATTGCCACTCTAATCTATTGTCCCAACATCAAATCAAGGAAGGGAAGGACCTAGAAAGATCGAAGAAGGATCAATGATCCTGAACTAAGAAGATTCAAGTTCTGACATCAAGTTAGACACAGTCTTTACGTAGTGTGTTTTCACACTATCATTACTTGTGTCTCTTGACACACTGTAATCTGCTCTTCCACTGATAAAATCTGAGAATTCTGGAGTTGATTTTCTACTGATCCTTGGTCATGACAATGATTAACAAGAAGATCTTAATGCGGATGCAAATCAACATTACTCTTGTTGCTCACTTGTAGTACATAGAAGTCTTGTTTGCATCACTTGTAGGTAATGTTGGAGCTGCCTATACCAAAGAGCAATCAATGATGTTATTTGAAGACCTTGAAGATGCTCTAGACACCCTACTCAACATGCCAAAGAATGAGATGTCATTGCTTGAGGGGGACATGGACATGAAGATTGAAGCTGCAAGCAAAGTGAAGAACAAGTACAATATAAAAAAGAGAAAGCTGGACTACACCGACAAGAAGACTTGCAATGAATTCAAGATCTATGTAAAAAGAAATGTTGAAAATCACAAGGACCTCATGGTCCTTGATCCAAAATTTGACTGACATTTTTAGCCTTGTATTGCCTAGCCCAAAATTCTCCTGTCATAAGCATGTAAACTCCTCATGTAGCCTTGTACTACAGCCTCTGTACACTTTGCGAGGCCCCTGTTATAGCCTCTGGATGTCCACAATGTTTGTGGTACCCACACTTAGCCATTTCTGTGATAGCCTCTAGTGTTTTTGCCATGTTTATGGTGTGCCCACACTTTGTAGTTGTTACTCTCACTAAAGCCTCTACACACTTTGTACTTTTTGGTTGTGATTGAGGAGGGGTGTTGAGATATTTGCAATCACACCCACTATGGCCTCTTTGTATGAGGCACTTTTGGGCTTAGGACATGCACGCAAACTGAATCCCATATGCACAGAAAGGAAAATTGCTACCCGTCCAACAACTGTAAAGCATTGTACTTGACTACTACTTTTTGATACATGATGAATGCAATATCATGATTCTTTCCCATTTCAGTTAGTGTATTGGTCATTGTCAGTCTTATACACAAGATTGTGTTTATGAGTCCAAGTCTCAATCTTAGAACCTAATTCCCTTATGTGATAGGTCAAGTTGTGTCTATGTCATCATGAGCTTAAACTTCCTCTTCGATCCACCATAGCCACTACCATGCTCTAGATCCTATGTCTTTTCACATAAGAAAAATATTTTAAAATATTCTTAATAAGAATTATGATTTGGAGAGAAATTAGGATAGTGAGGCCAAGGTTATGACAATTATTAGAAGAGAAAATGGGATAGTGAGGCCAAGGTTAGAGAGGATAGGTAGATTGTATGTAAAACATGTATACATATACATATACACACTCACTCATGCACACTAAGTGGTAGAAAAAGATTGGCACTCACAACATGCCACTGTCAAATTCATGATGAACGCCAATAAAAAATCCTCCCCTTCCATATACACCACACATGGGGGAGAGAGAGAGAGAGAGAGAGAGAGAGAGAGAGAGAGAGAGAGAGAGAGAGAGAGAGAGAGAGAGAGAGAGAGAGAGAGAGAGAGAGAGAGAGAGAGAGAGAGAGAGAGAGAGATTGTGGTTCTCCATATCTAAAGTTACAATTAATGTTGTTCAATAGTATATATGTATAACTATAATTTGAATGATAATATATATCTAAAAGTTTTTCATATTTAAAAAATGATAAAGATTAATAGTAGTATAAAGATCATGATTATTAAAATATATTTATGTCCAAAAGATATAATTAAATATGGCTAAGCTCAAGAGAATGATTAAAAATTCTTAATTAGAATACACAAAATATTTTAAAATATTCTTAAATAGGATTATGATTAGGAGCTAAATTAGGATAGTGATGCCAAGGTTATAGAGGATCAATAGGTTGAATGTAAAACACATATACATACACACTGATGTATGCACACTAAATGGTAGGAGAAGATGGTCACTCATGACATGCTTACATTGAATTTCCACCTCATATCAATCAAGAGTCCTCCTGTTCCACAAACACCACACACACACACACACACACAAAGAGAGAGAGAGAGAGAGAGAGAGAGAGAGAGAGAGAGAGAGAGAGAGAGAGAGAGAGAGAGAGAGAGAGAGAGAGAGAGAGAGAGAGAGAGAGAGAGAGAGAGAGAGAGAGAGAGAGAGAGAGAGAGAGAGAGAGAGAGAGAGTGTGTGTGTGTGTGTGTGAGTTTTCCAAAAGAGAATCAATGACATTTGCACGACCCCACATGGTTATTATATAGACCTTTGAAAAGCCTGCTAGTGAGTAAGCCTGGCAAGCCTACCTAGAAGATTGAGAAGCTCATTGGGCTTTTGTTGATTATTAGGTCAATTTCAATTTATGGAAGAGTAAATAATGTAAATATTTTAATAAGATAATCATGCACCCTAATTACAAAAACTTTTTAGGAATTATCAAAATATTCAATCCTTGCTTAGAATATAAAGTGCCTCACTAGCCATTGATGGCAACTAGGCAACATAGGAATACCTACAGTAACTTGTTCAATGTACTTAGGACTAACTGAAATATCATCAAAAGGATACTTGGTGAAGTGTTTACCCTTCAATGAGCTAATTAGCTTAATCAAAGCATTAATAGCTTGAGAAGAAACATAGGGCATTGTTTGAGGCAGGCATAGGTGTAAGTACCTTAGATTTCAATCCTTTGGACCTTTGCTTGGAGATTTACTAATTAATAGCTCAACATAGCCTTTGTGCAAAAGCAGAATATGTTGATAGGATGGTAAAAGAAGAACTTGTTGATGTAGTGATAAATAAAGGAAAGAGGTCACAAGCTAGAACAAGTCCAAGGAGTCCTAGACCTTGTAGGAAGGATGTGACTAGGAGAGAATATTGATAGGGAAAGAGGCATGGAGCTTGTTGATGTAGTGATAAATAAAGGAAAGAGGTCACAAGCTAGAACAAGTCCAAGGAGTCCTAGACCTTGTAGGAAGGATGTGACTAGGAGAGAATATTGATAGGGAAAGAGGCATGGAGCTAGATCTCACCCCATTAGAACTCTTAATCAATTTTTTGTTGGACGATTGTATAATTGAAAGGAGTAATGCCTCATTAGCCACATCTATCCTAGTAGGATTAGGTGTGATACCTAATTCAAGAAGCCAACCAAAAATCCCTATTGTGACAAAACAAGTTGAGAGGAATAGGGAAAGAGGTAATCCATATAGTTTCATGGAGTAATTTGATCAAGTCTATAAAGCTAATCATCTTCAAGACATAAAAAAATGAGCACAAGATTTTAGGATATGCCTAGAGGAAAGGGAAAAACAAGGCTCACTAGTCTAGATAAAGCCAAGGAAAACAACTTTTATGTGCTCAAGGATCATTTCATTCAAAGGTTCTTAGAATTGGGATACATGGATTACCTCATCTCATGCCCATGGACATGAGTTAGAAGGACAAAGAGGAGATATACTCACATACTGCATGTATGGAATCTCTAAAAGAGGATCCTTGTGGTTGAACAACAAATAAAAAAAGTTGTATCCATTGTCTTCATACAAAGCAATAGCTAGAAAATCTAGCTTGCAAAGACATACTTGCTAATGTGTTCAACAAAGTCTTAAGAGTCAGTGACTTGTTGAAGGAGAGAATGCCAAGGCAATTCAACCAACACACATCATCACCATTCATAGTGAAAGTTCTACTATTTGTAGTGAGTGAATGAGAGGATGGAACTGGACCTTTATCAAGGAATCTCAAATCTTAAACTAGAGCTTGCAAAACTCCACAGTACCTTGAGGTGACTTGTGAGACAAATGTGCAGTGTGTGAATTGTAGTGGTAACCACCTTTATTGGAATGCCTTGACCAATGGCCATTAACTTGCACCAATTACAGAAGATTTGGGCATGAGGCTATGAATTGCCAAATATCGAGAAGGTTGTTGTATCCCTAGCCTTACCGACTACAATAATTATTTCAAATGAGCAAATAGCTCAAATAGAGAAGCTTCATTGGCCCTACAACATCGAATGATCAAGGACTACTATACCTAGGGCAAACAACTAGAATATATCGGCCACTTGAATCCATTGTCATGCATTCACAAAGTGATGCTCCAGTGCATGACGTGGAAGAACCACGAGACAAGGAGTCGCATGTGAATCCTTGACTCCTACAATGAAGATGGAGATCCAATCTTAATGGACTATCAACCCATTCTAGTGATGGGATTGGGAAGAGAAAGAGTTCAAGGAACACAATGACTCAATCTCAAGAACCAATGACTTGTTGAAATTGTAGTGAGGCATGACACATATCATCTCAATGGCCCCAAAAGGAGTAGGGAAAAAGGAAAAGGAAAACTACAATGTCCTAAGTGTGGCAGCACTGAATGGTATGTCCATTGCCTTAGAAGGAAAGCTTCCACTAGCTTGGCAACAGTACCATAGTGCCATTGGGACTCCTCAAAATCAAAACCTTGGATGATGATGCAACATTGATACCACTCAATGTAATGATGAGGGATAAAGCAAAGCAGGAAAGTGTAATGGTGCATGGACCTATTAATCTAGATGTACCACCAATAGGGAAGAATAAGAAAAATAAGGGGAAAAAGAGAGAAAAAGGAAATATAACCTTGAAAATTTGATAGTGTTGGAATAAAAATGATGGGAAGATAGCTCCCAAATACTGAGGATGTTAAAGGAAGCACAAAGATAGGAGAGTATCTTGACCATAACGAATAGATTGAGGTTGCAAAGAAGGTTAGTGATTGGATTCCAAAACCACAAGCTCATCTACAAGATGCCAATTTGGTACTAGATAATGAGATGCATGACTTGACTAGTATGAGCCATCTCTATAGGATCAAGGGGGAATTGAGTACCTAACCCATCTATTCAAGATCCAAGCAACAATGCGGTGCCAGTATATCACAAACACAGATAGAAGAGACAAGGGATCAAAGTGCGTGAGAGTAATGGAATATACACAAGTTTATTAGCTGCTCTAGCATTTACTTAGGTCTCTATCACTTGTTCCTCTAATGCAACAAAGCCAAGAGTTATGGCAAGCTTTAAAGGAGTGGATAGATGGACCTATGTGACAAAAAACTAGTTGAATAATGCATGAGCAAGATAGACATACCTAGCCTAACCCTTACTCTCATCCTACGAACATTACAAGTCAATGCCTTTTGGAAGGAAAATGAAATGCATGAAATTTTTTGAGTCGTTGCATTAGGAAATGCAAGTAGGAAAGAGATTGAAGACATTGGGGTAGGTGTTAGTGTTCTTAGCCATATAATTATGTAAAGTTGGGCTAGTCCCCCCCATAGAGATTCCTCTTCTTAATGTAATGTTGTCCAATGTTGCTAAAGAGACCATTTGGAGTCTTGCAAGGTTGTCAAATCAAGATTGCAAGAGTCTAGTTCTTAATCAACTTCATAGTCATGAAGGGAGTGAACTATGATATCTTGTAGACCATGGATGAGAAGTGTTTGAGTAATTAAGGGTTGGGGTAATGGAATTATTTTCTTCGAGAACAAGACCAAGGTATTATGAGTGGAGATGTACACGTGGAAGACCTTATTCCTTGACTTTGATGCCATTTGTGCAATGCTCAAGGGAAATTTGCATAGCAAGCAACCCAATTACAACTCTCTAACCAAATAGATTCATTGCATAGAGAATGAGCATGATTAGATGCATATCCTTGTTATCATCGACTTACCCTTCTTAGATGATGAGGATGATTACAAAAGATTGATCAAGAAAGTGATCACTCACAAGAAGGCTATGAGTGTGAATGATGCCTTTGATGAAGCCCTATTCTCAATACCAATTTGGATGATGGCAAGGAGTGCTACCAAAGAAAAACTCCTTATATGACTTATCATGTATCAATGAATAAGTTGGACTTGATGAAAATCCTTGAGTTCTTGAAGGGAGCACAAAGTCATGAGCTTGGAGCTAACCTTAAGTCCTTCAAAGAACTCTTGGAAGCTCAAAAATGGAAATGGACTAATGTATATTATCTAAACCTCTTATACAATTGGGCCCTTTTAGAGAAGATTGAAGCTCTAACTAATGATGAGCTATCTTGTCTCACTAAGAAGACTCAGTGAATATGATAACTATGAATTGAAGGATGAAGCCTGTATTAATGAAATTAGAATCATTGACTATGACACTAATGGGGTGCATAAGAGAATAGATTATCATGGACTCTAAGCCGAAAGAAACTAGTGCACAGTCATTGATAGAGTAGTCTTAGGATGGATTGTGACTAGACTAGATCCATTGCTTGATTATTATTACTTTTATTGGATTTTGATTTTGTAAATGCAAATAACACTACATGATTGAAAATCTATTAAGAATACCTAATGGAGAGCCTATAGAAAGGGGCATTTTGGATGGTCTTCAAGATCAACGTTTCTTCAAAATCTCTCAAGAGGAGGCATTTTGCGTGATGAATAGGGATTGATCTCCATGTCTCATACTTAAAACTCAACCCTATCAACTTATTGTTAGATAATTGTGCAAGCTAAGCTAGAATGTTCTACTAAGAAGATGTACCTTTGAGCATGAGATGCATAAAATACTCATAGAAGCACATGGGGAAATAGTAGAAGAACACTTCAATTGAGACATAATTGCAAGAAAAGTTAATGAGTCTTAGTTGTGGTGTCCACAAAGGTACCAATATAAAAAGATACAATGGAACTAACACCAATCATAAGACCACAGGCCTTCAAAACATGGGGCATTGATTTCATTGGACTCATTAGCCTTAAAACCCAATACTCAAAAGAAAAGTATATTTATTTGAGGAAATGGGCTAAGGAAAGGGCCACTCAAAATAATGATTCTCAAATGATAGTTTAGTCCTTATAGGATCATGAGATCTCCTGATTCCACTATCCCATCAAGATTTCGAGTGACCACGGCACACACACTTCATTAACAAAGTAATTTTCCATGTATCATCCACCTTCTTGGTCATTAGTAGAAAGTAATCACTCTAGTATCCTTGGGAAAATGGTCAAGCAGCAACCATAAATAAATCTTGATCAATGTGCTAATAAAGACAATCTTTGCCTCATGAAGTGACCAGGACAATAAGTTGATTACAGATCTATGGCTATATCAAATGGGCTACAAAATAGCAATAATACAAACTCCATTCAAGTCGACTTACGGGACAAATGTAATGTTTTTGATTGAGGTATTCGTTTTCCTAGTTTTTGAATTACTCTACAAGAGTACTAGGAGGCCAAAAAAGCTTGGACCAAGCAAATTATTAAACTACAATGCCTATCAGAGACTTTGCTCATAGCAACACATGCATTGATCTATAAGGAGGTATGAAGGATAGCTTGGTTTGATAAGTATTCCTTGTTGAGATATCGAGCTCCACTCGTGATACGCCAGGGTGACCGTTGTGTATTTATGTCACCGACTTGTCAGTTGCAGACGCGATTGGTACACCGCCCATGAATAATAGCTACATGATAGCTATCCTTATCTACTCTAGTTCGTGGCTCAGTTAGTATGCCACCTTAGTTAGTTGAGTTTGGTTTGAAACCCATATATAGGGTTCTTCTATTTCTTTGTACTTGAGTTCTTTTGGCTTACACAACTAAGAAGAGGAAAACTGTTTTCAGCCTCCACCTCTGTGTGTATTCCCCCATTGTGCAAGCAAGAAAGCTACAAGTGAGACTCCTTTCTTCTCTCCCACAATCTTGACATATCAGAGCCTTGTTCATGGTAAGGAGCTCAAGAAAGCAGGCCAAGCTCGCGGTGATTTGGTAAGAGGAGCAGTATTGCTTTCATTTTCTGTTTTGGGAGTAGATCTCTGCAGGTAGCACAGTCGAAAATTGTAAGAGTGCATTGTCTCAGGTTGAGACGCCCTTCGCGGTGAAGCAAGAGGGCAGTATATGTTGCGGGAAGAAGCTTTAGCCCTCGGCGACCTTGTTTTTTTTATTTGAGGCCATTTCGGGGCCTGTTTTGGAGGCGGAAGTTTTCTACACGCACTCATGAAAAGGCCCAGTTTTATGCTGTGCAGCCACTGTTCTACAGGTCGGTGAAAAGTTACTGTAGAAATTGCATCGTATGCTTGTGCCCAGAGACATTGGGAGTTACAGAATCATCCCTGTTGCCTGTTGATGCAAAATCGTCACTAGGAAGTGACTATGTGGTCAAATACCACTTTCGTCAGTTTTGCAGATTTGCCTTTGTGAGGCTGAAGCTGTGTTCTTTGCAGTGACAGAATTTTTTGCAGTGTTTTGTAATGGCGTCTGATTCTCTCTCACAGATTGTCACTGAAAAGCTTGACAAGAACAACTTCCAAGCATGGAAGTTTAGAATGATGAATTTCCTTATGGGAAAAGGATATTGGGAATTTGTTGTAGGAAATGAAGAAGAACCAGTTCTTCCTGATGTTCCCAATCAACAGCAAATGCAGGCATTTAAAGCATGGCATGAGAGAGCCATGAATGTTATGTACTGGCTGTCTATCAACATTTCAGACTCTATGATTGTGCATATTCAAGATGCAAGTACGCCAAAGGAGGCATGGGATACTTTGTCAAAAATGCATAGCACAAATACGCAAGCCAGGAAAATGCAGCTCAAGCAAGAGTTGCATAATGTGCAAAGAGAAAATATGAGCATCAATGACTACCACATGAAGGTGAAGAAGATTGCAGATGCACTTGCTTCCATTGGGTCGCCAGTGGAAGATGATGATTTAGTTTCTGTGATCTTGAATGGTCTAGGAAAGGATTATGCACAGTTTCGAACATCCATTTCCGTCCGTGAAAGATTTCCTGATTTTGAGGAGTTGATTGCTCTTCTAATTTTTGAGGAGCAGAGAAATGGTGGTGCATCTTCTTCAGGAGGAACTTCAAAAGAAGTTGTCTTCTACTCAAATGCTGGAAGAGGTAGAGGCAGAGGTAGAGGAGGCTGATATGGAGGCCGTGGTAGAAATCAGAATATGCAGCAAACTCAAGAAAACCAGTCCTATGGAGGAGGACGTGGTAACTCTAGAGGCAGGGGGAGTCAAAGAGGTCGTGGTGGATGGCAAAGAGGCCAAAATGCAAACAGTAATGTTGAATGCTACTACTGTGGTAAAATGGATCATATGGCTAAAGACTGCTATAAAAAGCAGAATGACATCATGAATGGAAAACTGCAACAAGGGAATTATGCATCTTCTAGTAGATATGGTGATGACAGAAATGAGCACTTGTTTATGGTGCAGCACATGAACAATTCTGTGACAAGTGCAGAAGAAAGCAATGATGTATGGTATGTTGACTCAGGTGCATCAAACCACATGACAGGTCATGCAGAATGGATGGAGGATGCAAGAAAAATGGAAAAACCAGGATTTGTGGAGACTGGTGATGATACTGCACATCCTATTGTGCAGATTGAAAAAATTCCTTTGTCTATGCAGGATGGGAAAAAGAAATACCTGTCTGATGTATTTCATGTCCCGAATATCACCAAGAATCTGGTTTCTGTTGGTCAAATGGTTGAGCAGGGCTTGCAGGTCAGATTTAATCCTCATGGATGCTTTGTTGAGGATATGAAAAATAAAGGTCGCTTGATAGCAAAAGGAAAGAAGAAGGGCAGAATGTTTACATTGGATGCAGACATGTCTGAATTGAGTGCAACAATGTTTGCACATGGGACCGGTGTAGTTGCAGATATTGATATCTAGCATAAACGCATTGGTCATATTAATGTACAGCGACTTAAATCAATGCAGGCCCAAAATATTGTTGCAGGTTTGCCTAAATTCAAGGTTGCACAAATGCATAAGGTATGTGAAGCCTGTCAGTTTGGAAAACAGGCAAGGAAACCATTTCCTAGACATGTTCAAGAGAGTGAGAAGCCATTGGAATTAATCCACTCTGATGTGTGGACTACTAAAGCTGCATCTCTTGGAGGCTGTCATTATTTTGTCACTTTTATTGATGACTATAGCAGAAAAGTTTGGGTGTATTTTATGAAAAAGAAAAGTGAAGTTTTTGGGCATTTCAAAACCTTTAAAGCTATGGTTGAAAAAGAAACAGGCCTGCAAATAAAATGCCTAAGGTCAGATGGAGGGGGAGAGTACCTCTCAAATGAGTTTGCAAGGTTCCTGCAGGAGCGTGGCATAAAGCAGCAATATTCATGTAGTCATACCTCACAACAAAATGGAATTGCAGAAAGGAAAAACAGGCATATTGGAGAGGTATCTCGTGCCATGCTCAATGAAAAAGACTTGCCAGATTTTTATTGGGCTGAAGCAGTTGCTACAGCAGTCTACATAATGAACAGGACACCCACTGCAGCAATACATGGAATGACTCCAGAGGAGAGGTATACTGGTAGGAAACCAAATATTTCTCATTTGAAAATTTTTGGTTGCATTGCCTATGTACATGTGCCAGATGAGTTGAGATCCAAGTTGGATCCAAAAGCTGAGAAGTGCATCTTTATTGGTTACTCTCTGCAGCAAAAAGGGTATAGATGCTATAACCCTTCTACTCGTAAGTTTACAGTGAGCAGAGATGTTGTTTTTGATGAGATGAGTAGCTGGTATAAACCAGTAAATGTGATTGATGATGTAGATGCACAAAATGGTAATGCTGCACAGAATTCACAGCAGCAGTCACAAAATATTAGTGGACCTGGAGCATCCTCTAGTAGTGGTTCACATTCTTCGCCATGGACAGGCAGATTGAGATCAGGAGAATCTTCTCAAAGTAATGCAGATAGTGGTATGCAGGTATCACGAAAAGGAAAAGAGAAGGTTGATCAGCCCATGTTTGATGTGAATGCAGGTCACTCTTATGTGGATGGTGAATCCAGTGGCTTAGAACAGAGCATTGATGATGAGTTGGGTATTCCTTCTATTGTTACACCTGGAGTAAGAAAGACCAGTGATGTTTTGAGGGCACCTGGGAGTGAACTTACTTTGCGCAGGTCTACGAGAGCTAGGTATCCTGTGGATAGGCTGAAATATGATGGATTTACAGCCATTCACTATGCATATATGGTCAAAGTGATACAGGAACCAGAACCCACTTCTTTTGAGCAAGCCATGGGAAAAGAAAAATGGGAGAAAGCCATGGATGAAGAAATGGATGCCTTGGAAGCAAATGCTACATGGGAATTGGTACCTTTGCCTAAAGGTAATAATGCAATTGGCTATAAGTGGGTTTATAAGGTGAAGCACAATGCAGATGGTTCTGTGAACAGATACAAGGCAAGATTAGTAGTCAAGGGGTATGCACAAACATATGGCATTGACTATGAAGAAACATTCAGTCCGGTTGCAAGGATGGCAACCGTAAGAGCAGTCATTGCTATGGCTGCATCAAAGGGATGGTCTTTACATCAGATGGATGTAAAGAATGCCTTCTTGCATGGTGATTTGCAAGAAGAGGTCTATATGGAGCAGCCACCAGGTTATGTGCATGTTGTTCATCCTGAGTTTGTTTGCAGGTTGAAGAAAGCATTTTATGGCTTGAAGCAAGCACCTAGAGCATGGTCTGACAAGATATGACAGTATCTTGTCACTATTGGCTTTCAGATTTCCAAGGCAGATTTCTCACTTTATGTGAGAAAAACAGAGAAAGGTATTATGCTACTTGTCATTTATGTTGATGATTTGATCATGACAGGTGACAGTGATGAAGATATCCTTCATGTGAAAATGCTATTGAAGCAGAAGTTTGAGATGAAGGATTTGGGAGAGCTACGTTATTTCTTGGGCATTGAGGTGATTAGATCACCAAGTGGGATACAGCTCTTGCAGAGGCAGTATGGATTGGACATGCTGTCCAAATATGGGATGACAGGCTGTAAGCCTATTTCAGTTCCTTTGGAGCAGAATGTGAAGCTGAGCGCAGATGCAGGCGAGCTTCTGGAAGACCCTACTATGTACAGACGCATAGTAGGAAGCTTGATTTATATGACTATTACCAGGCCAGATTTGAGCTATGTTGTTGGATTGGTAAGTCAGTTTATGCAGGCTCCAAGGAAATCGCATTTGGATGCGGCTAGACGCATACTCAGGTATGTGAAGTCCACATTGCAGTATGGACTATTTTATGAGACTGGGGTTCAGATACAGTTGCATGGATACACTGATGGTGATTGGGCTGGTAGTATTTCTGATAGACGATCTACCAATGGATATGTGTTCTCTTTTGGGAGCGCTCCAGTCACTTGGAGTAGCAAGAAACAGCCTACAGTTGCCTTGTCGAGCACAGAGGCCGAGTACAGGGGTGCAGCAATGGCTACATGTGAGGTAGCTTGGTTGCATAAGTTACTTTATGATATGCATCAGTCTACAGATGGGCCAGTTGTCATTTATTGTGACAACATGAGTAGTATACACTTAGCAAATAACCCAGTCTATCATGATAGAACAAAGCACATTGAGGTGCATTATCACTATGTGCAAGAGAGGGTTTTACTAGGTCTTATTGATCTAGTTTATGTCAGCATAGAGGATCAGGTAGCTGACATATTCACGAAGGCATTGGGCGCAGAGAAGTTGCGCAAGTTCAGAGACCTGCTTGGTGTGCAGGAATTGGGATTGAGCTCGAGGGGGAGTGTTGAGATACGAGCTCCACTTGTGATACGCCAGGGTCACCGTTGTGTATTTATGTCACCGACTTGTCAGTTGCAGACGCGGTTGGTACACCACCCATGAATAATAGCTACATGATAGCTATCCTTATCTACTCTAGTTCGTGGCTCAGTTAGTATGCCACCTTAGTTAGTTGAGTTTGGTTTGAGACCCATATATAGGGTTCTTCTATTTCTTTGTACTTGAGTTCTTTTGGCTTACACAACTAAGAAGAGGAAAACTGTTTTCAGTCTCCATCTCTGTGTGTATTCCCCCATTGTGCAAGCAAGAAAGCTACAAGTGAGACTCCTTTCTTCTCTCCCACAATCTTGACATTCCTTGATCTATTCTATCAATGAACATAAATATAGATGAAGCTTGGAGGTCTTGATCCTTTCCATGTACACCAAATTAGTGGAATGAGCAATGTGGAGCTAAAGACTATAAAGACCCCAAGGGATTGGCTTTTTGAATGAAAGTTGCATTAATAAATACTACCCACATGCAAATTTGCTGCATGAGCCTCCTGTGATGCTACCATCACTTATCCTACGTTCTATAAGCATGGAACTTGACCCTAAAGACAAAGAAACCGTACCACCGACTTATCTTAGGGTCAAACTAGTTGCAAAAAGCAAGGATACTATCAATGCTCCAATTGAAAAGAGAGCCAATCACAACATCATGACGTATAGAGATTGGACTAAGATTGGTGGGAAACCTAAATTGATCCCAACTACATAGCCAAAGTGAAGCCATATGGGGAACACCTTACACTTTGCTAAGGCGATGTTGACCATTGAGACTAAAAGACTCCACACAATTTTCTATAGTACCTTATGTAGAGGGTATTGAAAGAGAAATGTTGTTGGGTTGAACATTTAGATGAAAGCCAAGCACATTGTAGATTGTGACGCCCAATGTGAATATAGTTGGCATTAGAAAATGTAGAAAATAGTAAGACTTTTAGCAAGGGAATCTTTTCTTTGAAGCAAGTGGCACTTCTTATGTCCTCAACCATACCTAGTAACACATCTAATGAGGGGGTTAAAACCTTTCTAAAAGAGTTACTTAAAGTACACAAATATCACTAGCAACTAGTGAGAGTCATCTAAACAAATGCAACCTTTAATAAGTGGATTACCAAATCAAAATGTAAAGGCATAGAAACTATTCCTCTTGCAAAAACACCAATGGGATCTACTTCTTGCTAGTTGACATGAAGACATTGGAGATATAAGAGATGAACTAGCAACAAGTTGTGATGGGTCTCCAAAGACTTGTTGCATGCCTCAAGGATCTTGCACATGCAATAAATGCATTTTTATATTGAAGCTCCTAGAAACATCTATCCTCTCTAAAGCTACTTGAAAGACCTCAAAAGTGGCTCTACCATCTCCATCACAACAATCACAAACCAAAAAAATTGACCAAATATTTATCACAAGGAAAATAATAAAATCTATCGTACCTATAAAAAGAAAGATCTTGTTGAGCAAACAAACTCAGCACAATTTTTTGTTGCCTCAAAATCAAAACAAAGTAGGTACTCTCACCACAATAGGTAGTGGTAACAAAGAATTTGGAATCCCAATAATCCCTACTTGCAAATAGAGTTCCAATTGTGCAACAACATGCACCAAAGAAGCCATTGGCCATTTCCTCATCACTAATTGACATGTCCAAGATAGAGAAAATCAGTTATTAGGGACCATTAACCACCTCTACTTCCATGTGCTCTTCTAATGCTTCAATGAGACTACACTTTCTCAAACCTAGAGCCCATCAAAATTGCAATGACTGGAAACTACCATTTCATCTATCAAGGCCAACCTTGAACAAAAATAATTGCAAAAATAAAAGACCACAATCACCTTGGAAGAAAGGGCTTCTAAATTATGAGGATTACATTAGTCAGGCCACATTCCTGTCCATGGGAAGAATTTGAGTTCATTTTCACCAACCACCGAGCATTACAAAAGAATTGATAGCTACGTACGTAATGAAGAGAGAAAGCTCTCAAATAACAGTTGATCACAACATTCAAATCTAGCTACGTAGACACTATGTAAGAGGCCCTAGATGAATTAGATCACTTGCTAAATCCAATTCCCCATTCTTACTGAAGTGGCTCACACAATGTGCATGGTGCGGATGGGTTAACTATTGTGAAATTATATTTAATACTAAACAACATCAAGTAATCAAGCCGAATGAGTATGACCCTACCTATATTGCCCCAATGTCATTTTGAATACTAGCTTTTTGGCCCACACTATGCTACATCCATACTTAGATTGGATTCTACATGAGAGAAAGGGCTTCATCTAGCTAGTAGGTTGTATTCAAGTGACCTCTTAACCGCTTTCTTGACCTACGTAACCCATGTTGGCATACACTCATATGACATGGATCAGTATGTTAGGTTGGACATTTGTATCAAGGCATTAGCACCTAGGAGCTTGCCAAAAGACAAAGATAGTCTAAGGATCTTGATGGTTGTTGATAACTTGATTTCTAAGAACTTACCTCCTAAGATAGACCCTCAAGGTCCAAAACCCCTAGCCCAACAACAAACCATCTTCTTATAGTCTCTATTACCCTCATTTTCTCAATTCTCCAGTCTCATAGAACCGTTAAGTGTCAATATTAAATGATCGTTTCTCTTTGAACATCTTACCTTAAGACAAGATCTATCCATAAGCAATGCGTGACTCAAAAACATAAAAACCATTGAACTTGCAACTAGATATAGTGCCCCTTCTTGTACACTTACAAGATACAAACCTCATATCGACGTTCAAAGCGATGAAAATATTCACAAAAAAATTTTGCCCCCATCATCGTTAAACACATCGGTATTAGCATCTCCATAGAATTGTCACTATTGTTATTGTTATTTGCATCACTATTTGCGTCCCTATTTGCATCGAATTTGCAATGCAAATAACGACACAAATAGTGATGCAAATAGCTATGACTTGGGATGCACATTGCGATGCCAATAGCGACGCGTGTAGTTAAATTTGCGACGCTAATAGCGACAGTTATACAAAGGAAAAAAAATTGTGCTGTATTTTCATTCTACAAATGGATTACATGTAAAGTGTATAATGGTCGTCAAAATGAAGGAAAAATGTAATTGAATCCACAAGACTGATACATAAAATAAATACAAGATCACTGAATGAAAGCTCATGGAATCATGGCAAGATAAAAATGATGTTAATAACATAGTGCATAGAAAATGCCTACATAAATCACATGATCAAAAAGGAAGAGGATGTGTGCTCCACGAATCCAAGCGCGAGCTATAGATCCTCACCATTCGAAAGCTCGTCCAAACGCAAAGGAGCATCGAACGGACTCTGCAAAAAAAAAACTACACATCAATCCACCACACATGATGCATTTTAATAAAAATAGTAACTACAAACAAGAAAGATGAGTAACTTACTAGGCCACCACGTGCATACAATCTATTGTTCAATGCAGTGAGACTGTGTCTCTCTACATATCGAGTTTCTAGGCCAGTGGGATTATGGTTTGTAATGGAGTGCTGCAAAGAAAAAAAAATACAATTGTTAAAAAAACGATTGTCAGTACAAGCGATATTGCAAAACAATAAGCGAGAAGAACAAAATAAAAACTTACAAAGTCCTCCAAATAAATCCTGTGGCCGCTACTCCCAAGATGATGGACCACCTTAGCCTCCAGTTGTGCTCTCACTGCCTCGCGTTGCTGTCTCCCAACGTCTTAGAGAATTTATAGCCTTCTTCCTGAGTCTGGACTGGTCATCTGCATCTAGCCACTCACGCTTTGAGGCAGCACTCTTAAGTGCCTTGCGTGCGTTCGATCGTCTGTGTGACATGTACACACGCTTGCACTCCATAATCCAGCCTGTGGAAAACCTATCTGCCATGGTGGGTACCGGAAACTCCTCATGCAAGGATGCTACTATGTAGTCTTTGCTCCCCTTGGGTATGTTCTTCCAATAGTCCAAGACGTATTGAAAAACTTATTGGCACAACTCTCTCATACGAGCCATCACCCTCCTCCCCTCATCATTTATGATCATGGCTCCTGTCTTGTCATCTACAAGGTATCCATACCCCTCTCGGGTATGTCTAGGATGTGTTCTCTCATATCTATGACCTTGCTCTTGGGCATAACCAAGAGACCCCTACACATCTGGTGTATCCACAGGGGTGGTATCTCTCGGAGTAGCACCCATAGGGGTGCCACTTGTGGATGGCCGAAGCAAAAGCTGGAGTCACTAGAGTAGACATCTCCACAAGCCCTCTGACTCCTTTCATTACCACTTTGAACCACTGCAAGTTGAATATGATCATGGAGAAGCTACGGTAATCCATCGTGATAACACTTTGCAAGTTCCCAAAATACTCTATCTCATCTATAATGGTGTTTGGATCTATGGGTTGTCGTTGGCTCTCTGGCTCGAAATTTGCCATGATAAGCACATTTTGTTGATGAAGTCAATGCGGAAATGTCGCCCGCACAACCATGCCACACTGTATATTTTGTAATGTACATTGAAACAGTTAGATTAGTTGTCACATATAAAATCTAGATATGATAGCTTATAAAACATGTGGTCACCTTTAGACTACATCCCCTCGAGAATTTCCACTTCTCAATAGAGACCTCCACCCCTTTGCGAGAGGCAGTGATCAAATATCCATGTAACCATTGTATAGACATAAACTATAGCATCTCCTCCATGCCCTCGAGATATCAAATTGGTCGATAGTGCATACTGCATCGAAATTCCGATCTCACTTCTTCTTGATCTTTCGTGGCTTTCTCGTACCTAGTAAGCAATGCCTCCATGGATGCATGGTGCAACATACAAAAAAGATTCACTTTCTCCTCCATTGTAGCATCCATCCTTTTTCTACCCCATTTTCAACCACCACATCTCTGGTTAGTCTATCATCATCCTTCAACGACCATAGCATATTGTTGTCTGAATCCACCGTTGGTAGCCACTATGAAATAGGCACTAATGCCTCAGACACCCACCAACCTTTAGCCATGTTACCTTTTGTCCAAGCTCGTTGTCGCACAAAGGCCTTTTAGGGTTTTCATGAAGCGCTCCAAGAAGAACATCCATCACGTATAGACAGGTTCCGCAATCTCCACTTCATCTACAAGATGCACGAAGAGGTGGGTTTGTATTGTGAGCATGCTCGTGGGCAGGTACTTCTCAAAGAGACAAATTGTCTCCACTACTCCCTGCCTTATGGATTCAATAGAGGATGTCTTGATCTTCTTTTGTGAGATCCATTGCATTAAATTTAACAAGTTGTAAATGGTCCCTTTTATTTATGGAGTGAAGCATCATGCGATCACGATCAGTAGTATAAACTACCACAAATGAAGAAGCATTATGAACACCAATTAGACTCTAAATAGCAAAATATACAGGCCACTTACAATCTATTCGTAAAAAAAACCTGACATATCTTATGCCAATCATGGGATTTTAGCTCTAATAGTTGGTCATCTTTAGAAAAAGTGGATATGAGAGAACTACTTCACAATGCGCTATTCTTTAGTGGACAAAACCTAAGGAGCGCGAAGTAGTTACAAGCGACCGTCAACACTTGACTGTGGTCTACCTCCTTCAAATCCATTCTTGCCCCTATAGTGTCTCTCTTTCCTATGATGTGGTCCCATAGTAAGTTGCCCACATTCTTGAAAATATGCATGGGATCCAACATTCTTGAAAATCCACTTGTACCACCTTTGGCCATTCATTCATGTTGGAGGTTGTCCAAGAAAACCTTCTCTCAGTTCATGACCCTCCAGCAAGAAAGAGGCATGTCCTTAATATACCATAATCTTCATTGTTTTTGACTTTCGGGAGTTTAACTATGGCCTATACAATGGACATGCATACTAACCTGAGGTAACCAGACCTATCCTAAGACCTCTATTTTAGTGAACACAAACTTGAATGAGCTATGATAGATATGACCAACGAAAATGGAAGCCTACTTACCTAAGCATTGCTTGAATCCCGAAAAGTCATGCATGGCCTACATGAGAATGGCTTGTATATTGGCGGACCGTCAACCATCGCGCTTGCTCATATATTCCACGATGACCCCCTCCTTCCACAAAATCTTAAGCTCATCGACTAATGGATGGAGATAGATGTTCATATTCTTGAATTTGTAGCGGTCAGGAATGATTAAGCTAAGGATCAGGTGTCTTTTCTTTGTAGAAATCCATGGTGGAATATATTGTAGTTAACAAGGACTATATGCCACACACTGTAAGAAATTAAGTAGAGATCGAATGGATTCACGCCATCCATAGCAAGACCGAGTTGAAGATTCCTTGGCTCTCATGCAAAGCTTGGAAAGGTAGAATCAACGTGCCTCCATGCGTGTGAATCTGTTGATATTCGTTGGACTCCATCTGTGGATCTATTCTACGCATGCCACGTTGTCAAGCTCGCCATACCCAATGTACGAAACATGTGACATATATGGGGGATAAGTTGAAAGTGTCTAAGAACTTTGTGAGAGATGGTTTGCCATTCTAAGTCTTGTCGATACCTATAAACACCACACTTTGGAAATACCTCCATAGTCTCATACTCTCCTCAAAACAACACGTAATCATTGACATATGCATGGATGTTATTGTAGTCCATGCCAAGCTTTCGTAAAACATATCGCACATCATCAGAGACTCAGGTATGGTATTTTTGGCAATATATGAAACTTTAGCAACTTGAAAAGAAATTATAAAACATCTTGAAAAAGCACAATTATTTTTTATAATGATGCCGAAAAAAAAGAAATTAACAAAGCGTATGTAGAAGGTACTTGAACAGCTCGGTCGCACTTGCATTGCTTCATTCGTATTTTGCTTGCACACTTAGGAGTGCAAGTAGCATCTTCATGCGAGATACTCAGCACTAATTATATAATGGTATGAATGCTTCCTCTCTTAGCGGATTGGATGTCTCGGCATCTATGGGTATTAATGCATCGATCATTGTCTCCATCTCATGCTCCAAGATTTAAAGAAAGTCTGAAAGGCTACCTGTCTCCTTTGGTATTGACGGTATAGACTAGGTCATGCCTTCCAAGTGGTGGATTAGCTCAAGCACTCCATCCATCGCACACCCACACGAACTCTTCTAATTGGTTGCAATATGTCCATTCCTCCTTGAGATGAGACGTCACCTCCTTGTATAAATATTACAACTACGTCTAATGTTTTTGTATATGATATTCAATTAGTTTGTGAAAATAGTATAAGGCATGATTGATACACATTTTTCTTACCATTTTCTCAAAGTTTATAGAAACTCGCCGAAGCGTCGTACGTGTTCTATAGATAAGTGGCGCTTTCATCTGATTGCCAACTTGCATTGAGAGCAAGGACACGGGACACATTGATTAAGATATGCCTTGCGATCTTGAACATCACCACTATCATCGTTTTTCATTTTTTCTATGTTACGACAAACAATTGGTTTTTGTTCTCATTCTCTTTTTCTTTCTTAATTTGTTTGAAAAGGGATTTCTTCTCTTGTAACTCAACAAAATTAATGTAAACTAAAGTCTTGGTTTTCTCTCCCTTTCTTTGCACTCTTCAGTTTATGTTCTCTCCCCCTTCTCTTTCTTTCTCTCTCTCTCTCTTTTTCTTTGTTGCCCTTCTCTTTGATTTCTCTATCCCCTTGTGTTTTCTCACTCATTCTCCTCTCTCCCTCCCTCTCTTGTTCTCTCTTTTTCCATTTCTTTGTTATCTTTTATGTTTATTCTCTCTCTCTCTCTCTCTCTCTCTCTCTCTCTCTCTTCCTTTTCCTTTCTTATTCTCCCTTTCTCATTTCCTCTCTTTCTCCCTCAATACACCTCATTCTCAAGAAAATAAACAAAAAAGAAGAAGAAAAAACAAGAACAAACACTACAAGGAAACGCATGTATAGCGATGACGGGTAGTGACGTAGGAATAACGGCGTCGCTATAGCGATGCCCCACAAGGAAAAAAAAGAGGGCCGAAACCCAAGTGTGTTTCATTTCGCACATTCGTGAGACATTTCGAGAGGGAGAGCGAGAGAGAGAGCGACCGTTTTGCATAGAGGGTGAGAGAGGGAGAGGAAGAAGGGTGTCGCCGCCGCCGCTGTCGTCGTCGTTCACGAAGAAGAGAAGGAGTCGCCGTCGTGAAGAGGAGCCGCCAAACCCTCGCCAAATCTTTATGATGAGTCCATTATCTCTCTCTTTTACTTGTTTAGGGTTTAATTTGTGTATATTGAGAAAGGGAGGGGAAATGAGAGAAAAAGAGAGGGAGAGGGAGAGGGAGGGAGAGAAAGAGAAAGAGAGGGGGATAGAAAGGGAAAGAGAGGGAGGGGGAGGAAACGAAAGAGGGAGAGGGAGGGAGAGAAAGAGAAAGAGAGGGAGAGGGAGAGGGAGAGGGAGGCGGAGGAAATGAGAGAGGGAGAGGGAGGGAGAGTGCATTCTCTCTCTCTTTTACTTTTTTTTATATAATTTGTGTATATATATTGAGAGAGGGAGAGGAAATGAGAGAGAAAGAGAAAGAGAGGGAGAGGGAGAGGGAGAGGGAGGAAATGGGAGAGGGAGGGGGAGGGAGGAAGAGAAAGAGAAAGAGAGGGAGAGGGAGGAAATGAGAGAGGGAGAGGGAGGGAGAAAGAGAGGGAGGAAATGGAAGAGGGAGGGGGATAAAATGAGAGAACGAGAGGAAGGGAGAGTGTATTCTCTCTCTTTTTTATTTATTTTTTGTATAATTTGTGTATAATGAGAGAGAGAGAGGAAATGAGGGAGAGGGAGAGGGAGAGGGAGAGGGAGAGATAGAAAGAGAGGGAAATTAAAGAGAGGGAGGGGGAGGAAATGGGAGAGGGAGAGGGAGGAAGAGAGAGAGAAAGAGAGGGAGAGGGAGAGGGAGGAAGAGAGAGAGAAAGAGAGGGAGAGGGAGAGGGGGAGGAAATGGGAAAGGGAGAGGGAGGGAGAGAGAAAGAGAGGGGGAGGGAGAGGGAGGGAGAGGAAATGAGAGAGGGAGGGAGACATTAAACATAATAGGAAAATGAGAGAGGGAGAGGGAGAGGGAGAGGAGACGAAAACATAATAGGGAAATGAGCGAGGGAGAGGGAGGTAGAAGAAATGAGAGAAGGAGAGGAAGGGAGCAAAAGGAAATGAGAGAGGGAGAGGAGAGAGAAAAAGAGATAAGATGTTAAACATAATAGAAAAAGAGAGAAAGAGAGGGTGTGGGTGAGGGTGAGGGCGAGGGCGAGGGAGGGAGAGGAAATGAGAGAGGGAGAGGAGAGAGAAAAAGAAATGAGAGAGGAGAGAGAAAAAGAGAGAAAGATCATTAAACCTAATGGAAAAAGAGAGAAAGAGAGGGTGAGGGTGAGGGAGGGAGAGGAAATGAGAGAAGGAGAGAGAGAAAGAAAGGGAAATGAGAGAGGGAGAGAAGAGAGAAAAAATGAGAGAGGGAGAGGAGAGAGAAAAAGAGAAAAAAATAATTAAATCTAATAGAGAAAGAGAGGGTCAGGGTGAGGGAGCGAGAGGAAATGAGAGAGGGAGAGAAAGAGAGAAATGTAAATGAGAGAGGGTGAGGAGAGAGAAAAAAATGAGAGAGAGAGAGAGGAGAGAAAAAGAGAGAAAAATCATTAAACCTAATAGGGAAAGAGAGAAAGAGAGGGTCAGGGTGAGGGAGGGAGAGGAAATGAGAGAGGGAGAGAAAGAGAGAAAGGGAAATGAGAGAGAGAGAGAGAAGAAAAATAAATGAGAGAGAGAGAGGAGAGAAAAAAGAGAAAAATCATTAAACCTAATAGGGAATGAGAGAAAGAGAGGGTCAGGATGAGGGAGGGAGAGGAAATGAGAGAGGGAGAGAAAGGGAAATGAGAGAGGGAGAGGAGAGAGAAAAAATGAGAGAGGGAGAGGAGAGAGAAAATGAGAAAAAAATCATTAAACCTAATAGAGAAAGAGAGGGTGAGGGTGAGAGAGGGAGAGAAAATGAGAGAGGGAGAAAGAGAGAAAGGAAAATGAGAGATGGAGAGGAGAGAGAAAAAGAGAGAAAAATCATTAAACCTAATAGGGAAAGAGAGAAAGAGAGGGTCATGGTGAGGGAGGGAGAGGAAATGAGAGAGGGAGAGGAAATGAGAGAGGGAGAGAAAGAGAGAAAAGTAAATAGGACCTTACAATAAGGTTAAGGTACTATGATAGTGTGTACTAAGAATGAGTCCACCTCACTAAGAATAGGATTGGCGATTCACCTCACTAAGAATGAGTCCATGTACCTAGCACATACCATCATAGTACCCTCTTATCATCATCCCCATAGCCTCATAGTATCCTAGAATCAAGCTTCCACTTGTGTTACCACAAGGGTACCATCATATTTTACCCTCTTGCTCTCTATATTTGTGTATACATCTAAGTACAAAGGATACAAATACATTATCCTAGAAACTACATTATACAAGCTTCCACTTGTGTTGGCACAAGGGTACTATCATATTTCACCCTTCCCTCTCTATATTTGTGTATGCATCTACATACAAAGGGTACAAATAAAAACAGACAGAAGAGAAGCCAAATAGACAAATGTAACAATATGTGGGTATAATAGTCAGTGTTACAACTTCTCTTCTTCTTTACTATCCATATTTGCTATTGTACCCAAGTATTATGAAGGTAGATAGATAGATAGAAAAATAGATAGGTAGATAGATAGATAGATAGATAGATAGATAGATAGGTAGATAGATAGATTAATAGATAGATGGATAGATAGATAAAGAGATAGATAGAGACATAGAAACATAATTACATAGATAGATAGATAGATACTATTTATCTATCTAGCAAATTGTAGGTATAATTTTGTGTACCCACATATTATACCTACAATTTCTCTTGTACCCATATACCCTACCCATAGGTGCTATTGTACCCACATAGTGTACTCTTTTTGTGGGTACAAGAGCAATTGTGGGTGCAATATCTAGTACCTTCTACCTATTACATAATATCATGGTATCCTAATATTTACTATCTATTCAATATTATCATGCTAGCGAAGTACTTACTATCTATTGCATAATATCATGCTAGCAAAGTATTTAGTATCTATTATATAGTATTATAGTACCCTAGTATGTACTACCTTGTACCTATTACATACTATCATAGTACCCTATTATTTAGCACCTAGTACCTAATACATAGTATCATAGAACCTTAAATCTACTACCCACTATTGAGTAACTTTTAGTACTGAAGTATTTGGTACTTAGCACATAGTATGCTAGTACCCTAGTATCGATTACCAAGTATCTGGTCCTAGCACATAGTATCCTAGTACCCTAGTATCGATTACCAAGTGTTTACACTAGTATCATAATACCCTAGTATCTAGTCATAAGTACCTAGCATATAGTATCATAGTACCCTATTATCTAGTCGCAATTACCTATTACTTAGCACAAATCACTTAGTACCGTAGCACCTATTACCTAGTAGCAAAGTACCCTAGTAGCTAGTACCTAGGGCCTTATATCTAGCACACACTCTCATACTAGCCTTGTCTTTAGTACCTAGTGCCTAGTACTTAGCATATGGTGTGATATTATCCTAGTCTCTAGGAACTAGTACCATAGAATGTCACATCTACTGCATATTGCTTAAGGTACCCTAGCACCTGCTACATAGTATTATAGTACTGGGTACTTAGCACTATGATACTAGAGTACTAGGTGTTAGATACTAAGATGCTATGATATTATGTGCTAGGTACTGAGTACTAGGTACTAAATACTAGTATTCTATGATACTATATGCTATTAGGTACTAGGTACTAGATACTAGGGTACTATGATATTGTCGTAGTCGTAGTCGTAGTCGTAGCCATAGCCGTGGTCGTGGTTGTGGTTGTAGTCGTAGTCATAGCCATGGCCGTAGTCGCAATCGTCGTCGTAGTCGTGGTTGTGGTCATGGTCGTGGTCATGGTCGTGGTCGTGGTCATAGTCGTAGTCAGAGAGATGCAAGGAGAGGATAACAATCTAAGAAAAAAAAAGAATGATAACAAAAACAAATTGTTTGTTGTAACGTAGACAAAATGGAAAACGATGAAGGTCCTGTTGTTCAAGATCGCAAGGCGTATCTTAATCAGCGTGTCCCATGTCCTTGCTCTCAATGCAAGATGGCAATTAGATGAAAATGCCGATTGTCTATATAACATGTACGATGATTTGGCGAGTTTCAATTTGAGATCATTGATCATGCAATTGTGGATTCTCAGCAAACGGTAAGAAAAGTTAATATCAATCATGCATTGTACTCGCAAGCTAATTGAATACCATATACAATAAGATTGGGTTTTGCTGGCAAATTTTCTATCCAGGGAGGTAATGTCTCGTCCCAAGGAGGAGTGCACCCTTTGCGGCCAATTAGAAGAGTTTGTGGGCGTGCGATGGATGGAGTGTAGGAGCCAATCCACCACTTGCAAGGAAAATCTATACCGTCAATGCTAGAGGAGATAGGCAACCTTCCAGACCTACCTACAATCCTGGAGCCTGAGATGGAGGCAATGATCGATGTATTGATTCCCATGGATATTGAGACTTCTGATCCGCTTAGAGAGGAAACATCTATACCATTATATGATGGGTGTTGAGTATCTTGCCTGAAGACACTGCTTGTACTCTTAAGTGTGCAAGCAAAATACGGGTGGAGTGATACGAGTGTGACCGAGTTGTTTAGGTACCTTGTACATACGCTTCGTTGATTTTTTTTTTCGACACTATTATTAAAAACATTTGTGCTTTTTTAAGGTATTTATGATTTTTTTCAGGTTATTGAAATATCATATTTTACCACCTGCAAATACCATGCCTAAGTCTTGTGATGATGCGCGACATGTTTTACAAAAGCTTAGCATGGACTACAATAACATCCATGCATGTATCAACGATTGCATACTGTTTCGAGGAGAATAGGAGACTATGGAGACATGTCCGAAGTGTGGTGCTCACAGGTATTGACAGGACTTGCAAGGGCAAACCATCCCTCAAAAAGTTCTCAGACACTTTCTGCTTATCCCTCGCATAAACCACATGTTTCGTACGTCCGATATGGCGAGCTTGACAATGTGGCATGCACAGAATAGGTCCACAGATGGAGTTCAATGAATATCAGCGGATTCACGCGCATGGAGCCACATTGACTCTACCTTCCCAGGCTTTGCCCGAGAGCCAAGGAATCTTCGGCTTGGTCTTGCAATGGATGGCGTGAACCCATTCGGTCTGCGCTCAACTTCTTACAGTGTGTGGCCTATAGTCCTTGTCAACTACAATATCCCTCCATGGATTTCTACGAAGAAAGGACATCTCATTCTTAGCTTACTCGTCCCCGGCCGCTACAAAGTCAAAAATATGGATGTGTATCTTCGTCCATTAGTCGATGAGCTTAAGATTTTGTGGGAGGAGGGGGTCACCGTGCAAGATATGAGCAGGCGCGATGGTCGGCGGTCAGCCAATATTTGAGCCATTCTCATGTGGACGATGCATTACTTTTCGGGATTCGGAGAGTGCTCAGGTGAACACGCCTATGTTCTCGTTAGTAATATCTATATTTTATCTCGTTCAAGCAAGTATTCACTGGGTCGTGGTGTTGGAACATGTCTGGTTACCTCAGGTTATCATGCATGTCCATTATGCGGGCCACAATTAGACTCCCGAAGATCATGAACCATGAAGAAGATGGTATATCAAGGACACGCTGCTTTCTTACTAGAGGATCATGAACTCATGGAAGGTTTTCTTGGACGACCTCCAACATGTATGAACGCCGCAAGCTAGTACGAGCTGAAAATGGTCCACGTGAAATCACATCCAAACGGAATGCGACGGTTCTCAGTTTTCTACAAGTTGCCATATTGGACCCACTTACAAGTTATCCCATGCATATTTTCAAGAATGTGGGCAGCTTGCTATGGGACCACATAACAAGAAAGAGAGACACTATAGGGGCACGAATGGATTTGAAGGAGGTAGGTAAGATGGAGGCGCTTTGGCCGCAGTCGAGTGTTGATGGTTGCGTGCAGCTTCCTCGTGCTCCTTGGGTTTTTTCCACTAAAGAAGAGCGCATTGTGAAGCAAGTAGTCAAGTCTATCCGCACTCTGACTAGTATGATGCGTTCTCTCAGGTCTGCATTTTCTAAAGATGACCAATTGTCAGGGCTAAAATCCCATGATTGGCATAAGATATGTCAGGTTTGTACTATGAATGGATTGTAATTGGCGTGTGCATTTTGCTATTTGGAGTGTAGTCATTATTCATAATGCTTTCTCATTTGTGGCAGTTTGTACTACCAATTACGATCGCAGGATGTCTTACTCCAGAAATACGCGGGGCCATTTATAGGTTGTTGACTTTGGTGCAATGGATCTCATAGAAGGATATTAAGACGTTCTCTATTGAATCTACGAAGCAGGGAGCAGTGGAGACGGTCTGTCTCTTTGAGAAATACCTGCCCACCAGCATGCTTACGATACAAATCCACCTTCTTGTGCATCTTGTAGATGAAGTGGAGATTGCTGGACCTGTCTATACATGATGGATGTTCTTCTTGGAGCGCTTCATGAAAACCCTAAAAGGCTTTGTGCGACAACAAGCTTGGCCAGAAGGTAGCATCGCTGAAGGTTGGTTGGTGTCTGAGGCGCTAGTGCATATTTCACAATGGCTACCAACGGTGGATCCAGACAACGAAATGCTATGGTTGCTGAAGGACGATGATAGACTGACTGGAGATGTGGTGGTTGGAAATGGGGTAGAAAAAAGAATGGATGCCTCAATGGAGGAGAAAGTGAATCGCTTTTGTATGTTGCACCATGCCTCTAGGAGATGTGGCTCGCTAAGTACCAGATCGCTAGGCAAGATCGAGAGGAAGCGTGAGCTGAATTCCGACGTAGTACGCGTCATCGACAGTTTTGATATCCCGAGGGCATGGAGGAGATGCCGCGGTTCATGTCAACGCGATGGTTGCATGGAGCTTTGACCGCAACGTCTCGCGAAGGGACAGAGGTCTCAATGGAGGAGTAGGAATTTTCGAGGGGATGTAGTCCAAATGTGATGAGGGGTTTAGGATTTGTCATATCTAAATTTTATGTGCGACATCTAATTTGAGTGTTTCAATGTACAGTACAAAATATATAGTGCAGCATGGTCACGCGGACGGCATTTTCGTGTGGAGCGTATTGACAAAATGCGCTCCACAATGGACTGTGGTATCATGGCAAGGTTCGAGCAAGAGAGTCGGCGACAAGCAACGGATCCAAATACGGTTGTCGATGAGATGGAGTATTTTGGGAACTTGCAAAGTATTGTTATGGTGGATTACCGTAGCCATGATACTATTCGATGTGCAATGGTTCAAAGTGGTACTTGGAGGAGCTGGAGCAACAATTCGAGGAGGTCCATCTGGATTTCTCGAAATAGATTCCGAAAAAAGTGGACGGATTTGCGTGACACCTTTGTGTTGCCGGCCCATTGTGAACAGGTGCATGGACTCATTTGTTTGCTAATTGTATTACGACATGGTTTATGTCACAATGGTTTGAACTCTCTTGTACGTGTTTGTGAACAGACAATCTTCTATCCAAACCCCCCACAACCTCGATGGTGGTATGTTATACTTTCAACTCCCCGAAGTGCAAGAATATATGATCAAAGCGATGTTTTGAGTATAGATGAAGATAATATGCAAATAGAGGGGTCAATATTGCAAGGGGTAGAGGCCACCGAAAGCTTGGAGCTAGCATTGGCTAACAATGATGGAAATATAGGAGTCCAAGAATTATTTGAGAACGAGGTGGACTCATCCTTTTGTGGTGACATGTCTATCGACCTTCCAGTGTATGCGAAGTTGTGTCAGGAGATTGACATGGGACCATATGATACTTCATACTTGGAGCATCCACTTACTCAATTCGTTGACCAATTGCTTATAAGGGTACATAAGATATGCATTTTAAGTGAGATCTTTTTTTTAAAAGGATTTATATTACTATGCTTTGTATGATTTAAATTGATTATTCTAACATCATTTTTTGTCTGTGCAGGTGACATTTTCAGGATGAGTCGAGGGATGAGCGATGAGGAGTTACAGGATATCTTCACACGCATGTCTCCAGACCAGATCACGAGATTCAGAGATATGGCAGACCAGGAGCTGTCTCGGTCTTCGTCAAGGTGCTCTGCTAGATCTACTTCAGCGTGATGGGATGCTTCAGCTTCGAGCAGCAGATGAGCTCGACGCTCTAGACTTGGGCCAGAGGGAGGGAGTGCTTCAAGGTCAGGGGGATGCTGCAGAGATATGGATGCAGTGAGCCCACGGTCGACACGGGATACAGGTGCGACTCCTCGCTCTTGTGGCCCTTCCAGGGAGTGTGGCTCAGGCTCAGGTGGATGCTATGGATGCATGGACGCGGTGTCTTCGTCTCGTCGTTCAACTGGAGTTATGTCACCTTAGGGATTTGTCACATCTGTGGGGACTTCTACTCGAGCTACTCTGGCTTTTGCTCAGTCGTCAGCACAGGTGGCACCCCTATGGGTGTCACTTCGAGAGATATTACCCCGGTCGGTACACCGGATGCACAGGGGTCTCATGGATATGCCCAGGAGCATGGACGCAGATGGGAGAGGACCCATCTTAGGCAGACTCCAGGGGGATATGGATATCTAGTAGATGATAGGTCAGGAGCCATTATCATGAATGATGAGGGGAGGAGGGTGATGGCTCACATGAGAGAGTTGTGCCAACAAGTTTTTCGGCATGTCTTGGATCATTAGAAGAACATATCGGAGGGGAGCAAGGACTACATAGTAGCATCCTTGCATGAGGAGTTTCCGGTTCCAGCCTCAGTAGATAGATTTTCTACGGGCTGGATGATGGATTGCATGCGTACATATATATCACACAGACGATCCGACGCACGCAAGGCAATCAAGAGTGGGGCTGTAAAGCCCGAGTGGTTAGATGCAGACGACTGGCGCCGACTAAGGGAGGAGGCTATAGATTCTCCAGGACGTTGGAGTCAGCAGCGCGAGGCGGCGAGGGCACGACTCGAGGCCGAGTGGTCCATCATCTTGGGAGTGGCGGTCACAGGACATATTTGGAGAACTTTGTAAGTTTTTCTTTTGTTTTGCTTGTTTATTTTTTTGCAATATCCTTTGTACTGACAATCATGTTTCTAATAGTTAGCATTTTGTTTTCTATGCAGCACTCTATTACAAATCGCAATCCGACCGGCCTTGAGACTCGATATGCAGAGAGGCATGGTCTCACTTCATTGATCGACCAATTGTATAGATGCGGCGGCCCTGTAAGTCACTCATCTTTATTGTTCGTAGTTACCATGTTTAATTAGAACGCATTATTGTATGGTGGACTAATGTGTTGTTTCTTTTTTTGCAGAGTCAGTTCGATGCTCCTTTGCGCGGCGGGACGAGCTTTCGGAGGGCGAGGATATGTAGCTCGCCCTTGGATCCCTGGAGCTCACACACCTTTATTAGTGATATCTTGTCATGATTGTACCAATCGTTTATTATGCGATCATGTATTTATCTCATGTATCAGTGTCATGATTTCAGTATACTTTGTTTTTGTTTGCAAGCGCATTGTACACAGTGCAGAAACTATTTTGTATGGTTCTAATAAAACACACAGTGCTATATGTGGCTGCCCTACCACAAAATATTTTTTTCCCTGCTACCGTCGCTATTAGGGTTGCAAATTTTACTGCTCGCGTCGTTATTGGCGTCATTATTTTCGTCGCAAACCGTCACTATAAGTGTCGGTCGACGCTGATACCGATTGTTCTATGGCGTCACCAATAACGACGCTTTTTGCGACGACAGGGGCAAATTTTGTTATTTGCATTTTCATCACTTTTAACGTCGGTATAGGGCCTATATCTTATAGTGAAACCAAGAGGAGGATGAATTGTTCGTCTCCTCTTCGCGACAAACCCTCTCTTTGTTTCTCTCCTACCCCTAGTGTTTTTTTATTTATTCTCCTCTCCCCCTCTCTCTCTCTCTCTTTCAATTAGCTAGAAGTCATGGCTAGAAATCTATAAATCTAAACTTACTAGTTGTAATTAAACAAACCTACTAACTTACTAAATTATCAAATATTTAAATAGATAACAATTTAAACAATATAAACCTCTCTCTCTCTCTGTCTGTCTTAATCATTGATTAGTAATCTAAACAATTTAAATCAAAGTATCTAACTAAACTAACTAACTAATAGATAAATCTATAAATCTATCACCCCCTTGTGTTTTCTCACTCATTCTCCTCTCTTCCTCCCTCCCTCTCTCTCTCTCTCTCTCTCTCTCTCTCTCTCTCTCTTTAAATCAGTTAGAAATTATGGCTAGAAATCTATAAATCTAAACTGACTAATTGTAAACAAACTTACTAACATTTTACTTATCAATTATTTAAACAGATAATAATTTAAACAATACAAACCTTGCTCTCTCTCTCTCTCTCTCTCTCTCTCTCTTTCTTAATCATTGATTAGTAATTTAAATAATTTAAAGCAAAGTATCTAACTAAACTAACTAACTAATAGATAAATCTATAAATCTATATCCCTAAACTATACAAATCTCTCTCTCTCTCTCTCTCTCTCTCTCTCTCTCTCTCTCTCTCTCTCTCTCTCGTTCTCTCTTTCTTTTCATTTCTTATTTTCCCTCTCTCATTTCCTCTCTTTCTCCCTCTATGCACCTCATTCTCAAAAAGAAAAAACAAAAAAAGAAGAAAGAATAGGAACAAACCAAGAGGAGGATGGATTGCTTGTCTCCTCTTTGCGACAAACTCTCTCTCTCTCTCTCTCTCTCTCTCTCTCTCTTCTTCTCCCTCTCTCATTTCCTCTCTTTCTACCTCTATGCACCTCATTCTAAAAAATAAAAAACAAAAAAGAAGAAGAAAGAACAAGAACAAACCAAGAGGAGGATGGATTGTTCGTCTCCTCTTCGTGACAAACCCTCTCTTTGTTTCTCTCCACCCCTCGTGTTTTCTCACTCATTCTCCTTTCTCCCTCCCTCCCTCTCTCTCTTTCTTACATTCTTTGTTATCTTTCATGTTTATTCTTTCTCTCTCTCTCTCTCTCTCTCTCTCTCTCTCTCGTACTCTCTTCCTTTTCCTTTCTTCTTCTCCCTCTCTCATTTCCTCTCTTTCACCCTCAATACACCTCATTCTCAACAAAAACAAACAAAAGAAAATAAAAAATAACAAGAACAAACCAAGAAGGGGCAATGTAGTTACCGCAAAGGCCCGAGAATGGATTCTTCGTCTCTTCTTCGTGATGGCCTCTCTTCTTCCTTCATGCACTTTCTCCTCTTCTTCGCGAACGGCGGCGGCGGTGGTGAGAAGCTCTCCTTCTCTCTCTTTCTCTCTTCCTCTTCCTCTCCCTTTGAAAGGCACAATCTCTTTTGCTCTCTCTTTCACTCTGTGGCAAAATGCCAAGCTTGGGTTTTGCTTGGTTTTTTTTTCTCTGAGTACTATTGTTATTTGTGTCACTATTTGCATCACGACTACCCGCCGCTATGCCCCTATATCCTTGTAGTGGTAGTTTGGGTTCTATGTTTGACTCCCTTTGGATCTCTTCTCATAGGTAACTCCACTCTCCCAAATTTTGTAATCTCCCTCTTCTCCCTTGGTTTAGGTAACACTATATGGTTAATCATGGTTTAAACTTTTTAGTTTTTTAGTTTCTCTCTCTCGTTCTCATGCTTATACTTCCTTCCATTCAAACTCTTCTTGATCTTTTCACATTTCATGCATGTTTTAAACCTTGAAAGTAATTAAATTCTCAAAAATTGCCAATTCAATTAGGACAATTGCAAAAGTATACTTCTTGTGTGAGACAATTTAGAAATTGTGGAATTGTATTTGATTCCTTCTACAACTACAAATATAACCGAAAGCATCCCATCTTAGTGCACTCTAGAGAGTGTCTTTAATGCTAATCCATCATTCACTAGAACTAAATTTTAATTAGAGCTCGAGCCTAAAGACTAGAAGTGTGCTTTCACAACAAAAGAAGTTGAACTATGAAAACCAAAGACTATCTACATCTGCGTATGACACATTTTGGGTATCCAGATACCTCCGGCCATCATGACATATGAAACCGGCCTGCATCTACTTTTTAAATCACGTGGCTCTGCTTGCAGTTCTGTGAAGGCAGCAAGGACATTTGATTTGGTTACTGGGTATCAAGTCTCGAATGAGTATTTCGGTAATAACACGGGCCATGAACCATCTCTCTTTCTGCTGATGCTGAGTACGTAGGCATTATCTATGTACGACTGCCTACCATGTTATACTATATAGTATCTGTGGCCCCGGTTGTGGTAGTCTCCGCCTACGTCTATAACCACGCGACAGTAGGCAACCTATCAGTCCTGATTAGATGGTAAAGCGGCTGCCAATCTGTCCAGGAAGGCGCTTGCACGTGAGTCTTTCTCAGTTCTTTTTGCTCTGCCGTGTTAAGAGTAGCGCCCCGAAGGACCTACGCCAATTCAGCATAACAATTCCTTGGTCTTTTACCTGGCTTTACCAGTGGCAGCACTCCTGCTCTCGAGATTTCCTCTTGAGTCTCTGTGCGAGGTAATGATGACATCGGCTCAGGTTGTAGCAATCTTGAGGCATTGGTAGTGATGAGCTTTATGAGCTCCGCATAAAGACATGGTCATCTTGATTTTCCTTTCTCCCTGCAATGCCCAGGCCCTTCCGGCCCCATCAAGATCTAGTAACTCCCAGCTGCATTATCTCCGCCTTTCCTGTCCTTGGACAAACGGCCCTGCACCCTCGCTCAACCTCAAATAAGATATTAGGCCTCCGGCTACTCAAGCTCCTCGAGCACACCTTCTTCCCCCTCAGATAATCGATGTCATCGAACCCTTCCCCTGCGGATCCGGGCCTGACAGAGAGGCGCTTCATCTTCTCCTATTGAACTGGCCTCCAGGCTCCTTCTATTGTAAAAGGTGGAAAACAAAGAGGCTTAGTCAGTTCTCCTCTTATGCAGTTAGCCGTTTGCTGCAGACAAGGTATGGGTGGCAGTCGACTTGTGATGAGTAGCAGTCCCCTTGGGTTATCGTCATACTCCTCCTACCTGTCTCATCTTCTTCCGCCGTTCGAACTTCTCAATGCCCTTCTTCCTCGTCGATCTCTAGAGAGTGTCTTGCAAGTCGCCTTATGCTCAGCTCTCCTCTCGAAGCCTCTAGCCTCTCCGGCCTTTGACCCCTGCTCTTTTGTTCTTTATCTTCGATCTCCATTCTTTACACTCCTTCACGTGCAGCAGCAACATACTTTTTGAAGGCCTCAAGGGATAAGCCCTCTAAAAACTTGTTCACATGCTTTAGCATTAACTAACTCCGAACACGCAACCATGCATGCACTTAATGTATGCACATATTCAAGTATATTCTTAGCCCAAGAGAACATCCCACACGCATATGTAAAACACCATAACTTTCCCAATAACTCGCTGCTTACTTAGACATACCCAACATTCCTAAGGTCCCAAGTCATAACACACAATAGGCCTTATCCAAGACAATGACACACAACACATATACACTAAATAGCATCCACGTATGTGAAGAAAAGAGGTCATAACACTAAGATACGAACATAGATAGCTAGGTAGATAAATAACTCTCCTCTTCTCACACCTATTTTCATGATGAACGAACTACTCGCAAAAACCTTGTCACAAAACTCTTTGATGGAGAAGCAACTGACATCCTTACACTAGTGGCCATTGGATAGGCTCCCTTCATGACCCTCGATGCTTCTATTCAAAATGATGCCAATGCCATTGATATACTTTATGCTCACACAATCTTGCTTCACTGAAAAGATGCAATTTTGAAAGATATGCCATGCAGTACAATCACTCAATGCACACGAAAGAAAGTTATATGCATCGACAACTTTGTGCCTAGCCTACACTAGTGCTTTGTGCTCAATGTACCAATCCATGTATATATGCTTTTTGATTAGATTATAGTCCTTTATGCTTTGGATCCCTCCCCTCATAGAGAATATGAATTGCACTCTACTCCCCACTCTCTCAAGCACTCTAGGTTGATAATTTGAACTTGAAAGACCCCTCTTTCAGTTGTCGATGGAGACTTACACAGCCCTCATACTCACCCTTCCACCTTAGTCAATATCCATAGGGTTCCTATAGAGTGTGTGAATATCCCAACGTGCAGTGAAAGATGTGTGTGCACAATGATGGTGCTCACGCTTATGTGCATATGCATTTAAGGTTTTTGGATATAGCTCGAACGAGTGGGCCTCATGCCATGCATTGCCTCAAAATGGTGCATTTCCTTAGGCAAAGAAAGCTATAGAGTACAAGTGGGCTTACAGAGTAAAGTATAATGTAGATTAAAGTGTGAATATGTTTAAAGTAAGAGTGGTTGCCAAAGATTATGCATAGACTTATGGGATTAATTATAAGGAGACATTTACTCCAGTGTGGCAAAGATAGTAACTATTGGAGCTAACATTGCAATGACTATAGTAGCAAAAGGTTTACTTAGGTCGTATCAAATGTATGTAAAGAATACACTCTTGCATGGTGAGTTACAAGAAGAAGTGTACTTCTATAGCTTCTATGAGCTCTTGTAAAGTTTGTAGCTTATGTATGTCTCATGCATGTGTTTCTATAGATTCCGTATGATGGATTCATATCTTGGAAATGTTTTCTTATTGAGATGTGAAGCTCCACACGAGTTGGCATCCACTATATGCCTTGGTGATGTGGTAAGACTTTACTCAATGGTGGTGTATTAGGTGATTCACTACAAGGATAATAGGCCATAGTGATGCTAATTAGTGACAATAAATAGCGACGCTCCACAGAGAAAAAAACGCGGGCCGAAACTCGAGCGTGTTTCATTTCGCGCATTCGTGAAAGTTTTCGAGAGGGAGAGTGAGAGAGAGAGAGAGAGCGACCGTTTTGGTTAGAGGGAGAGAAAAACAGAAAGAAGGCTTCTCACTGCTGCTGCCGCCGCCGCCGCCGCCGCCGCCACTGCCACCGCCGTCGTCGTTCGCGAAGAAGAGGAGGAGTCCCCGTTGCGAAGAGGAGCTGCTAAACCCTTCTTCGAATCTTTACGGTGAGTCCATTCTCTCTCTCTCTTTTACTTGTTTAGGGTTTAATTTGTGTATATTGAGAGAGGAAGAGGAAATGAGAGAGAAAGAGAGGGAGAGGGAGGGGGAGGAAATGAGAGAGGGAGAGGGAGGGAGAGAAAGAGAAAGAGAGGGAGAGGGAGAGGGAGGAAATGGGAGAGGGAGGGGGAGGAAATGAGAGAGGGAGAGGGAGGGAGAGTGCATTCTCTCTCTCTTTTACTTTTTTTTATATAATTTGTGTATATTGAGAGAGGGAGAGGAAATGAGAGAGAAAGAGAGGGAGAGGGAGAGGGAGGAAATGGAAGAGGGAGGGGGATGAAATGAGAGAATGAGAGGGAGGGAGAGTGCATTCTCTCTCTCTTTTACTTTTTTTTGTATAATTTGTGTATATTGAGAGAGGGAGAGGAAATGAGAGAGAAAGAGAGGGAGAGGGAGAGGGAGAAAATGGGAGAGGGAGAGGGAGGGGGAGGAAATGAGAGAGGGAGACATTAAACATAATAGAAAAATGAGAGAGAGGGAGAGGAAGAGGGGGAGGAAATGGGAAAGGAAGAGGGAGGGAGAGTGAGGGAGGGAGAGAGAAAGAGAGGGGAGAGAGAGGGAGGGAGACATTAAACATAATAGGAAAATGAGAGAGGGAGAGGGAGAGAGAGAGGGAGTGAGACATTAAACATAATAGGGAAATGAGAGAGGGAGAGGGAGGGAGAAGAAATGAGAGAAAGAGAGAAAGAGAGTAAAAGAAAATGAGAGAGGGAGAGGAGAGAGAAAAAAATGAGAGAATGAGAGGAGAGAGAAAAATACAGAAAAGATGTTAAACATAATAGGAAAAGAGAGAAAGAGAGGGTGTGGGTGAGGGTGAGGGAGAGAGAGGAAACGAGAGAGGGAGAGGAGAGAGAAAAGGAAATGAGAGAGGGAGAGGAGAGAGAAAAAGAGAGAAAAATCATTAAACCTAATAGGGAAAGAGAGAAAGAGAGGGTGAGGGTGAGGGAGGGAGAGGAAATGAGAGAGGGAGAGAAAGAGAGAAAAGTAAATAAGACCTTACAATAAGCTCATCCTAGGCTCATAGGGGTTAGGCCGATCCTCAACAAACCTAAGGGATATATGGCTAGAGAGCCCTAGCATACTTGTGCCTCCTAGCATAATGTTCTTCCTGCAAAGAGATCTCTCATACATGGGGCTTGTCCTAGCCTCCACCACACAAGTATACAACGAAGGCAATGAGCCTATTAGTATGAAAAACATTCATTTTTCATAATGTAAATCCAAAAATAACTTTGGATATTCCATAAAAATCAATCTCTTCTTAAAAAGAAAAATACAAAAAAAACTAAAACAACATTATTCATATGCTTCGCAAAACTAAAACAGCATCACCACAAGATCTCTTAGGAAACTCATCCTCAACTATCAATTTTAATTAATAAGTATAATATAAAATCACTTGCAAGGAAGGATACTCTTTTATCATTAACCCTCTTTCTTCCTTAGAATAGTCTTAGGAACAAATTTCTGCTCTAACAAGCATATATTTGAGCATAATAACTATTTTAAGGTTTATTTCATGAGTAGTAGTAGTATATATGCAACCATCATGCTAGAGATCATGCTTTGGTATCTGTGGAGATCCGAATCTCATGCCCTCATAGAGATTGTAGTGTGCAATAGTGTGGAGAGAATGTGGGTGAGTTGTAAATGGTAAAGGAGAACTCTATTGATGATGGAGACAAGCTGAGGTGAATCACCAATTCTATTCTTAGTGAGTGCAACCTACCCATAGTATAGCATCCATGACCGATTGAAATCAATAAGACTTTGAAATCCTACCTCGAGTATTATAACTATTGTTTTGTGGTGGATTTTCTTGCTATAATTCAATGTCAATTTGTGCTTGTGTTTTCCACCGTGTGTTGACTATGGGTGTCAAATGGTCTAGTCAGATCTCTCTCTCTTTCTTCTCTCTCTTCTCTCAACTCTTGTCTCTCTCTTCATCTCTATATAAGTATTCGTAGTCATAGTCGTAGAGTCGTGGTTGTGGTCGTGGTCATGGTCGTGGTCGTGGTCGTAGTCGTGGTTGTAGTCGTGGTCATCGTGGTTGTGGTCGTGGTTGTGGTTGTGGTCATGCACTACAACAAAAAGGCCTCTTAGACGCACTTTTAGACGCGATTTTTGAATATAGAGAAAATCTTACAGGCGCGTGTATTTACGCGTCTACAGCTTCGCGTCTATAATCGCATGTATAAAGGAATTTACACGCAAAAATAGACGTGCAACAGACGCACATATACACGTGTGAATACAAGTGCATAAAAAAATCAAAATTGTTATTTATTTAATTTATTATGTGTGTCTACCAGTGAGTCTATCTAGCAAATTAGACGGGCATATAGACACGCCCATAGACGCGCTTTTACAAGCACTTACAGACGGGAATGGAAAACAAAAAATCTCATTTAAAAAATATATATTTAATTTAATTTTTAAATTTGAATTATCTAGCGCGTATATGAGTGCGTGTACTCTGCATTTTAGACACACTTATAAACGCGTGTTTTCTGCAATTTAGACGCGCGGATAGGCGTGCAAAACAGAACTGCTCTCTGGTTTTTTTTTCCCCCTCCCATACATCAGATTGTGCATTTGGGAAAAAGACAATGGATCTAAAAGCACTAGAATTGAAAATAAAAGTCCATGTATTCATTATAGATCAAAAGCATTTACATGGGGAGTTTAAGTACTTGCGACCTAAAGCATGGCAGCAAGCAGTAGGCTCAAAGATGGTTAATACATATACAAGAAAACAAGGCCATAGAGGAGGTATGGTGCTCCTCTACGAATATGAAGAAGAAACATCTTCGCTAGCACCACCATGGCTACTAGCGTCGCTATCCCCCTCCTCGCTATGCTCCACATCCGGGTTCGCCTACACACACAAAAGATCAAGGTTGCTTATGTAGACATGGTGGAGAAAAAGTTATAATTAGCTATACTTTTAATAGGAAAGTAAAAAAAACATACCTCCTCTGGCTGTCGAATCCTCATAGCCAGATTGTATTGGTCCTTAGTGATGAGACCCTCCTCATAGAAGTGAAGCCATGTGGCTGCGCAGTTATGGCCTCAATGGTAACCTACCTCTCTAGGGGTAGGTATCCTACCAACGATAGTAGTCTGCAAAACAATCATGATATATACAAACAATTATGAGACACAATGTATTAAAACAAATTATATAAAGAATGGAAAGAAATATAAATTTTAAAAAACTAGAAATCAAAATATACTTACAAACTCTGCCTCCCACGACTCTCTGTCGCCCGATCCGTAATGCGACGATCCCATGGTTTCCATTTGGATCTGTCGCGCCTCTGCATGCTGGCGACTCTTCACTTTCTCTACTGCTTTCTTCTTGGCTTTCTTCCACTCTATGCGGTGGCACATAGGTGGTTGGCTATAGGCTCCATGCCCATCCTCCTGCCTCCGCAGTGAGTCCCTGGCGTGTGTCATGAGGTGGGATCTTTTGTTGTGAAGCAAATCCCTCACTTTTGTGCGTCCCCAATCATCCGAGAATCGTTGACCCTCAAGATTTGGGTACCTCCTATGGACTGCCCTCAACACCTCCTACCACAAGCTGTTTTTTTGATTTTTGAAGTAGACGAAATAATCTTTATACGTCGCATGCATGACGCTCCTCATGTACGCCATTACATTCCTTCCTTCATCATCATGGAAGATGCCACCAGTATCTGTAACTCTATAGTACTGGCATACAGGCTCCTCTACGTGATCTACTGGTGAGGGTGATCGCTCGCCACCTCCTAGGCAACCGCCACACAAGCCTCGTCCTGCCCCTCGACTCTCCCTCCTCCCTCTTTGTCGACTACCCTCCGCCTCACTGGATGCACGTGCTTCTACAGATGCACATGCGTCGGTTGACGATTGTGCTTCAGTCGATGAATGTACAGGTGCTGCACGTGGAGTACCTGCACGTTGAGGCATTCCAGACATGATGCTAAACACCTCGTCTGCTGTGGGAGAGCGGCCAAGGTGTCTGGTCATCTCTCCCATGAAGTCTTCTCTACTAGGAAAACCTCCAAAAAATGCATTGACCCCCTGCCGAACAAGGCCAATGTATCATTCATGCGATCCAAATCCGGGTCATTGCTAGATGAACCAGGATGCGACATCTGCAAAAAAAACACAGGAAAAAGACAAATTTGTTTGCATACAAAAAATCATATATTACCTTCATCCACACCTAAACATTTTCAAAGAGCCATAATCCTTGATCCAATTCAACATTAATTATGAAAAATCATTCAATGAGCCTAGAATCATTATGTAAGAGAAGGCTTTTGATGCTCACACATAGAAAAAATACATGGATGCTCATGGCACTTGAAAGTGCTAATAATCTAGCTTTCTTTAGATATTGAGCATAAAACTTAAGTGCTAATGCTTCTCATAAACAAGAAAACTGATAAACACAAACATGGGATTGGTCACATTCATCATTGCAAAAATATATTGTTTAGGAAATGAAAATTATTTTTTATCAAAGCTGACACTAGCACGTGTATAACCGCATCTAAATTGCAGGATAGATGCACTCTCAGACGCGTCCCTAAAGTCCTCGTATGTAGATTACACATCGTGTATCATCGTGTGTAGATTACAGAGTACACGCACCTGGAGACGTGACTCTGAAGTCAAAGTCTTTGTGCAGAGCGCGTGTATTCTCGCGCCTCCGATGCACAATACACGCGCTCTGAGATGCAGCCTCAGATGCAATGAGAGAAAACATTTCTTCGCGTCTATCCCTGCGTTTGCATTGAAATGTAGATGTGCTGGCAGACACGCTCAGTCGGCTGATTTCAGTCCGGCACCGCCATTCATGATTTACAAAATGCAATCAGAAATCCTAATACAGAGAGAGAGAGAGAGAGAGAGAGAGAGAGAGAGAGAGAGAAGACTCACCTTGGGTGTTTGGTGTGGCGGGTGGTGGCGCTTCTTCCTTCTCCTTCTTCCTCTCCTTGGTAAGTTACTCTCCCTTGATGCTTGCTTGCTACTTCTTCTTCCTCTTGTTCTCCTCTCTCTTGTTCTCTCTTTCTTCCTCTCCTTGTCTTTCCTTTTTTCCTTCTTGTGTGTTTGAAATGAAAGAAGAGGTGAGTCATGAGGAGGTGAGGCATGAAGAGACTGCATGTTGGCTAAACTCGAGCTTCAGAATCGCAAAAAATGTAGGAAAGGAAATGCGCACTTTGAAAAGAAATGATTTAAGTATGTTTTAAATTTTGACGTGTGCGTCTATTTTGGCGTGTATATGCGCGTCTAAGTTTACGTAAACGTGCGTATAGACGCGAATGTAGACGCGCAAATAGACGCTAATTTAGACGCGTACAAAAACACAGATATAGACGCGCATTTAGGTTTATCATAATTTTTTATTTTTAAGATAAGTTTTGATAGTTAATTCTTATCATAAGTTTTAATGTATTATATGATGAGTTTTGTATATTTAAAATTGAGATCTTAGAATAATTAATACGCTAGCTTGAAGTTTTTATGTAAACATATGAATGACAAATATTTTGATGTTGTCATGAATTAGGTTTAATCATGTCGTCGTCATCACCTAGTGCGGTGCATGGTGATGAGTCAACGAGCACATCCTCAAGTGAGGATGAAACATTAGGTCTTCATAATCGAGATGCATGGCTACGACAAAAAATTAAATGCATGTGTGATTGTTGTCGAGGGTGTATTTTTCGAGCACGTCGAATTACAATGTCATACCTCAGCTTGTATGGAGAATGGGACCGAGAAAAATCACCGGTATTCATTGTTTTTTTTAACACTAAGATTGCTAGTCTATGTTACTCAATATATATTAACGTACATGAAACTCCCTTTTGTGGTTGAGCAGGATGCGGTGCTACATCCTCAGATGCTCCCTCCCGGGCGTCGAGAGGCTGCAAAACGTCGACGCGAGGAGGTAGAGTCTTCAAGAAGAGTGGAGACTCACGACCATGATAGTAGCCCTCATGAAATGCCCCATTAAGTCGTAGAGGATGAGATTTTGGAAAACATGGTACACCATCTATTTTCGCAACCGGTTCAGGGAGAAGGTCACTCTACGAAGCCAGATGATCCACTATACGTAGCGTCATCTACTACGTTGTATGAAGGTTGTACGTACTCCGTTCTTCGTGCGTCCCTTGAGATACTTAACTTGCAAACAATTTATGGATGGAGTAATATAAGTTTGGATAGGTTATTGAAGTAGGTATCAATTCAGTTTGGCTTATGAGTCATAATATTAATTGTTCTATTTTGAAATCAGACAGAAATATATGTTGGTGGTTTTTTAACTCACTTTTAAAAATATATGTAGGTTATTATCACAAATGCTTCCAAAAGGAAACAAATTGCCAACTAAGAGAGAGCAATCAAGACATTACTTGACATCCCTGGGAGGCCTCAATTATGTCAAGATCCATGCATGTGTCAATGATTGTGTCTTATTTCGTGGGATTCATGAGTTCGCACGAGAGTGTCCTGTTTGTGGCGAATCAAGATACGAAGTGGAGATGAAGTCAATGGATGTGCCTCGTAAGATTTAGTGACATTTTTCGATTGTTCCACGTATAAAACTTATGTTCAAGTGTAAGTCTATTGGAAAGCTCATATCATGGCATGCTAGTCATCGTTCAAGTGATGAAAAATGGAGGATCCCTGTAGACATACCGGCATGGCAACATATAGATAATTTGTGGCCCGTTTTCAAAGAAGAGCCAAGAAATTCGAGATTTGGTTTAGGTATGGATGGAATCAATCCATTTGGCATCAAAAGCACATCATACAGTGTATGGCCAGTGGTATTGGCGAACTATAATATTTCTCCATCCATGGCAATTAAAAAGGGACATGTAATGTTGTCCCTTCTGATTCCTGGAAAGCACAAGGTAAAAAACATGGACATTTACTTAGAGCATTTGATTGAAGAGTTAAAAATGTTATGGGAAGGTATTGAGGTGCAAGATACAAGCGCATCTGCATCCTCTAGAGATTTCACATTGAAGGCCATGTTGTTGTGGACCATGCATGACTTTCTAGGATACAGAGAGTGTTCAGGTATATGTATATAACTCTATATTTGAAATTCAAGACTTGAATCAATTGCATTTTATTAATTCACTTGTTTGTTCAGGTTTAACCACATCAGGATATCATGCATGTCCTATTTGCGGTCCCTCTCTAGTTTCCTCTAGGCCGGCACGTTTAAAGAAGGTTATCTACGACAATCATTATCGATTTCTTCCTATTGACCATCCCAAATATGTTCTCCCTACTAATGGAATGAATCCACAATCTCTAACCATTCGAGATTGGAAGGAGAGATGGATTAATGCCGACAGCCACCCTCCACTCGGCATGAGTCGGTAAGAAGTGCATTTCTCTCGATGGACTTTAAAGTATTTAGCATGATAAATTGTTTACATAATATATTGTTTGTTTGTTAGGTTCTCTATATTTTTTCATCTTCCGTACTGGATCAATCACCTGTTGGACCCCATGCACATATTCAAAAATGTTGTATCTACATTATGGGATCACTTGATAGGGGCTCGTGATTCAGTCAATGTAAGGGAGGATTTACGTAACATTGGTTGCATGAGACGAGCCTGGCTACGCATTGGACCTAGAGGAAAGATTGAGCTATCCCATGCACCTTGGATGTTGTCAAAGAACGATGAAAAAATAGTGAAGGAACAAATATGTAGCTTTCGAACACCCACAGGATGTATGAGATGTCTCAAGGGAGCCTTCATAAAGAAAAAGAAAAGAGGTGTGGAGCAACTATCTGGTTTGAAGTCCAACGATTGGCATAAAATGATTCAAGTAAGGGTATCTCTAACCATGAATATAGTAATTAGTGGAGTACCTATGTGTAAAATTTGGGGTATGATGACTTTTTCCTCAACTAATCATTTGATCTATGAATATTGTTTACATTCAGTTCATACTTCCTACTAGCATGTCCCATTGTGTATCCAAAGATGTACGTGATATCATTTACAAGATGGGAGAGCTTGTGAGGTGTGTATACATTGTATTTTTTCATTATATATCTTTGAATTTCTACACAAAAATAAACAATTCTCAAATACATCCTGACATATACGTGAGCTCGAATGAAATTGATCCAAACACATTGCAAGATGCTCGAGTATTATCTGTTGAGGTGGTTTGTTTGGTGGAGAAAATTTTTCTTCGATCCATTTTGACTACTCAATTACATTTACTCGTACATTTGATTGATGAGATCACACTTTGTGGGGCAGTTCATGCAAGGTGGATGTTTTTTCTTGAGCGCTTCATGAAAACCTTGAAAGATTTTGTGAAGCAAAAAGCACGGCCTGAGGGAAGCATGGCTGAGGGTTGGTTAGTACAATCATCCCTTGTTTATATATCTGATTATCTTGCTTAAGTGGACCCCTCTCAACCACGACTATGGAAAGATGATGAAGACTTGAGGATGACCTCTATAATACCTCAAGGAAAAGGAATGAGTAAAGTGCTAACAAAAGAAGAACTTCGTAAGTTAAATAGTTTTTGTGTGCTCAATAGTGATGTAATGAGCAAATGGGTGACACTATATAATGAAGTAAGGGCAAGAAGAAAAAGCGAAAGACAAGCATTTCACACTAGATATGGACGTAATGTCTCATTTTCGGATCATCTAAATGCGCTCCCACGTCATATTGATATAGATTGGTTACATGAGGAAATGGAGAGAATGGAAAAAGAGGAGGAAATTAATATATCTCAAGAAGAGTGGAAATACACACAAGGTTGCTTATCAAAGGTGAGACATACTATAAATTAATTTGTTTCTATAAGTTATATTTTATATAAATAATTGACATGTTTGATCTTTTATCTTTTATTACTAGTGCACATTATTCAATGCTATTTGGTGTGACGGTAAACATCTTCGAACTCAACATATAGACAAAAAGAGAAATACCCAAGATTGTGGTGTCCTTGCTCACTTCGAGGATGCCAATGGTACCATGGAAGGTTATTGTGGCTTGATCCAAGATATTCTGAAGCTTGACTTCAGATGATTCTTTATATATGTACTGGATGTGAAGTGGTTTAAAGAAGTGGTAATAAATGATAAGTATTGCACAATCAGATGTCATCCAAGTGGTTTTGTAATCATTGACTCTACAAAATTTCACCACAAGAATGACACATTAGTACTACCTCAACAATGCGAGCAGGTATATATGCAAAAGCTAATTTTTTAATATGTATACATGTGATACATATACACAATATAATAAGTATTTAAGTTTCTTGCTTGTTTTTCAAATACAGGTTGTGTATCATCCAATGGTGAATAATAACCGATGGTGGTATATTATCCCTATATCTAATCGTTCAAAACCAATAAATGGTAATATTACCGACATGGAGATAGCAGATGACAATCCAACAATTAATGATGATGTACATGATGACACCATAATGGATGATATGCGTGATATAGTACAAGATGAACCTCAGGAGGATGTTCAAGGAAACGCAGAAGAAGACAATAATGTGATTGTCAATGATATTGATGAAGTTATTGAGCAATATAGCAACACATCTGATAGTGGGATAGACTTATTTGTTTCGTTATCTCTTGGTAACATAGACCTAGAAGTAGATAGTTTAGCAAGGGCTGATCTCATTGAAGATGAGATGGATCATTCACTATAACATACTTAATTTGCTTAATGATTCAATGTGTATTCTTAATTCTATGGTTTTTATCATGTGCACACGTGCATACTCAAGAATAAATAGTCAAGTTTAAAGCTAAATTGAATTTTTCATAATAAAAAGGAAGTATTTTTTATCATCTTCAAGTAGAGAAATTACGAGATACATATTGCAATGCTTGCTACTAATTGTATAATAAGGTTTCTGTCGCTTTTCGCTAATTACTTATATCACGCTTGTCAACTGGAGGAATTGCCATTCATTAGAGAGCAATGCAAAAATAATTATTAACTCTAGTTTTTTAATTCAATGATTCAATGTCTATTCTTAATTCTATGGTTTTTATCATGCGCACACGTGCATACTCAAGAATCAATTTCAGGTGGTTAAATAATTATTAACTCTAGTTTTTTTAATTATATTAAGTCTAATTTCAGGTGGTTAAATAATTGTGCATCTAGAGGGGCATCTATATTGGCGTCTATTTACGCGGATATATAGATGCAAAATTCACGTCTATTTACACGCTCTTTTACATGCACATATAGACGCAATGATAGACGCGCCCGACTTTGCGCGTCTAACATGCGCGTCTATGCCTCGTTTCTGTTGTAGTGGTGGTCGTCGTAGTCGTGGTCGTGGTCGTGGTTGTCGTGGTCGTGGTCATGGTCGTGGGGTCATGGTCATGGTCATGGTCATGGTCGTAGTCGTGGTCATGGTCATGGTCGTCATAGTCATGGTCATGGTCGTGGGTCGTGGTCGTGGTCGTCATGGTCGTAGTCGTGGTCATGGCCATGGTTGTAGTCGTGGTCATAGTCGTAGTCGTAGTCATGGTCGTGGTTGTGGTCGTGGTTGTGGTCGTGGTCATGGTCATGGTCATGGTCGTGGTCGTGGTCGTGGTTGTAGTCGTGGTCGTGGTCATGGTCGTAGTCGTAGTCGTAACGTAGAAAAAGAGAGAGATGGAAGGAGAGGATAACAATTTAAGAAAGAAAAAAAAAGGAGAGAGATGGAAGGAGAGGTGAACAATTTAAGAAAGAAAAAAAGAATGATAACAAAAAAAAAAAGTTTGTCGTAATGTAAACAAAATGGAAAACGATAAGGTCCTGTTATTCAAGATCGCGAGGCATATCTTAATCAGCATGTCCCATGTCCTTGCTCTCAATGCAAACTAGCAATTAGACGAAAACGTCGATTGTCTATAGAAGACGTACGACGATTTGGCGAGTTTCAATCTGAGATCATTGATCAGGCGATTGCGGATTTTCAGCAAATGGTAAGAAAAGTTAATATCAATCATGCATTGTACTCGGAAGCTAATTGAATACCATATACAATAAGATTGGGTATGGCTGGCAAATTTTCTATTGAGGAAGGTGACGTCTTGTCCCAACGAGGAGTGCACCCTTTGTGGCCAATTAGAAGAGTTTGTGGGCGTGCGATGGATGGAGTGCATGAGCCAATCCACCACTTGCAAGGCCAATCTATACCATCAATGCCAGAGGAGACAGGCAGCTATCCAAACCTACCTACAATCTTGGAGCCTGAGATGGAGGCAATGATCGATGCATTGATTCCCATGGATGTCGAGACTTCTGATCTGCTTAGAGAGGAAGCATCCATACCATTATATGATGGGTGTCGAGTATCTCGCCTAAAGACACTGCTTGCACTCTTAAGTGTGCAAGCAAAATACAGGTGGAACGATGCGAGTGTGACCGAGTTGTTTAGGTACCTCGTACATACGCTTCGTTGATTTTTTTGGGCACTATTATTAAAAATATTTGTGCTTTTTCAAGGTGTTTTATGATTTTTTTCAAGTTATTGAAATATCATATATTACCACCTTCAAATACCATGCATGAGTCTCATGATGATGCACGACATGTTTTACGAAAGCTTGGCATGGACTACAACAACATCCATGCATGTATCAATGATTGCATATTGTTTCGAGGAGAATACGAGACTATGGAGACATGTCCAAAGTGTGGTGCTCACAGGTATCGACAAGACTTACAAAGGCAAACCATCTCTCAAAAAGTTCTCAAACACTTTCTGCTTATCCCCCGCATAAACCACATGTTTCGTATGTCCGGCATGGCGAGCTTGACAACGTGCCATGCGCAGAATAGGTCCATGGATGGAATTCAACGAATATCAGTGGATTCACGTGCATGGAGCCACATTGACCCTACCTTCCCACGAGCCAAGGAATCTTCGGTTCGGTCTTGCAATGGATGGCGTGAACCCATTCGGTCTGCGCTCAACTTATTACAGTGTGTGGCCTATAGTCCTTGTCAACTACAATATCCCTCCATGGCTTTCTACGAAGAAAGGACATCTCATCCTTAGCTTACTTGTCCCTGGCCACTACAAAGTAAAAAATATAGACGTGTATCTTTGTCCATTAGTCGATGAGCTTAAGATTTTGTGGGAGGAGGGGTCACCGTGCAAGATATGAGCAAGTGCGATGGTTGGTGGTCTGAGCCATTCTCATGTGGACGATGCATGACTTTCCGGGACTCGGAGAGTGCTCAGGTAAATAGGCTTCCATTCTCGTTGGTAATATCTATATTTTATTTCATTCAAGCTTGTATTCACTGGGCCGTGGTGTTGGAATAGGTCTGGTTACCTCAGGTTATCATGCATGTCCATTGTGCGGGCCACAGTGAGACTCCCGAAGGTCACGAACCATGAAGAAGATGGTATATCAAGGACACACTGCTTTCTTGCCAGAGGATCATGAACTCAGGGAAGGTTTTCTTGGATGAGCTCCAATATGTATGAACGCCGCAAGCTGGTACGAGCTGAAAATGATCCACGCGGAGTCACATCCAAACGGAATGTGGCGGTTGTCAATTTTCTACGAGTTGCCATATTGGACCCACTTACAGGTCAACCACTTGTTGGATCCTATGTATACTTTCAAGAATGTGGACAGCTTGCTATGGGACCACATCACAAGAAAGAGAGACACTATAGGGGCACAAATGGATTTGAAGGAGGTAGGTAAGATGGAGGCACTTTGGCCGCAGTCGAGTGTTGATGGTCGTGTGTAGCTACCTCATGCTCCTTGGGTTTTGCCCACTAAAGAAGAGTGCATTGTGAAGTAAGTAGTCAAGTCTATCCACACTCTGACCGGTATGATGCATTCTCTCAGGTCTGCATTTTCTAAAGACGACCAATTATCAGGGCTAAAATCCCATGACTGGCATAAGATATGTTAGGTTTGTACTATGAATAGATTGTAATTGGCGTGTGCATTTTGCTATTTGTAGTGTAGCCATTGTTCATAATGCTTTCTCATTTGTAGCAGTTTGTACTACCGATCGCGATCGCAGGATGCCTTACTCCAGAAATACGTAGGGCCATTTACAAGTTGTTGACTTTGGTGCAATGGATCTCACAGAAGGAGATTAAGACGTTCTCTATTGAATTCGTGAGACAGGGAGCAGTGGAGACGGTCTGTCTCTTTGAGAAATACCTGTCTACCAGCATGCTCATGATACAAATATACCTTTTTGTGCATATTGTAGATGAAGTGGAGATTGCTGGACATGTCCATACAGGATGGATATTCTTCTTGGAGCACTTCATGAAAACCCTAAAACGCTTTGTGTGACAATGAGCTCGGCCACAATGTAGCATGGCTGAAGGTTGGTTGGTGTCTGAGGTGCTAGTGCATATTTCACAATGGCTACTAACGGTGGATCTAGACAACAAAATGCTATGGTCATTGAAGGACGATGATAGACTGACTGGAGAGGTGGTGGTTGGAAATGGGGTAGAAAAAATAATGGATGCTACAATGGAGGAGAAGGTGAATCGCTTTTGTATGTTGCACTATGCCTCTATGGAGACGTGGCTCGCCAAGTACCAGATTTCCAGGCAAGATCGAGAGGAAGCGCGATCTGAATTCTGATGTAGTATGCGTCATCCACCGATTCGATATCTCGAGGGCATGGAGGAGATGCCGCGGTTCATGTCAACGTGATGGTTACATGGAGCTTTGACCGCAGCGTCTCGCAAAGGGGCAGAGGTCTCAATGGAGAAGTGAAAATTCTCGAGGAAATGTAGTCCAAAGGTGATGAGGTGTTTAGGATTTGTCGTATCTATATTTTATATGCAACATCTAATTTGAGTGTTTCAATGTACAATACAAAATATATAGTGCAACGTGGTCGTGCAGACGACATTTTCGCGTGGAGCATATTGAAAAAATGCGCTCCACAATGGACTGTGGTCTCATGGTAGGAGAGCCGGCGACAAGCAATGGATCCAAACACAGTTATAAATGAGATGGAGTATTTTGGAAACTTGCAAAGTATTGTTACGGTGGATTGCAATAGCTTCTCCATGATACTATTCGATGTGTAGTGGTTCAAAGTGGTACTTGAAGGAGCTGGAGTAACAATTCGACGAGGTCCATTTGGATTTCTCGAAATAGATTCTGAAAAAAAATGGACGGATTTGCGCGATACCTTTGTGTTGCCAGCCCATTGTGAATAGGTGCATTGACTCATTTGTTTGTTAATTGTATTACAACATGGTACATGTCACAATAGTTTAAACTCTCTTATACGTGTTTGTGAACAGGTAATCTTCTATCCAAACCCCCAACAACCTCAATGGTGGTATATTACACCTTCAGCTCCCCGAAGTGTGAGAGTATATGATTAAAGCGATGTTCCGAGCATAGATGAAGACAATGTGCAAATAGAGGGGTCGATATTGGTGCACAGATCGGATACTGTATGCTCGCGTAGTGAGCGTCGGAAGGTCCCCAAGAACAAAAGAACTCTACTTTTTTCACAAAACTCAAGGTAGAAAGCATGCACAACATGAACAAGAGACCAATTGGGTGCAATCTCCCCCCATGCCTTGTATAGCGCTCCACAAAGCATGTATTTTATGTATTAATCATCTTCAAGCTCAAATAATAGCCCAAATTACAAAATAGCATGCTTTTGGATTTTGAGTTTACTTTAGCACAAAATAGAAATAAAGCTAATTGGCGGGCGCCCAAAGAGTCAGGCGTACCCAATACAATGTTCAAATATAAATATCATAATCGTGCACCCATGCGCATACAAAATAATAAATAAATATCCAACGCCTTAATAAATAGGCTCGACAAAATATAGGTGCCATGCCTAAGGTATGCGCTTATCAAAATATAAGTGATAACTCGAATACAGGCTATCCTCCAATGCTTTCCTCCGCCACTGTTGCTATCTCTACACATCAACTGAAGCATTCACAATCGTTAGTAAAATAATACAATTAAACCGACAAAAGTGAATACCTGGTAGTCTTCAGCTACATAAATAAATCAACTAGTTAGAAATCAATCCTAACCTTAATTTATAACGAGTGCGCACTCTAAACTCATAAACGTTTATTAATTTAATATGTATTTTGGGAAATCACCCGCTATGGAATCACCCATGTACACACTAAATTAATGAAACACCCGAAAAGGATAGGCATCCCCATCAACTTCTCGCACAAAGAATCCACTTTGTGTATGAGCCCTGGTCAACAAAGTTTACGAAATCCACCGTAAAACCTCACGGAATCCACCGTGGCACACAATCCACCGTGAAATATGCCTCCTGGCATCATACCCCCGGGGTGGGATAGCAATTGTCCTCAATTGCTATTAGCTCAATGTGGAGCTAACAGAGTGGGGAAAGCATTTAAGTCTCTAGCATGCATCCATTGGGCCTCTTCAACAGGATGGTTTTTAAACTTGACCAAATATCTAGAATATCTAGGGCGAGTTCTAGTGGTCATAAAGTCAGTATCTATGATAGCTTCAGGCTCAAGGATTTCAGTTTCTTCATCTAACAAAGGTGGGTTTTCATAAACAGGGTGTACAAGTAATTGGCCTTTAAAGGGTCGCAATAAACTAATGTGAAAGGTGTTGTGAATTTTCCAATGTGGTAGTAGTTCTAACTTAAATGCATTGTCATTGATTTTATGAATGATCTTGAATGGTCCATAGAATCTAGGTGCTAATTTCACAACTGGGTGTTTATCTACACTTTGTAATCTACGTTTTTCTATTCTTAACCAAACATAGTCATCAACTTTGAAATTCATGGCCTGTCTTTTCTTATTGGCTTGTTTTGTATATGATTGCTGGGCTTTAGCAATCATGTCTTTAACCTCATTAAAAATAGTAGCGTGCATGTTAGCAATATCATCAACACTCTGAATTTTATTTGATAAAGATGCAACAGGTGTAGACAATCTATAACTATAAATCACTTCAAACGGTGCTTTCTTTGTAGCTGTGTGTGGTGTATTGTTATATGTAAATTGCAGTAAATCTAAATGTGTATCCCATGTCTATGGTTTAGAAATAGTGTAAGCACGTAAAAGATCTAAAATAGTACTGTTAGTGGCTTTTGTTTGACCATTAGTTTCAGGATGAAATGTAGATGAGAAATCAATCTTTGTTCCTTGGTTAGCAAACAAAATAATCCAAAAGTTATTACAAAATCTAGAATCACGATTAGAAATAATAACTTTTGGTAATCCATGATTAGTGAAAACAATTTTCAAAAACAATTGTGCTACTTGAGATACTGTTAAAGTTTTCTTGCATGGTATGAAATATGCTTGTTTACTAAACCTGTCTACAATAGTCCAAATCATATCATGGTTAGCTTTAGTGTTAGGTAAACTAGTAATAAAGTCCATAGAAATATGTTCCCATGGTTTTAATGGAATAGATAAAGGCGTAAGTAAACCATATTGTTTACCATGATATCTCTTAACTCTTTGACAAACCAAACATTCAGAAACAAAGTTAGATACATCAGTGTCCATATGTGGCCAATAAAAATCTTCAATCAATGTACGCAAAGTAGATATGGTACCTCTATGACCTTGATATGGAGGACAATGAATTTCATTCAAAACAAAATATCTAAATGAAACTGTAACACATAATCTCTTTTCATAAAACATGAATCCATCATTATAAGACAGTGAATCAATAGGAATCTAGTTATTTCCAACTAATTTATTCCAATCAGCATGAAAAGTAATGTCCTGATGATAAGTATCTTTCATAGGAGTTAGAGAATCAAATGATATGACAGAGATATTATGAATGGTCGGTCTTCTACTTAAAGTATTAGCTACTACATTTTCATTACCTGGTTGATATTGGATAAGGGGATGAAAAATCTGAATAAAAGCTGCCCATTTGATATGTTAGTCAGATATTTGGGGTTGACTAAGGAGATGTCTAATGCTTTGTTGGTCAATCTTAATCATAAACTCAGAACCCATTAAATAATGTTTCCATTGTCTTAAAGCTTGTACAACAATTCTTTATCATAAGTGGAATATTTAAGTTCGGATGGTTTCAATTTACAGCTAGAATAGGCCATGGGATGATTATCTTGCATAAGTACGGCTCCTATTCCAAATCCGCTAGCATCAGTAACCACTAAAAAGAATGATCTATTGAAATCAGGTAGTTGTAATACAGGAGCATGGGTTAATGCATTTTTCAATAAATCAAAAGATTTTTGTTGATTATCACACCAATGATAAACAATACCTTTCTTTAAAAGTTTAGTCAAAGGCAAAGCAAGTAATGAAAAATTTCGCACAAACTTCCTGTAAAAATAGCAAGACCTAGAAAAGAACGTAACTCATGCACAATTTTGTGTATAGGCCAATTCAATATTGCTTCTATCTTCTTAGGGTCAACCTTAATATCTTCTGATGACACAATATGACCTAAATATTCAATTTCTGTTTGAAAGAACTCACTCTTTTTCGGATTAGCATACAATTGATTATCTTTCAACAACTTGAAAACCAAAGACAGATGTTCATAATGTTCTTTCTCATTTTTACTAAATACCAAGATATCATCAAAGAATACTATAACACAATGTTGATATTTCAAAAATATGCGATTCATCATTCTACTAAATGTACCAGGTGCATTAGTCAATCCAAAAGGCATCACTAAAAATTCATAATGACCAAATTGTGTTCTAAATGCAGTCTTAAATATATCAAATTTATCTAATCTCACCTGATGATAACCTGATTTAAGATCTATATTACTAAATATGGCAGAACCTTGTAGTTTATTCATAAGATCATCTACCCTAGGAATTGGATATCTATTCTTTACAGTAATCTTATTTAGGGTATGATAATCAATGCACATGCGATAGGTATTATTCTTTTTCTTTACCAACAAAACAGGTGCGCCAAATGGAGAACTACTAGGTCTAATTAATCCTTTGTTTAATAATTCCTCAACTTGATTTTAAATTTATTTTTGTTCAATCTGGTTATGCCTATATGGTGCTTTACAGGGTGGTTGTGTACCAGGAATTAAATCTATTTTGTGGTCTTCAAGACGTGAACGAGGTAGTTCAAGTGGTAAATCTTTAGCAAAACAATCTTTAAATTGTACAAGAAATTCTTTATGTCTAGGGTGCATATGTTTTTCTTTAGCTTGAAGTTCATTCACCCAAATTAGATAAGATTTATTACTTTTGCGTAATGCACGTTTAGCTTGAGTATGAGTAAGCAGTTGAAAATTATTAGATGCGTGCATACCATACAATGTAATGTGTTTTCCTTGAAAATGAATTTTAATTGAATGTGTGGAATAATCTATGTCAGGATTATGCTGATGACGCTAAGGCATACCTAGGATAATATCACTGGACTGTAATTGTATAACTAGAAAATTCCTTCTTTCAGTGTATTCACCAATTTGAATTTCTAAATCATGCACCTCTTGTGTTCCATTATACCTTGTGCCTAAGAATGCTGCTTTAATGCGATAATGCGTAGGAACAGTTTGTAATTTCAATTCTTTCACTAACTTTGCAAAAATAAAATCATGTGTACTATTATCATCATGCAAAATAATCTTTTCTTTTCCATGCACTAAACATTTCATTGTCAACAAAGAATGTGGAGTTGGCATACCTGGTAAAGTATCCGAAGGAGTAGCAATATCGTCCTCATCTTCCATAAAGTCAGGCATTTCCTCATGTTCTTCATCTTCCATTGCTTCAAGATAGTTGATATGGACAGGTGGCTTCTTCGATTGACAATTGGCTGCTAGATGTCCAGGTTGATGGCATTTGTAACACACTATAGGTTTGGCTTTAGATACATTTTTTGCAATGGCAGGAAGTCTAGGAATATTAGGATTTGACTGTGAGGATGGCTTAGGGTTTTGATTGGTATTTGATGGCAAAGGAGGTGGTTTTGTCCAAGACTTACGGAAAGATGATGAAGGAAATCGAATTTGATTGAATCTTCTAAAATTTGAATTGAATTGCTTAGAACCATAGTTACCATTTGCTTGAAATTGTTGTGGACGCTTGTCTCTTCCTCGAATCTTGTCTTCAGTGTCATGAGCTAAAGAAATTGCATCTTCAAGAGTTGCAGGCTTGAACATATTGACTTCAACGTAGTAATGCCCAAGTAATCCAGACATATACTTGCGCTTGTGAGTTGCTTCAGGTACGTCTTCAAGCATGCATAGTTGGAGTAAGGCATTCCAAAAGCGTTCGGTGTACTAAGAAATAGGCTCATGATCTCTTTGTTGAAGAAGGTCCCATTGCTTTATGGCTTTTTCATGGAATTGTGGAGGAAGGAAATTCTGCATAAACTTTTTTTTGAAACTCTCCCAGGTAGTGGGACAATCTATGCTCTTACGAACCACGGTCCACCAAAGAGATGCTCGATCCACTAAATGATTGGTAACACACTTGATTTTATCTTTTTCAGCGTATGTCTCTTCATGAAAGTAATCATCAAACTGTCTGATGAATGCAAGAACAGTCTTTCCATCTCGAGTTCCATTGAAAGTACGGAATTTGAAATTTATTTTACTTATCTTTGTTTCTTTGTAGATGGATTGAGCTTTGAGAGTCGCATCAATGGTTCGTCGGATAAGATCTTCGGGTTGTGGTCCATCTTTGTCGATAGTCGATCGTTGTAAATTGGCCAATTGAACTTGCAAGGCTTGCCGAGCTCTTCGTTCTTCATCCAGCTGCATCATAATTAAATCCAATTTTTGTTCCATCGTAGGTTTAGGAAGATCGCCTTCAGCCATTAAATCGTCCATATTTTGTTTCGTGATCCTGTAAAAATTCAAAAGACCTCACACTCTCAAAATCCAATTAGCGGGAAGGGCGTAGCTCAAAGTCGGGATTACAAGGCTTATAGATTTTTGTTTGGCTTTCACGGTCTTTGACTTTTGCGGTTGCGGGATTTAAAATCTTCGTAAAATCTGCGTATGACCTTCTGCGTGTGCTGAAACTGGTTCAGCAAGTCTGCGTATGCAAACAGAGTCTTCCAGGGAACAACTTTGCAATTTAGTGCTTCTGCGCAGGAACAGTCCTTAAGGGAATTTTTGGCATAAGTCAGTTTTGACCTCTATTGACTTGCAGAACTTGCAGAGTTACAGAACTTAAGAAACTTGACCAACTTTGAAGATTTTTGTGACTTGTAACTTTGTTGATTAAGCTTGGAGCTTAATTTGAGTACCACGTCGAATTTTTAGGGGAAGGGAGAGGGCCGTTTTTCCAACGCCGAAAATCACGGCGTGAAGATCCTGATGCCACCGATTTTGAAATTTGTATTGCTAAGCTTTTAAAAAGCTTAGTTTTTAAGCTTTTAAGCTTTATGAAAAAGATGAAACTTATCTGTTGTGTCTGAGAAAAATGACTTGAGTAGGGAGATATTGACGTGGTCCTCCGCTTCCCCACTGGTCCTTCACGATCAGAGGCTGTAGACAGGGGTTCTTGACCGCCAGGAATCCACCCGTATCGACCGTTCGTGATGAGACTGACTGTAGAGCTCGATCATTCCAGGAGCTCCGGCTTCGTGCAAGATGGGTAGCAATTGGAAGCTCTCGATCTCAGCTTCGCTCTGACACCACTGGTGCATAGATCGGATGCTGTATGCTCGCGTAGTGAGTGCCGGAAGGTCCCCAAGAACAAAAGAACTCTACTTTTTGCACAAAACTCAAGGTAGAAAGCATGCACAACATGAATAAGAGACCAATTGGGTGCAATCTCCCCCATGCCTTGTGTGAGCGCTCCACAAAGCATGTATTTTATGTATTAATCATCTTCAAGCTCAAATAATAACCCAAATTACAAAATAGCACGCTTTTGGATTTTGAGTTTGCTTTAGCACAAAATAGAAATAAAGCTAATGGGCGGGTGCCCAAAGAGTCAAGCATACACAATACAATGTCCAAATACAAATATCATAATCGTGCGCCCATGCGTGTACAAAATAATAAATAAATATCCAATGCCTTAATAAATAGGTGCGACAAAATATAGGCGCCATGCCTAAGTTATGCGCCCATCAAAATATAAGTGATAACTCGAATACACTCTATTCTCCAATGTTTTCCTCCGCCACTATTGCTATCTCTACACATCAACTGAAGCATTCACAATCGTTAGTAAAATAATACAATTAAACCGACAAAAGTGAATACCTAGTAGTCTTCAGCTACATAAATAAATCAACTGGTTAGAAATCAATCCTAACCTTAATTTATCACGAGTGCGCACTCTAAACTCATAAACGTTTATTAATTTAATATGTATTTTGCGGAATCACCTGCTATGGAATCACCCATGTACACACTAAATTAATGAAACACCCGAAAAGGATAGGCGTCCCCATCAACTTCTCGCACAAAGAATCCACTTTGTGTATGATCCTCGATCAACAAAGTTTACGGAATCCACTGTAAAACCTCACGGAATCCACCGTAAAATATGTCTCCTGGCATCAGATATTGCAAGTGATGGAGGCCACTGAAAGCTTGGAGCCAGCATTGGCTAACAATGATGGAAATACAAGAGTCCAAGAATTTTTTGAGAACAAGGTGGACTCATCCTTTTGTAGTGACATGTCTATCGACCTTCCAGCGTATGCGGAGTTGTGTCAAGAGATTGACATGGGACCATAGGATACTTCATACTTGGAGCATCCACTTACTCAATTCGTTGACCAATCGCTTATAAGGGTACATAAGATATGCATTTTAAGTGAGATAATTTTTCTAGGATTTATATTACCGTGCTTTGTATGATTTAAATTGATTATTCCAAAATCATTTTTTATCTGTGTAGGTGACATTTTCAGGATGAGTCGAGGGATGAGCGATGAGGAGTTGCAAGATATCTTCACGCGCATGTCTCCAGACCAGATCATGAGATTCAGAGACATGGCAGACCAAGAGCTGTCTCAGACATCGTCAGGCCGCTTTGCTAGATCTACTTCAGCGCGATCGGATGCTTTAGCTTCGAGCAGACGAGGTTGATGCTCTAAACTTGGGCCAAAGGGAGGGAGTGCTTCAGGGTTAGGGGGATACTTCAGAGATACAGAGGTAGTGAGCCCGCAGTTGGAACATGATACATGTGAGACTCCTCGCTCTCGTGGCGGTTCCAAGGAGCGTGGCTTAGGCTCAGGTGGATGCTGTGGAGGCACGGACGTGGTGTATCCGTCTCGTCGTTTAGCTGGAGTTGTGTCACCTCCAGGATTTGTCACACCTGTGGGGATGTCCACTCCAGTTACTCCAACTTTTGCTCAGCCGTCTCTGCAGGTGGCACCCCTATGGATGCCACTCCGATATATATTACACCGATCGGTACACCAGATGCACAGGGGTCTCTTGGATATGCCCAGGAGCATGGATGCAGGTGGGAGAGGACCCATCTTAGGCATACCAGGGGGATATACCTATCTAGTCGATAGGAGCCATCATCATGAATGATGAGGAGAGGAGGGTGATGGCTCGCATGAGAGAGTTGTGCCAACAATTTTTTCCACACAACGTCTTAGATCATTGGAAGAACATACCGGAGGGGAGCAAGGACTACATAGTAGCATCCTTGCATGAGGAGTTTCCAGTTCCAGCCTCAGCAGATAGATTTTCTACGGGTTGGATGATGGATTGCATGCATGCATATATATCACACATACGATTAGACGCATGCAAGGCACTCAAGAGTGGGGCTGCAAAGCCCGAGTGGCTAGATGCGGACGACTAGCACCGACTGAGGGAGGAGGCTACAGATTCTCCAGGACGTTGGAGTCAGCAGTGCGAGGCGGCGAGGGCATGACTCGGAGTGGTTCATCATCTTGGGAGTGGCGGCCACAGGATATATTTGGAGGACTTTGTAAGTTTTTCTTTTGTTTTATTTTTTATTTTTTTGCAATATCCTTGTACTGACAATCATGTTTCTAACAGTTAGTATTTTGTTTTCTTTGCAGCACTCCATTACAAATTGCGATCCGACTGGCCTTGAGACTCGATATGCAGAGAGGCACGGTCTCATTGCATTGATCGACCGATTATATAGATGCGGCAGCCCTGTAAGTCACTCATCTTTCTTGTTCGTAGTTACCATGTTTAATTAGAATGCATTATTGTATGGTGGACCGATGTGTTGTTGTTTCTTTTTTTACAAAGTTCGTTTGATGCTCCTTTGCGGTGGGACGAGCTTTCGGATGGTGAGGATGTGTAGCTCGCCCTTGGATCCCTGGAGCTCACACACCTTTCTTTTTTGGTCGCTTGATCTATGTAGATATTTTCTATGTAGTAATGATATCTTCTCATGATTATACCGGTCGCTTTCATTATGCGATCATATATTTATTTCATGTATCAGTGTTATGATTTCAGTATATTTTATTTTTTTTTTACACGAGCATTGTACACAGTGCAGAAACTATTTTGTATGGGCCAAATAAAGCACACTTTGCCAAAATTTTTTTTTTCCCTGTTACCGTCGCTATTAGCGTTGCAAATTTACTGCTCGCATCATTATTGGCATCGTTATTAGTGTCGCAACCCATCGGTATCAGCATCGTTATTGGCGTCGGTACGTTGATATCGACGACAATAATGATGCTGATACCGATGCTGATATCGACTGTTCTATGATGTCACCAATAACGACGCTTTTTGCGACGACGGGGGAAAATTTTGTTATTTACATTTTCGTTGCTTTTAACGTCGGTATAAGGCCTATATCTTGTAGTGATTGGTATGGAGGATATGCCTATGATTCTATAGTTGACCTACACCCACATAGTCCACTCTTAATTATAGCATATTCATTGTGCCACCTCATCTATTCTTTGTGGGTTCACACTTAATCACCATATGCACATATGTTCTAGTACTTTCATCTAATTCTTTATCAAGTTTTAGACCAAGTTCTTCTTTGTGTGGAAGAAGAAGAAAGAAAGAAAAGAGTTTAGTCATACTTTACTATGTTCTCAAGTCTCCATTTGTACACCCTTGATTGCTTCATATCTCTCTCCTCTTGTCTATCTAGATGGTATCAAAGCATTCGCATGGCTACACAAAGCTCAATCGAAGGCTGTAGTGAAGACAATAGAGGTTGAAAGTAAGCAAGCTTGCAACGTGTAAGAAGCTCCTCCACGTTATTCGATTGTCCTTAGAATTTAGCCATAAGTGATGCCAGGAGGCATATTCCACGGTGGATTCCATAAGGTTTTGCGGTGGATTCTGTAAAATTTTATTTATTGCCAAGGCTCATACACAAGGTGGATTCCTTGTGTGACAAGTTGATTGGGACGCCTGTCCTTTTCAGACATCTTGTTAATTTAATGTGCAAGTGGGTGATTCCATATCAGGTGATTCCGCAAAATACATATTTAAATTAATAGACGTTTATGAGTTTAGAGTGCACACTCGTAATAAATTAAGGTTAGGATTGAGTTCTAACCAATTTATTTATTTTTTAGCTGAAGACTGCTAGGTATCCACTTTTGTCGGTTTAATTTTATTATTTTCTAACAATTGTGAATGCTTCAGTTGATGTGTAGAGTAGGCAGCGGTGGCGTTGGGAAGCATTGGGCGATAACGTGTATTCAAGTTATTCAGAAGAAATTATCATTTTTTATGGGCGCGCATCTTAGGCGTGGCACCAATATTTATTTTGACGCGCTTATTTATTAAGATGCTTGACATTTATTTATTATTTTGTATGCGCATGGACGCATGATTTAAATATTTGTTATTGGACATTGTATTTGGGCACCGCCTGACTCTTTGGATGTCCAATATCTTTAATTCTTTAGTGGGACAAAAGCAAACACAAAAGCTAAATTGGGCTATTTTTTGAGCTTGGAGATGAATAATACATCAAATACATGCTTCGTGGAGCGCTCACACAAGGTATGGGGGGAGATTGTACCCAATTGGTCTTTTGCTTCATGTCGTGCAAGCCTTATCTCTTGTTTTTTGTGCAAAAGTAGAGTTTTTTTGTTCTTGGGGACCTTCTGGTGCTCACTATGCGCGCATACAATATCCAATCTTGTGCACTAGTGGTATCAGAGCGCGAAGCTGAGATCGAGAGTTTCCAATCGCTTAGCATCTCGTGCAAAGGCAGAGCTCCTGGAATGATCGAGATCTACAGTTATTCTCATGGAAATCTGTCAATACCAGCGTGTTCTTGGAAGTCAAGAACCCCCTGCTACACACTTGGATCGCGAAGGACCGGCCTCTACAGGTAGAGGATCACGCGGGAAGCTTCTTCATCAACATGGTTTTTTTTTCAAAGACCAGAGAAGCAGATAAGTTAATTTCCTAAAGTTTCATTAGAGAGCTTAATAAGCTTTCATTTTAGAAATCTTAACTTCCCAAAATTTTGACATTTGTGGTAGCAGGATGTACTGCCTGCCGTCGATGCCGTTTAAGACATTTCAACGTCCTAATTTAAAAGAAAAACGATTAAATTTAAAGCTTAAAGCTTAAAGCTTCTTAAGTTTCAACTTACTAAGTCACAAAGGTCAAGATTCAACTCTTTTCCATAGTGGCAGTTCCCACTGGATTAAACACGAACTTATTTTCAACCCTTTGCAAGCCCCTATTCACACATGTGGACTGATGTGATAGAGATAGATTCTAGCAAATAGTTTGCAACATGTAGTCTGCACACACGAAATATCTTCTTGGAAGACAACCGTGATATCAAATTCCACATCCGCAAAGAAAAATACTACAAAAAGCCAAAAAAAGAAAAAAAGAGAAATAAGCCTTGTAAACCCGACTTTGACCTACGCTCATCCCGCTAACAAGATTTTGAGTGTGCGAGGTCTTTTGGAATTTTGCAGGATGTCCGATCAAACCATGGAAAATTTTATGGCTGAAGGTGACCTACCCCAACCAACGATGGAGCAAAAATTGGATTTGATTATGATGCAGCTTCAAGAGGAATGAAGAGCACGTTAAACTTTGCAAGCTCAATTGGCCAATCTGCAACGATCTACCATCGACCAAGATAGACCGCAATCTGAAGATCTTATACGATGTATGATCGATGCAACACTTGAGGTGCAATCTATTCGGAAAGAAACAAAGATAAGTAAAAGAAATTTCAAATTTCATACTTTCAATGGGTTACACGATGGAAAGGCTGTACTTTCTTTTATCAGTCAAATTGATGATTATTTCCATGAAGAATAGTATGCTGAGAAAGACAAAATTAAGTGTGTCACTATCATCTAGTGGACCGAGCATCCCTATGGTGGACTGTTGTCCACAAGAGCATTGATTGTCCTAGTACTTAGCAGACTTTCCAAAAGAAATTTTTACAGAATTTCCTTCCACCTCAATTCCACGAAAAAGCTATCAAACAATGGGATCTTCTGCAATAGAGGGATCGTGAGCCTATTTCACAATATACCGAGCGTTTTTGGAATGCTTTATTGTAACTACGAATGCTTGAAGATGTACTTGAGGCAACCCATAAACACAAATTTATGTTTGGCTTACTTGGACATTTTTATGCGGAAGTCAACATGTTCAAGCCAATGACTCTCAAAGATGCAATTTCCTTGGCCCATGAAACTGAATACAAAATTCGAGGACGAGAGAAGCGACCACAACAATTTCAAACTAATGGTAACTTTGGTTTAAAACAATTCAATTTAAATTTTTGAAGATTCAATCAAAACCCTTTCCTTCCATCTTCATTCCGTAAATCTTGGACACGACCACCTGCTTTACCATCAAACACAAATCCAAACCCTAAGCCATCTTCCCAACCAAATCCCAACATTCCTAAACTTCATGCTATTACCAATAATGTATCTAAAGCCAAACCCATAGTCTATTACAAATGTCATCAACCTGGACATCTAGCGGCGAATTGTCAAACCAAAAAGCCAGCTGTTCATATCAATTATTTGGGAGCGACAGAAGATGAAGAACATGAAGAATTGCCAGATTTTACGGAAGACGATGACGATATTGGTACTACTTCAGATACTTTACCAAGTATGCCAAATCTTCATTCTTTATTAATGATGAAATGTCTTGTGCATGGTAAAGAAAAGACTGTTTTACATGATGATGGGAGCACACACGACTTTATTTTTGCAAAATTGGTCAAAGAATTGAATTTACCTACTATTTCTACACATTATCTATCAAGGCTGCATTCTTAGGTACTAGATACAATGGAACACAAGAAGTGCATGACTTAGAAATTAAAATTGGTGATTATGTTGAACATAGAAATTTCTTAGTTGTGCCTTTGCAATCTAGTGACATTATCTTAGGAATGCCTTGGCGTCATCAGTACATTCTTGAAATAGATTATTCCATGCATTCAATGAAGATTCATTCTAATGGGAAAAAAATCACATTGCATGGTATACGCACTTTCGATAATTTTCCATTGCTTAGTCATACTCAGGCTAAACATGCTTTACGAAAAGGTAGAAAATCCTATTTAATATGGGTGAATGAAATCGAAGCTAAAGAAAATCAGATGCATCCTAGGCACACACAATTTCTTTCACAATTTCAAGATTGTTTTGCTACTGACTTACCACCTGGATTACCACCTATATGTCTCGAACATCACAAAATAGACCTAATTTCTGGATCACAACCACCATGTAAAGCACCATGTAGACATAACCAAATTGAACAAAAAGAAAATCAAGCCCAAATTGAAGAATTGTTAACTCGAGGACTCATTTGTAGCGTGCCCGCTCCTCAAATTGCAGGACATGTCTTAGTAGTCTATCGAGAGATATATCTAGAAGAAGCCGCCCGGCACTCCCAAGGAATGACACGGGGTTTGCCAACTAGGGTCTCTCGAGTTTGCCCCACAACAGAACTTATCCAGCCATTCCCACTAGGATCGACCTGAAGTGTGGGTTCCTTGTAATTCGGGTCTTCCTAACAGCCTTCTAGCGTCGGTCTACAACTGCTCCACTTTGCGCAAACACAATTGGGCCAAAGCAGTCTCATACCACACTTGGTTCAAAGAGAATGGGAAAAGAGAGGGATGCATCGATCGACCTCTCTGCCGCAGGGCATGGTCCCATTCTGGTTCCCTAAAACGGTATGAATCAAGGTTCTAACCAACATTGTCTAAGGTCATCGTCTAGCTTTTCCTAGCATTTCTCGTTAACATTTCCTTTGAGTTAAGCTCTCGGCTAACCGAGACCACCCTTCCGTAGGATAGACCCATTGGTCATATCCACCATGCTTCCCTCGGGGTTTTTTTTAGTTATCTAATTACCTACCACATTATGTTTGACATATAAAAGCGGCTTCCTTAATTAACTTGTTAATCACAGGTTCCTTTACGTAACTTAGGGCATTGGCACGAAAAAAAGATAAAACAAGATCAAACACTTCCTTAACCTATCTTCAGATTAATGTTTGTCTCCCGCCTATACATGAGAATTAAGTGTTCCTTTCTGCCTCCACAGAAAAATCCTTCCGTCTCACGGCAAAAAAACCCGAAGGTTTATCCTACCAAGATTCCACCTTGTAACTAGTATCAAGGCCTCGAGATCCCATCTCGAGTCACGTAGAACACTTGCGTAGGGCCCGGAGGCATTGGGATTTACGGCGAGAGCCCCCATTGGAACCCAAGCGTCCTCCTACGCCAAGTAATTTCCACGAAGAGACCTCTTGCAGCGGGTTCGGTCCACATTCTCGGCACAGATTCACAACCCCCTTGGTTAGGGTTTGGCTGTTCGCGGGGGGTAGATAATACCATCCTTCCTTAATTATCCCTTTAGGAAATCAACTAGAGCTGAAGCAACCAGCCTAATAACATTTACTAGGGAAAACATCCCTTTTGTTCCCATGGAAATCCATCATCATAGACCCGGCCATGAAATCATCAACCACACCCCACTTGGGTTAACATCCAAAACCACATTAACAAGTAGTTGAATGCACAACCTCTTGCTTCAAGCCATCGCAATCCCATTGCATGCACAACCATAATTTAACTTGGATGTATCAAAACACTTTTACAACCTTTCAAACAACCAAGCATAACTTGGGTCAACAATCCATCTTTAACAATATCAACCTTCGTTAAAACCATTTCAACAGTTCCAAGCAACATGCTTAGCATGAATCAACTACCCTAAAGTTCGCTCTCCCCCTTGGGTTAGGGCTTCGCAAGGTCGATTTAACAAGTGTCTTCTAGATTCTTTAAATGAACTAAGTGATTTCATCTTGACCTTTATTAATCGTGGTTACCTATTTAGGGTAGAAGATCAACCCAATTCCTAGAGTAGCTATCTAATATCACAGGTCACCAAGTGCTAGCCCATATTGCTAGTACATCACCAAGAGTATAGTAATGAGATTCCAACCTGATTAGCCATAGGTTATCTAATCTTCATCTATCGGCTAGAGTTCGGACAAGGATCTCTAAGTGGAATTTCTTTTAGAACTACTCTTCTAACAATGTTTATCGTGCAATCCCATTGTGTGTGCAAGATAACATATATCGACATGTGCATGATCTAACTGTTACTTTAATGTACTCTATCATCCTTGCGCATGAAAACCTTATCATTTCATGTGCGTTAATCCATGCAGATTCCATTCTGTTTGTCCCCTTGACTCCCATGAAATCATCCTGTATTTGCAAGATTTCATGTGACAATATTTCATGTACTAGGCTAGTCAATATTTCATGCAACTCACGCACTTGAGTTTTCATAATCATGCACTTAAGTATAGAAGAGAAACCATGAACAATAAGCAACAAGAATAGCGGGAGGGTTAGAGGACACAATTTTCGAGGGGGGGTGGTCAATGTCGTCTTCTGATTTCCCTTCAAGTTCTCTTCTTTCTTGTCTTCTTCTTCCCCTTCTCTCTCTCCCCTCTCCTTCTCTTCTTCTCTCTTTCTCCTCCTTTCTCTCCCTTCCTCTTCTTCTTCATCTTCTACTCCTTCTCTCTCTTCTCTCCCTTCCTCTTCTTCTTCTTCTACTCCTTCTCTCTCCTCTTCTCTTCTTCTCTCTCTCTATCTCCTCCTTCTTTCTCTCCCTTCCTCTTCTTCTTCTTCTTCTCCTTCTCTCTTCTCACCTTCTCCTTCTCTCTTCTCTCTTCTCTCTCTCTTTCTCTTTTTCTCTCCCTCTCCTCTTCCTCTTCTCTTCCTCTTCTCTCTCTCTTTCTCTTTTTCTCTCCCTCTCCTCTTCCTCTTATCCTTCTCTCTCTTCTCTTCCTCTTCCCCTTCTTCTTCCCCTTCTCTCTCTCTCCCTCTTCTTCCCCTAGACAGCAAGGTGGCATGATCACAGGGTGGAGGGGGGAACGTTGTTGCTATCGAGGCTGGAGGGGGGCCGTTGCCTATAGTCTGAGAGAGGAGGGGGCAATGTGTAATCTAAGGAGGGGGGCGTTGTCGTTGATGTAGGGAGGGGGAGGCTTTATAGAGGGAGAAGGTGGTATGGGGGGGAGAGGCGGCCGTCTAACGGCCCCACCTGCCACCTGGGGGGCTGCATGCCCCCCTTCCTTCATTACTCTCTCTCTCTCTCTCTCTCTCTTCCCCCGCCATGCAGTTGGCAAGGGGAGAGAGAAGGAGTAATTTTTTTAAAAAAAAATTGATTTTTTTTTTCCTTAGAGGGGGGGTTCTCATGGGGAGGCACCGGGGGGGGGGGGGGGGACTTTACATCATTAGACCTAGTAGTTCTCCATTTGGTGCACCTATATTATTAGTGAAGAAGGAAAAAAATATCTATCGCATGTGCATTGATTATCGTGCCCTAAATAAGATCACTGTTAAGAATAGATATCCAATTCCTAGGGTAGATGATCTTATGGACAAGCTACAAGCATCTGCAATATTTAGCAGGATAAATCTTAAATCTGGATACCATCAAGTAAGATTGGACACATTTGATATATTTAAAACTGCATTTAGAACACAATTTGGACACTATTAATTCCTTGTTATGCCTTTTGGTCTAATTAATGCACCAGCCACATTCAGTTGTATGATGAATCGCATATTTTTGAAGCATCAGCATTGTGTCATTGTTTTCTTTGATGATATATTGGTTTTCAGTAGGAATGAGAATGAGCATTATGAACATTTATCTTTGGTTTTCAAATTATTGAAAGAGAATCAATTATATGCTAATCCAGAAAAGAGTGAATTTTTCCAAACACAAATTGAATACCTATGACATATTGTTTCATCTGAAGGTATTAAAGTTGACCCTAAAAAGATAGAAGCAATTTTGAATTGTTCCATACCTAAAAATGTGCACGAATTATGTTCTTTCTTAGGTCTTGCTAGCTTTTACAAAAAATTTGTGAGAAATTTTTCATTGCTTGCATTACCTTTGACAAATTTATTAAAGAAAGGCATTGTGTATCACCGGTTCGACAATCAACAAAGTCCTTTGATTTACTGAAACATGCTTTAACTCATGCTCCTGTATTGCAATTACCTGACTTCAATATGCCATTTTTCCTTGTAGTCACTGATGCTAGTGGATCTGGAATAGGAGCCATTCTCATCCCATAGCCTACTCTAGCTGCAAACTTAAACCCTCTGAACTTAAGTATTCTATCTATGATAAGGAATTGCTAGTTGTAGTACAAGCTTTACGTCAATGGAAACACTATTTAATGGAATATAAATTCATGATCAAAACTGACCAACAAAGCATTAAAGATATCCTTAGTCAACCACAAATATCTGACCGACACATTAAATGGGCTGCTTTTATTCAAAGTTTTCATCCACTCATACAATATCAACCTGGAAAAGAGAATGTTGTTGCTGATGCTTTAAGTAGAAGACCGACTATTCATAATATTTCTGTGATATTTTTTGACTCTGTTCTCCCTATGGAAGATACTTATGACCAAGACCCTAGTTTTCAAGCTGATTGGAATAAATTAGTTGCAAATAATTGGATTCCCATTGATTCATTGTCTTACACTGATGGATTTATGTTTTATGAAAAAAGATTATGTGTAATTGTTCCATTTCGATCAGTTGTTTTGCATGAAATTCATTGTCCCCCATACCAAGACCATAGAGGAATTATTTCTACTTTGCGTACACTGATTGAAGATTTTTATTGGCCACATATGGAATTTGATGTATCTAACTTTGTATTTGAATGTTTAATTTTCCAAAGAGTTAAGCAACACCATGGTAAACAATATGGTTTATTAATGCCTTTACCAATTCCAAAACAACCATGGGAACAGATCTCAATGGATTTAATCACTGGTTTGCCTAACATTAAAGCTAATCATGGCATGATTTGGTCTATTGTTGATAGGTTTAGCAAACAAGCATATTTCATTCCATGCAAGAAAACATTAACTACATCTCAAGCTGCTCAATTGTTCTTGAAAACTGTTTTCACTAATCATGGTTTGCCAAAAGTTATTATTTCTGATCGTGATTCTAGATTTTACAATAATTTTTGGATTACTTTCTTCGCTAATTTAGGAACAAAAATTGATTTTTCATCTGCATTTCATCCTGAAACAAATGGACAAACAGAAGCTACTAACAGTACCATTTTAGATCTTTTGCGTGCATACACAATTTCAAAACCAAAAACATGGGATACACATTTACATTTACTTCAATTTTCATACAATAACACACCACATACAACTACACAAAAGGAAAAATTTGAAATTATTTATGGATATAGATTACCTACACCTGTTACATAATTGTCAAACAAAGTTCAAGCTGCTGATGATATTGCTAACATGCATACTACTATTTTTGATGAAGTTAAAGATATGATTACCAAAGCCCAACAATCATACACAAAACAAGTCAACAAGAAAAGAAAAGCTATGAGTTTCAAAGTTGATGATTATGTTTGGTTATGAATTGAAAAGTGAAGATTACAAAGTGTTGACAAACACTCTGTTATAAAGTTAGCTCCTAGATTTTATGGACCTTTCAAGATCATTCACAAAATCAATGACAATTCATTTAAACTAGAATTACCACAACACTGGAAAATCCACAACACTTTTCATATCAGTTTATGACGACCATTTAGAGGCCAATTACCTGTACACCTTGTCTATGAAAACCATCCTTTGCTAGAAGAAGAAACTGAAATCCTTGAGCCTGAAACTATTCTAGATATTGACTTTATGACCACTAGAATTGGTCGTAGATATTCTAGATATTTGGTTAAGTTTAAAAATCATCTTGTTGAAGAGGCCCAATGGATGCATGCTCGAGACCTAAGTGCTTACCCCTCACTACTGGCTCCACATCGGGCTAATAGCAATTGAGGACAATTGCTACCCCACCTCGGGGGTATGATGCCAGGAGGCATATTTCACAGTGGATTCCGTGACGTTTTTGCAGTGGATTTCATAAAATTTTCTTTATTATCGGGGCTCATACACAAGGTGGATTCCTTGTGCAACAAGTCAATGGGGACGCCTGTCCTTTTCGGACATCTTGTTAATTTAATGTGCAAGTGGGTGATTTCGCAAAATATATATTTAAATTAATAGATGTTTATGAGTTTAGAGTGCACACTCATAATAAATTAAGGTTAGGATTGAGTTCTAACCAATTTATTTATTTTATAGCTGAAGACTGCTAGGTATTCACTTTTGTCGATTTAATTTTATTATTTTCTAACAATTGTGAATGCTTCAGTTGATGTGTAGAGTAGGCAGCGGTGGCGTTGGGAAGCACTAGGCGATAGCGGGTATTCAAGTTATTTAGAAAAAATCATCATTTTTGATGGGCGCATATCTTAGGCGTGGCGCCAATATTTATTTTGACACGCTTATTTATTAAGGTGCTTGACATTTATTTATTATTTTGTATGCGCATGATTTAAATATTTGTTATTGGACATTGTATTTGGGCATCGCCTGACTCTTTGGGTGTCCAATAGCTTTAATTCTTTAGTGGGATAAAAGCAAACACAAAAGCTTAAGTGTGCTAATTGTAAATTGGGCTATTTTTTGAGCTTAGAGATGAATGATATATCAAATACATGCTTTGTGGAGCACTCACACAAGGCATGGGGGGAGATTGTACCCAATTGGTCTTTTGCTTCATGTCGTGCAAGCCTTCTCTCTTGTTTTTTGTGCAAAAGTAGAGTTCTTTTGTTCTTGGGGACCTTTCGGCGCTCACTATGCATGCATACAACATCCGATTTATGCACCAATAAGAGGTTCCTAAGTTTGGTAGGGTTATAATTTTGATTATATTGAAACTTAGTGAGCATGAACTTAGTTAGTTTACTTTCTAAATGAGACATCACCTACAAGTAAAGAATCCTTGAAAACCCTCCATCTACAACTCGTGCAAGAGTCATATGACCCCCTTTTTATTCTTATACAATGTATCCAAAAAACATATTGTATACCCTCTTTTTTAGATATAAGATTTTGTACTCTGGTCAATTTCTTATATTGACTAAGCTTAAAATACTAGAAAATTTCTAACACATGAATTATACATTACAAGGTTAATGAGGCATGATCTTCTTCCTTCTTTGGGATGAATTTAGACCAAGGGTAGATTGATAGTGATATAGTGTATAACATACGGTGATGTGTATGAATTTGTCAACATATAAGCTCTTAAACATTGATTCAAAAGAGGGTTATTTTAAGTATGACAATCTTTGTGTAATTTCCCAATACCCCCCACCCCCAAACCCTTCACTTGCCTTCTTTTCCACCCTCCAAACCGTGCCCCTCCTACCCCATTACTTTTAAGGTTTGAGGGGGGAAGTTAATGAGGACCTACCCCTAATGTATATGCTTATATATCTTTAAAAAACAACCCCATCTCTTGCACTTATGTGATTCCATAAGCTATCCAAAATGAACTCCTTATGAGCATGAAGAGTAGTGTATATATTGTTGATAAGCCCCTTTACGTCTTTTCCACAATGATTTGTTTCATATGAGGCCTCTGTTTTGGTTATGTAAGCTGGTTGAGAGCAATTTCTTGATATGTTGCAGCTTTGGCTGTGTTTGCTATTTTAGGTGTATATATAGAGATGATAGATTTTGAATTTGTAAGATTTTAGATCTTTGTTAGGTTGTTGACATAGAGAGCATATGTAAATAGATTGCAAATTGTAGTTATTGCTATGCAATGATTTAAAAAAACTTGTATTTTATTTATAGAACACCTAGTATTGACTTTGCTGTAGATTGCAGGTTTTGTAAGGTTTCTTGTCTTGTCAAAATGTCCAAAAATTTTAACATTATTGTCTGTGAAAATCTTGATAACAATAATTATCCTACTTGGAAGTTTGGGATATCAAATTTCTTAAAGGAAAAATGTGTTTGAAACTAAATTAAACAAGACATGGTAGTGGCACTTGAAGTCAACTTAACAAAAGGCTACTATAAAACATCTAAAGGCTAAGAAGTATTGGGAGGAGATAAAAAGTAATGTAATGTATTGGCTATCTATGAGTGTCATAGATAGTATAATAGACTATTTATAGGATTCTAAAATGCTTGCTTTGCATGGAAGAACATGAAAAGGTTGTTTGAGATAAATATAAAGTCCATAAGGCTATATCTTAAGTCATAGTTAAATCAAGTTAAAAGAGAGAATCTATCTATCAACATCTATGCATTAAAGATCAAGAGTATTGTGGAAGCTCTTGGATCTATCACTATTGCACTTGGTGATGATAATATTGTGCGAGCATGTTTAAATGGACTTGGAGATGAGTAGAAGAGCTTTAGGTCATCCATAAATACTAGGGATAATTATATCCGTGATTTTTTAGTTCACAATTTTATGTTTATACTTGAGGAGAAGAATCTTAGCTTGGATTTCAATTCTTCTCAAAATAAGAGCAAGTTTGAATAGGTGTTTTTCTCTACTAGCAAAGATAGAGGTTGCAGCCAAGGACAAGGTGGTTATAGTCAAAGTTATAGTGTGTAGCAAACTAGGGGAGGATAGTCCTAAGGAAGGAAGATCCAAAGAGAGTGCAAGCTACAAGTTACAATCGATAGGAACAAAATACTAATGATAATAGGGAATGGTGATATTGTGGTGAGAAATGTCATATTTCTAGCAATTGTTTAAAAAAGAATGATGAATTAAAAATGGAAAAAAGTAACAAGGTAATTATGCTTATAATAGCAAAAACAATGATAATAGAAGTGATTAGCTCTTTGTCATGTAGCATTTTATGAATATTATGACTATTAATAGTTTATCTAAGAATGATGTATGGCATGTAGACTCAGATTCCTCTAACTATGTGACTTCTCATGGAGAGTGATTTAGAGAAATGTGTAGTCTAGAGTCTCCAAACTATGTGGAGATAGGGAATGATACAATATACACCACTACTTACATTAAAAATGTTCCATGGAGTATGTAGGATGGTAAAATAAGTACTTGACCAACATGTTTCATGTACCAATAAACATAACTAAGAACTTGGTTTTCATTGATTAGATGATGGTGGAACAAGGATTGCACATTCGATTCATATCTAATTGTTATTATGTAGAGGATCCTATGAATGGTTGTAGGTTGATTGTTGCAAAAGGTGAGTGTGATGGAAATTTTTTTATTATTGATATGGTCTACCTAAAATGGATATTGCTATGTTTGCACAAGATTCAGGTTTTGTGGCTAGCATTAGAATTTGACATAAGTGGATTAGTCATGTTAATATGAAACATTTGAAAAATATGCTGTGAAAATAGATTGTGGATGACATACCAAAGTTTAGAGTTGATGGAATGCATAAAGTATGTACAACATGTCATTTTGGAAAGTAGTCAAGGAATAAATTTTCACATGAAAATTATATAAGCCACTGAGTTGATACATTTTGATTTATGGGGTCCTACAAAGATCTCAACTATGAGCAGTTGGAAACACAATGTCTCCTTCATTGATAATCACACTAAAAAAGTATACGATTATTTTATGTGTGAGAAAAGTGAGGTGTTCACTCATTATAAAAGCTTTAGGGCTTTGGCTAAGAAGGAGACATTGCTAAATATTAAATGCCAAAGTTTTGGATGGAGGAGAAGAGTACTTCTCCAATGAGTTTTCTAATTTCTTGCAAAAAACTGGTATTTAGAGTTGGAGTATTATGTTTGAAAGAGACTTGCCTCATTATTAATGGGATAAAGCAATTGCTACTATTAGATATACAATGAGCATGACACCTACAACTATTGTACATGATATGATACTTGAGGAGAAATATATAATAAAAAAGCCAAATTTGTCCCATCTAAAACTATTTAGATGTATTGCTTATGTACATATTCATGATGAATTGCATAGTAAATTGGATTCCAAAGATGAAAATTTTGTATTCATGGGATATTCTCTTGAGCACAAATGATATATATGTTATAACCCTATTGCACATTAGCTAAGAGTTAGCGATGTGCATGATATAGTTGGGACTGATGTTTATGAGAGTGTGGCTATGCAAATAATAGATCAATAGTCATAGGCATTGAGTGGGCCACATGACTCTTCTAGTCATGGGTCTATTAGTAGACCTTGGAGTGTAGATTGTAGTCACAAGTCACTCCACCAAGTACAACACAAGTGTCAAAGAAAGGCAAGGAGAAAATTGGAAACTCATCTATTGTGACTGATATACTGTCAAGTTTCTCTCATATTGATAATGGATTCAGATGATTTTGAGCAAAGAAAGGGTTTGGAATTTCATTTATTAAGACACCTAGTGTGAGGAAGGCATAAGATAATGCTAAAATGCATCACTAGGTCCATGTAGGTTAACAAGCAAAAGAAAGCCCACAAAATGTTGACATATGATAGCCACCTAGCCTATCACTATACATACATAGCTAAGGTTGTGCATGATATAGAGTCCACTACTTTTGAGGATATAGTGGGTAATGAGCATTGGGATAATGCTATGGATGAAGAAATGGCTACAATCAAGGGAAATGACACATGGGATTTGGTTTTTTTACTAGAAGGTAAGAAAGCTATTGGTTGCAAATGGGTTTATAAGGTGAAGTAAAAGTTTGATAGATGAGTTGAGCACTATATGGGAAGACTAGTTGCCGAAGGGTATGAGTAATATTCTAGTGGCTAAAATGGCTACTATGAGAGCATCATAGTAGTGGCTGCATCAAAGGGTTGGATTATGCATAAAATGGATGTTAAGAATGCCTTTTTGAATGGTAACTTCCAAGAAGTTTTTATTGAGTGACCACCAACAATCGTATGGACATTTATCCTAATTATATATGTAGGCTTCCTAAGGCTTTATATGGGCTAAAAAAAGAACCATGGCATGGCATGATAGGATTGTAGAACATCTTATTAGCATTATATTCTACAAAGCATAGGCTAGTCACTTACTTTATGTATATGAGAGTAATGTGGGTATTGTGGTCATTACTATATATGTAAATCATTTGATCATTATGGGTCATATTGAGATAGAGATTGACCATATAAAGATTCTTCACAAGGTTGAGTTTGAGATGAAGGATTTGGGAGAGTTGTACTATTCTCTCGGTATAGAGATAATTAGAAGTCTAAAGGGTATACGATTATTGCAGATATAATATTCTTTCCATATGCTAAAAAAAGTATGCTAAGGTTGATTGTAAGTCAATCTTGATATTTATGTATATCAATGCTAAGCTTAGTGTATATGAGCATGATGTGATTGAGGATGTCACTATGTATATAGAAAGATTGTGGGTAGCATTATTTATTTAAAAACACTCGGCCAAATCTAAACTACACATTTAGTTTGGAGAGTCATTTGATTGAGTTTCCAAAGAAGCCACATTTGGATGTAGTGCAACATGCATTATGCTATGTCAAGTCTACACTTAACTATGCATTATTCTATGAATGGAGGAATACCATTGGACTTTCATGGTTACACGGATGTAAATTGGGCTAGTAGTATTTTAGATACGAGGTCTATTAGAGGGTTTATGTTTTCCTTTCGGAGTAGTGCTATTACTTGGAGTAACAAGAAGTAGCCTATATTTGCACTATCTAATACTACTAAGGTAGAGTACAAGGGTGATGCACTTGGAGCATGTGAGGTAGCTTGGTTATGCAAGCCACTTATTAGTGATTTGGAATTATAGGTGGACAAGAAGGATGTCATCTACTGTGATAACCTTAGTAGCATTCAGTTAGCCAAAAATCCAATTATGTGTTATGTACAAACCAAACATATAGATGTGAATTACCATTTCATGAGCTGGCATCCATTACATTCCTTTGATACAACAAGACTTTACTCATGACACATTAGGTGATTTACATGGAGGATATGTATGTGATTCTATAGATGCACTACATCCACATAGTCCACTCTTTGTTATGGCACATTCACTGTATCATAATGACCTCATCTATCTTTAGCAGGTTCACACTTAGTGATTGCATATACATATGTTCTAGTAATTTCATATTAGAATTTTATCAGGTTGTAGAACAAGTTCTTTCTTTTGTGGAAGAAGAAGATTTTAGCCCTACATCTTTGTGTGCTCAAATTGTGTGTGTGCTCTTGGTTGCTTTGCCTCTTGATCCTCTTGTCTATTATCATTCTTTAGAAAGAGGGGAATAGAATATCTTTTTAGCTAGTTCAAGTGAAGAAAGTAGTAGCTAAATACTAGAGTTGAAGACCTAAAGTGATAGTGATATTAGTTCATTGTGGAGGGCTATTATAGTAGTCTTGGTGTTTCTTTGGATCATACATGCCCTTTGTAGGATAACTCTACAACCAAGAGAGAGCTATGGATAATTATTCTATTTTATCTTTGTGTGAGAGCATGTGATTGAGTAATCTTGAGAGCAAGATAGCCATATTTCATATTAAACATTGTATATGTGAGAGAGATTGAGAGATTGTGGGAGAAGAAGACTATGGATACATTGTTGAATATTAGTTGTGGTTGGTGAATTCTATTCTAAAAGCAATATAGTAAGGTATTGAGGTCAAACCATTTGTGTATGATAATATCAATAATAAAATATCTCATTGTTGCTAATATGACTTGGAGGTATAGAGAACACATTATTAGTTCATCATTGGAGTCTTGGGTGGATCACTATATGTGAACCCTCTATATCACATGCATTCAAAAGATATTCAAAAATACCATTTTCTTACATTCTATAAGGTAATAAAATGACCCATTTTCCTATAAGAAACTTATGTATTTTTTCCAAATCATAATTTAAAAACTCCTTTTATAAATATAATTATGTAAGTTTTACTAAATAAAATAACCTTTCTTTTGATTACATGTAGTACACTCATATTTTTTGAGGTGAGCCTTTGAGCTTGGAGTCTAGACTAGTATGCATCATGAACTAAAAATGAAAGATTAAGTTTCTACCTTGGGATGTGGGAATATTAGAATGACAACATGAGAAGTGTGCATAAGAGGGAGAGAGAGCTTAAGTACAAGAAGAAGATCTTACTTAATGAGTTGTTCACAAGTACAACTGGTACACACTCTCTACATTTGAGAGTGACCTCTAGGGTATTTATATAGCCTCACGTGGGCTAAGGTTAGGATTTCCCTTGCCCTATAGCTCATTCACACCTTACCTTGCCTCATACACCCTTTCCTGCTCAGGCTTCCTATGCTACACTTTTAACACCTCCTCCCCAATGCCATGGTGGCATTGGATTACATACCATGGAAATGGTTCCCTCCCTTAATGAATCACTAGGATGCCTTCATAAAATAGACTACAAGGATGTTTATGGAAAGATGGTATAATGGGAACTAGAAAAGTTGGTCATCAAGTGCTTTGGAGACATACTTAGCCTCCAATTCTTTGGAAACTTTAGGAGAGTTAGGACATTTACTTGTGATATGCCATGTTTGTTTACATATTTACGCTTCATATCCCTTTGATGAATGGCTAGTAGCCTCTCTCCATCATTCTATATTTTACTAGCACCTGCCATGGGTTGAAGTATCTCCCATCAAACTTGTAGATTTGAGGTTTCACATCAATGTATGCTATTTAGGAAGGTCTTATGAATTGCACAAAGGCAATGGAAGTGTCTATTCCTTTACAAGTTTGGTACTACAAGCAAAAGCAATCAAATTGAAAACAATTGATGTAAACTCGGATAAATAGATTAGTTGAAGAGAAGAAAATGGTCTACGTGTTTATATCTGACACATAGCCTTACAATTTTTAGGAGTGATGATGATAGTTAAGTACTTCATGAATATTCTTAGTTCTCATGTCTTATTATGTATCTCTCTTTTTTCTCTTTCCTAAACTCTATTTCTCTCTTCCCCATCTTAGATTCTTACAAATGATATTAGAACTCCTATCTTTGATCCATTTTCTTTCCATTTCTCTCACATCATATTCCATTTTCTATTGAAGAAACCCAAGAAGTTTGCTATAGGTGATAGAGGCCATTTGAGCTACTTTACTATGAGAGAACATAGGTACCATCGATTAAGATAGAGTCATTTGAAGCCAGAATGGACAAATATGGCAAAGAAAGGATCCTTTTAGTAGGTCATTCATAATTTTGAATCCCTTTTAGACATTTTGGAGAAAATCGAAAGACAAGACTAAGAATCTATTTACAGTTACCTTTAAGGGTAGCATTCCACTTTACTTTAAGCTTTCATGGAGATCTCTAGCCTTCTATATCATCATCAATCACTTAATTATCACAAATGCCTTACTAAGATATCTTCCACGTAGTATTTGCTTCAAGATTATAACCATTGTGTCATGCTTGTGACTTGTCTAAGCTCCCATAGGCAAGCCTCCAAATTGGCAATATATTTTGCATTGATCAACAAACTCTTTCTCCTTAGTCAAAAGATAATGAGAAGAGTCAATTAGGTGGAACAAAAGAACTCATGGTATGTGAGTATACCAGCTAATTTGTAAACTCACTCTATGTACATTAAGAGTGTTAATAATGATGTAAATCATCACAAATATGTGTATGGATTAGAGCCAACTTATTATCAATATTCTATTAACCTTTTCAAGGCAATAAAGCTTATGAAGCACTATAGATGGAAGTATAGAATAGAGCTTCCATTCAATAATAATTTGGGTAGTAAGATATCATTTCAAAATAGGGTCAAAATGATAGTACTTTGGTGGATATATTGCTCAAGATAATGGTTCATGAATCCTTATATACTCTCCTTCCAATGCAACAAAGTAAGGAACTAATTATAGATCTACAAATGGATTCAAAGTAAAGAATAAGTCAACACCATCTTTTAGTCTAGGTAGTGACAAGTTTATTCTAATGACACTTTTCAAGGAAAGAAAAGAAAAAGGCATGTGTTTCATGCACTAAGAGAAATATATGTAGGACCACGCTTCTAAATGCATCTTTAAAAAGGAAAAATTTAATAGTGTATTTGCCATTGAAGTTTTAGAGGATGAGATAATGAATGATGTGGATGATATGAATTAGTTCTATGATCCAATTGATGACTTTCATGGTGTTTATTTTGATTTGAGAGGATGAAAGGTTTTCCTTTGCAAAGAGGCTTTGTGTAGATTAGAAACTCCTTTTAATAAATTTTATATAGGACTAGACAAATGTTTTGCCACTAGTAGGGGTGTTGAAAGATAAGCACACGAACTCTCCCTACATGAGAGAGGATAAGGGTAGATAGGTGTAAAAGGGCTGGACGATAGGGGAAACCCTAACCCTAACTCCTCTAGTGGCTATATAAACAGCCTAAAGTGCACACTCATGGAGAGGAGAGTGTACTAGTTGTACTTTGAGCAACTAATTAAACAAGGTCTTGTCTTGTACTTGAGGTCTCTCTCTCCCTCTTGTGCACACTCTCTCAAGCCTTCAACTCTGATTTGCAACATGGTATCAAAGCCTTATTTGATCTCTTCAGCTTCCTATACCATCATCTTCACTAAGTGCACATGATTTTTTCATCATCTTCATCTTTTACCTCTTGCCACCATAGCCAGCCAAACCTCCTAACCTTGGAGGAGCTAGTGTGAGCAATAGAAGCAGTTTCAGCTTCTGATTTCTTCTGGAGATCTTCTCCCTAGCTCAAGGCAACTCAGTATGGTACATCAAAGGTTGGGATTAGGCGACGTGGTGGGCGACATTGTTTGAAACGCAGAATCGACGCAGTTTATGGCAGCGTGAAATTTCCAATCTTGGCATGGATAGCAAGCAATGCAATCTTCGTGGCCACCATAGGGATTTCATAGCCCCCCTAGTGGGCCAACTGTCCCTAAGAGGGCTTGGGGAAATTTCATCTCTGCTAGTTGCTAGAAGCCAAACCCTAACTGTCAGCTTCCTAGCAGCCATAGTCAGGAAGCTTCAAGCTTCTTCAACTTTCAAAATTTTCAATGTTTAGTTATTAACAATGATTTTAATCACTGATTCAACTCTTTCTAAGTCATTTCTAATCTAGGAACCTTATCTCAGAGGTTATTGCACTTGGAAAGTCATCATCAAGCTCATTAAGACCGATATCTACCATCTCTAGCAAAAGCACTAAGGCACATTGCTCAATCAGTATTGCTATTGGTATTTACCAAATCTGAATGTTTTTTCATAAGAAAATTAAAACAACTGAATACTTTACTTCATGTTGTAAGGCTATGTGTACAATTATAAACACATAGACCATCATACACTAAAATTGTATTGCATATCTTGTGTGACTTTTTTCAAGTACACTGGTCAATGAAATCAGAGGGATGAGTGTCATTGTACTCTCCTCAGAATCATCAACAATAAGCATTGAAATCATAGACCGTCCTTGTCCACACAAGGTTCATCCACTAAGCCATACCATAAGGAGGAGCCAAAAGTCCAGTCTAGGTTCACATCATTGAAGCCTAAAAAGTCCATTAAACCTCGGAAGAAGACTGCACATAAGAAAGGACCACCCAAGTCATATTTTGAAATATTACATATGTATGCTTTTCATCCTTTTTCCTCATTACAACTTTGATATCAATTGTTTGATTTACTTCCGCATTCAGTGGCAAGGTTGTAAGGGACTAGACACTACCCTTGTTCTAACAAGTGGTAAGACCTTCCCAATGGCCACAACATATGCTGATGTCCGTCCTCGATTTAGAAATTTAATGGACAAGATTTCCATCCTTGGCAGGTTTTGATCAAATAATGGAAAGAGGATATTGGCCTTTCATATGAGGAACCAAAGTAATTGACCCATCTAACCCCCTTGATGTAGAAGATGATGAATGGGCTTAGGCCATCATCATGCTTCATTTAGATGAATCCTTAATTCATCACATTGACTAGCTCTTAACTACAAAAGAAAAATGGGATGATCTTGAAAGGCTCTACGGTGCTACAAGGAAGAACTTCAAGATATTTCTCAAGATTGAGTTTTTTAGCTTGGAATACAAATAGGGAGAAGATCTAAGCAAGTTCATTTCACATATGAAGGGGCTTATGGCACAGCTTGCCTTCGTTTTTCCAACCCTTGTGACTACCCTAACTGATATCCCAAACCCAACTTTAGCAAGTACCATCTAGTCATGCCTAGATGAAGAGAAGAGAAACCATACTGAAGGGACTTCAGCATTTACTTCCCGTGAGCAAGTGTTAGTTTATACAACTTCTACTAAGTGCTCCTTTTGTCACAAAAAGGGGCATATTATTAGCGACTGCTAGAAGAAATATCCTGACAAAATGAAGTGCAATAAATGGAAAAAGATTGGGCATATCACCGGAGTGTTCCGATGTTCCATAAGTACCTAAGAAATTGGAGGTCAAGTTTGCCTGCCAATCCATAGGTGTCCAACTTTTTTGAGTCTTGTAACACTCTCTACCTATAACCTTTTCTTGTAGCCTGATTTATAAAGGCATGCCATTGAGAATTAAGGGGAGGCATCCTATTATGTTTGTATCCAATGCGACTTGGCATTGAGGGGGGTGTTGAAAGATAAGCATATGAACTCTCCCTACATTAGAGAGGATAAGGATAGATAGGTGTAAAAGGGTTGGAGGATAGGGGAAACCCTAACCCTAACTCCTCCAGTGGCTATATAAACAGCCTAAAGTACACACTCATGGAGAGGAGAGTGTACTAGTTGCATTTGAGCAACTAACTAAACAAGATCTTGTCTTGTACTTGAGCTCTCTCTCTCCCTCTTGCGCACACTCTCTCAAGTCTTCAACTCTTATTTGCAACAAGGGGAGCACACTAGAAACATTGTGAGGTACATACACAAACCCATATAGCACCTAGATAGGAATGCCCTTGAGCATGGCACTATAGAATAGACATGCACCTCATACAAAACACATTTACATAGGAGAACTCATGCATGAGGTATAGGCACATCCCTTAGGTTTGCACCATACAAAGTCCATCTAGTCCATGATGTTAGTAAGGGTGCATTAGGATACATCAACAAGGAGTAGAAACTTTGAATAATCAAACCTTCATATGTTAGGTGTCCATGCCATGAGCAAGGATGAATGTTTCTCATAGTTTAGCCTACTTGGATGGGCATAGACCCTTGCAAAATTACCCATACCTATTGAACTCCCAACTAGTTGCATCAACACTGAGAAGGGCCACACTTATAGAAGTGTCATACTTAAGGCAATGCATTTGAAATACAAAATACATGGGTATCCCATAGAGAACTACCTTACTAGTTACACATACTATTAAGCACACCCTAGGTGACATGAAAGTGTTGTGTACACCTATCCATATTAATCTTGTGTGCTAGAAATTTTAAATCACAAGTTTGATATTATCTAGTCCCTATAGTGTTATTATAAGTTTGATATCTAGAATTTATTGTATAAACATACTTTAGGCCATATGCTATGCAAGCTTGAATTTGAAGTCACAATTTCAATAAGTATCATTATGTTGGTTAGAAGTTCATTTCCTTTTACCATGCCTCAAGTATATGCATGTAATATTGTTGTTGGAATTATGAGCTTAATGATGATAGTTGAAAAACTAATGGATGTAAGACTTGAGTATTAATAGTATTGTGAATAGTGGATGATGTAATGAGACTTAGTAGTTGTCATATTTAGTGGTTACAATGATTATGGGTAATATGGATTTTGTGCTTAGATAGTATTCAGACATTTCCATAGTTGTTGCATAGATTAGCTATGTTTTGGCATGTGAATTAGCTCTTTCCTAGCATGTTCGTGCATTCTCACAGAGATACACACAAATCACTTCTATTTGGATTCCATTCCTAGGAATATGTTCCCAATATTAATGGTAATATTTTCATAATTAAGGTACAAAACCTATCACTTTGAAGAAGCCTCTATCAATTATGGCTTTCAACAACACAACATGGATAGGATTTGGCAAGTAGTTTGTGGATGTGGAAGGCAACATAAATCCTCATTGGTAAGAGTTAAAGGGGCATCAATGAAGATGCTAAAATCATGCCCTATATTAGATGAATGTTCCCCTAGCAAGAAGGGGAGTTTTTGAAGCATGATGCTTGGAGGGAGAACCTCACCAGAGTCACCATGTACAAGCATACTCTTACCAAAGGAAAAAATGGTGAAGTGCAACAACATTTTGTTGATGTCTTGCTAACATTGTAGAAAATTGTTGATCCAATAAATACATGGTGAGTTCTTGGATGTTAAAAATTTGGTAATAGTGCTTCCAATCCAAAAGAAACAAGTTCTTTAAATAAGCATTGGATTAATCCAAATTACCCACACACACATACACACACACACACACACATACACACACACACACACACACTCTCTCTCTCTCTCTCTCTCTCTCTCTCTCTCTCTCTCAATGAGCTATGTAAATAAATTTTTTATTATTGCATTATTGCATTACCTATACTCTCTCTCTCTATCTCAATGAGTGATGTAAATAAAATTTGAATCATTGCATTATTGCACATCATAGAGGTCTTGCAATAATGTCCTAGTAGTGCATTTTTCTCATGCTTGATTTGGTGTTTAGTTTTGATGAACATAATGATTGAGTTTGCAAAACTTGCATGTGAGACTAAGGCTATGCTCATAGCACAAATTTGTTAATATATTTACATTTCTTTCTTAAATATTCATAAGATCAACAGATCCATTATCATATTTCCATTTAACTTATCCAAATCTTTTCTATTTCCTCATCCAACATATATGTAGGGTCAAAGTTTCCCCTATGATGAGGGATGTAATTGGAAAGTAACATGCATTATCTATAATATTCCAAGTAAAGAGAAGTGTAGAATGCCAACAGTTGATGTGCTTGGTCTTATAATAGGGTGCTTTATGAATCATCACAATGTTAGTTCTAAACAAGAAGATGAAAGTCATAAAAACCAAACTAAATTACTCTTAACCATTTTTTATGGGCCTTATCATTTTTTAACAAAGGAGAATTACCATGGTTGAAAGTCATAAATGCCCAAATAAATTACTCTTGATGACCATTGTTGATGGGCTTTACCATTTTTTAACAATGAAGAATTACCCTTGTTGAAAGTCACAAACACCAAACTAAATTACACTTAACCATTATTGATGGGCCTTACCATTTTTTAATAGAGGAGAATCACCCTTGACCATTGTTGAGGACACTTTCCATTTTTTAAGAGACAAGAATTAACGAGAGGCCTACAAGGATGTTTGCATCTACATATAGTATAAATACATGCGTGGAAAGAAATTAATGGAGTATATCTATCAAAACAAGATGACAATCCTATTAAAACAACTTGTTATCTTTCTAAAATTTATCCATTCATGTTCTTAACATACACTTATTTATTTTGATGGTTGTCTTGGGGGGAGGCATAACGCCAATGGCAAGATGGATCTTGATTGAGCTCACTGAGATTCTCTATACAGTCATTGAAGGGCACCTGCAACGTTTTCATTGGCCATATTTTGTTCCAAGCTTGATTAGAATTGTTTTGTAATCTTTAAACCAAGCTCAAGATGGCTCTATCTACTAATAAGTTCTTTTACGGGGTAGCTGGTGGGAGTATCAACAACTCGATCCAAGCTATAGAAAATGAGATGGACCAATTGGACATAGTCGAGGATGAGACTTAAGGCAATATATGTTTGCTAAAGATTAAAAGGTAAGGCTTGAGGATTGCTTAATAGGCTACTTGAAGATGTACAATATAGTTGGGGTGAAAGGTGAGAAGGATCAAAGCTTGGTTGGAAGTGAGCTATGGCGGAGAGCAAGAGCAAGAAGAGAGAAAGACACAAATGAGAACTCCAACAGTCACAATGTGTAACCAGGACTTCCTTTATTCAAACTGTCACTAAAAGAATAAAGAATAAAGTGATAGTGGTGGCTAGCACCCGCCACCTGTAGTGTACAGTGGTGGGTATTTTCAGTGTAGTAAAACACGAGCGGCTAGGCAGAGGCGCCTTTACCCCCAACAACCTCCCACTTAAAGGTGAATCTGCCCTAGTCATGAGTGAAAAGAAAAAGAAAAGATAGTGCAATGTACACATGTACAACAGGATGAGGAAAAACGTCATCTCATCCAACGCCCATCAACCTCTTAAGGAAGGCAAAGCGTTCAGTAGTGAGGCTTTTCATGAGCAGATCTATAGGATTTTTGTCACCGGAGATCTTGACAAGGTCAACAGACTTGTCCTCCATGACCCCACGTATGAAGTGATACCTCACCTCAATGTGTTTCATCTCTTGGCTAGCTGAATAGCACTCATAGAATCCGAATGTAGCATATGTAGAGTATCAATCCCAAGGTCATGAGCCAAATGGTCCAACCATATGGCCTCCTTGCTAACCTTAGTGGCCACAACATACTCGACCTCAGTGGTAGTGAGAGCCGTACACTTCTAAACTCTGGATATCCAAGAAACAACACCTCTAGGATAGGTAAAGACATAGCCAGAAGTGGACTTCCTACTATCTGCATGTCCTGCATAATCGGGGTCTGTGTAGCCCGTAGCTCCTATATCCTTGCTGCCATAGCAAATACACATATTTGCTGTGCCCTTCAAGTATCTCATGATACCCTGTACAACATCCCAATGCTTTTTGCCAGGTGTTGCCATATAACGTGACACAACACCAACTGCAAAGGCAATATCTGGACGAGTGGCTATCATGGCATACATCAAACTGCCCACAGCCGATGCATAAGGGATCTCTACCACCTCCGCAGGCTGCCTATGCATCTTGTCTTCATAGAAGACTACATCATGGCTGTGGATGACTTTCTGTGCTTGTGGATCCAAGAGGTGGTAACCCATCTCGCCTCCTGCATCCCCATAGCCAAGGAAAATGCATTTGACACTCTTAGGATCCAACTTAGTATGCTTGTCTTTGGGTACATGGCAGAATGCCTCACATCCAAAGACACGTAGATGCACATAAGATGGAGGTTTCCCAGTCCATATCTCCTCTGCAACCTAGAAATCCAAACCATTAGGAGGTGATCAATTTATGACATGCATAGCTGTACTGACTGCCTCAGCCCAAAAACCTTGTGGTAAGCCTGCATGGCTAAGCATATTGTGTACATGCTCTAGGATGGTTCTATTCATCCACTCAACCAAACCATTCTGGGGTGGGGTATAGGGGGCGGTCAATTGATGCTTAATACCTCTCTCGTCACATAGTTGCTCAAAAGCAAGTGACACATATTCTCCCCCATTGTCAGTCCTAAGGCATTTCAGCCTATGCCCCAGTCTAGTTCTCAACCAATGCAAGCCATCTCTGAAACACAGCTAAGACTTTGGACTTAAGCTTAATGGGGTAAGCCCAGACTTTACACAAAAAATCGTCAATGAACGTCACAAAATACTTTGCACCACCCATAGATTGAAAGCGCATAGGTCCATAGACATCCGAAAGTACCAATGCCAGGGGCACACTCATGCATACCCTACCAGACTTCTTATGTGTATTCCTAGTTTGTCTGTCGCCATAAAGACAATGCTCATATGAATCAAAACATGCGTAGTCAAGGGGCGGTAAGTATTGCAAAAACCAGAAAGCATTTTTATTCCTTTCAAGGACATATGGCCCAAATGGGCATGCCAAAGAGATACATGTGGGACACTGACAAAACATGGTCAATAGAGGACCCACCAACTACAAGAGGATAGAGGTTGCCAGCTTTGGATCCTCTAGCAAGCACAAGTATGCCACGGGTGATCTTCCAAGTAGAATCCCCAAATGAAACATGAAAGCCAACATCATCAAGCTGCCCTGCAGACATAAGACTGCATGTAAGCGCAGGTACATGACGTACATCTTGTAACAGAAAAGTACTGCCAGTACAGAACTGTAGTCGTACATCCCCAATGCCAACAATAGCAAGTGACCTGTCATCACCCAAGCAAACTGAACCAAAGATAGTGTGGTAGGAGTGGAATCACTCATGGCATGGTGTAATATGAAATGAAGCACTAGAATCCAAAAGCTAGCACTGCGCATACATAGAGTGAACATTGGTCAACGATGTAGCATCACAAGAACTAGCTGCAAGTATGTACTCCCCATCGAAGTCATCAGTTTGCATGACATTTATCTCCTCGATTTTCACACTGGATTTCACAGGCATAATGCTGTGATCAAAGGACTTTTAATGTATGTTGTCTTTCCCCTTCTCTTTGCACTTCTCATTGCGCAACTCATGACATTGTGGGCGTATATGACCCTTCTTGCCGCAATGATGACATGTCATATTAGCATTTCTCCCACAAGACTTGCTGTGCGACTTACCACGTGACTTAGACCTAGAATTCTGTGAGTCTCTACCACGGCCATTCCTACGGTCATTCTTTCCATTACCATCTCTGCCTCTAATAGTCAAATCATGCGACACATGAGAGGCATCCAAGTTCTTACGGTTGATCTCTTCCTGTAGAAGAGCACTCTCTACATCAGGCAAGTTCAAAATAGTAGTAGGAGCACATAAGGCAGTGCCGAATACATCCCATGACTCACTTAGAGTCCCAACCAAAAACAATAGAGTAACCTCATCGTTAAAGGTAATACCCTACGAAGTCAAGTCCTTGAGAATAGCATGGAATTAGCTCAAATGAGCAGACATTGTCATATTCTCCTTCATGCGCAAGTCCATAAGCTGCTTCAGTCAATACATCTGACTTGCTGGACTTTTCTTATCATAGAGGTTCTTAATTTTATCCCAAAGCTGCCAAGCACTCTGTGCTTCCTCAACCACATTATAATGCACTTGTTTAGTGAGAGACAAGATGAGGGTAGACTTGGATAACTCATCAAGCTCATCATATTCATCATTAGTCATAGTTTCAGACTGCTTGCCATGCATCCTTAGTGGTTTTATCTCCAATTTTTGTACCAATACTTGCCAAACTTGGCTCTTCCAATAGGCATAATTCGTACCATCAAGCTTAATGATGTTTAAGATAGCACTGTCAGTGGAAGAAGAACCCATAATGCAGCCCAAAATAGTGCAGACAGTTCAAAACTGCTTCATTTTTTCTATTGTAAACATCCAAAAACACCACCAAAACCAAGGCAAAATGACCACGAACTGATAGCTAATGATGTTGCCCACTAAGTACCATTAAAAGTACATAAAATCAGGATGATTCAGCATAAAAATTCCACATCAGTCCATACATAAAGGCTTGCTATAATAAATTACAGCCAGGTACAATGAGAGCAAACTATAGGCATAATCAATGCACTAAGTCAATCACTAATTGTCAAAGCATAACCAGCATCAAGCGTGCATAAATCAGCATATGACAATCATACGGACATCGAGAAAATACCCAAGCATGTCAAACGAATCTATCAATAATCTGGCACACCCCCTGTGTGATAGGGCAAAGTGTACACAACACTGGAAAGACTTGACACAAAGAGGTGTATGCTCAGGGAGTGCGAAGCCAAAATCAGCCCAAGTACATGTATACGGACCACGGCATATCAACCATGCAACATCCAAGTGAAGAAGATCCCAGTCTCAGAAGACTCAAAGCTCAATAGCATAAACCACTTGCTCAATGTCTGTCAAACATCCAACGATGCTCCCACTGGCACAAAAGCCATATGGATCAAGCCAAGAAGATCAAGAAGGGCATATGAGAGCACAATGACAAAATATCAAAGACCAGACAATCAATTAGACATCATGACCATATAGGCTATGTAGTCTCCAATTAGAGCATCCATAGACATCAGCTGTATCCCAAATACAACTCTAGAAAGCCAAGAAATATCCCCAGTAAGTTTCCAGAAGCCAAATTCAAGCCAAGACAAGGCACTAGTAGCAATCAGCTCCAAACAATGTAAGTAGCATGTAGTAGTGGCATAGGCCAAGCATGCTAAGACCGATCAGACATAGGTAACATACATGCTATATGTACATCCAAGACAGAGCATCAAATGCATTCCAAATCTGAGCTCAATCCCAAATGAATATCCAAAACCAAAGACAAGCTCAATGTCATACCCCGAAGTTCAATACTCCATTGCATATCCCAAAGACATAGCTCGAAACCAATAGGCATAACTAGACATGAGATAATAGGCTTCAGCCCACTGTGGTACAATAGTGATTTATTGTTCAAAACTTAGTATTTTCAGCAATAAAATTAGTCCAAAATGATGGCATAACATGTGCCTTGCATCCCCCAAACAATCGGCCATCAATAGGTACCAGACCGGTTAAGTAGAAGTGCCCAAACAAGATAGCATTAGATGCCAATGTTACTTCTACATAACATGACTATGGGACTTCTATAAATAGTCCTAGGAATGTATAGATCAGACCCAAAATTGATGCCAATGATCAAGGAGGCTTCAACCGAAGTTAGAGACCATTGCCAAGCCCGAAGAAGCATGACATAGCTATCAATGAGGAGTAGGTGAGTTGTTGTAGTGTGCTGTCCAGAACAGCCAAAAAAATGGCACAAATTTGCTAATCCCTTCTTCTTCTCCTTTGCATCCACGTGGCCTCAATGGTAGTGGTTGAAAGCTCCGGGGGGTGCCCACGGAGGCCACAACAAGCCTCAAGTGCCCAAATGCAAGATGGAGCAAGATCCAAGATCCAAGGGTTTGAGCTATGGCTGCCCTATTTGACTGCAACCTGAGAACTGAAGAAAAACACTAAAAGAACACTTCAATACCTCTGTAGCAATGTCTTGAGGGTGCCTCAATAGGCCGAGAAGATGCTCGGGAAGCTGGGGAGTGACGAGAGCTCGGAAAGGTCACTATGGGCTGCCGGGAAGGAGACCCAATGATGTAGGTATTTGAATGGAAGCTAAGAATGCCTTGAACCAAGCTCGGGAAGTTGGGAAGCCTCACTTTGATACTAGTTGAAAGGTGAGAAGGATTGAAGCTTTCTTAGAAGTGAGATATGGTGGAGAGCAAGTGCAAGAAGAGAGAGAGAGACACAAATGGGAACTCCAACACTCATTATGTGTGACTGGGCATTCCTTTATTCAAAATGTCACTAAAAGAATAAAGAATAAAGTGACGGTGACGGGTGCCCACCACCTGCAGTGTACAGTGGTGGGTTTTGTTAGTGTAGTAATACATTGGCAGCTAGGCAGAAGCACCTTTACCCCCAACATGGGGTTTACTAAAGAGTCCCAAAAGAAGAAAGGCCCTCAGAAGTTCATCAAGCTATGCTAGAGAGAGACATATATATGTATAGATAACTTTTAGTTGGCCATATCTTTTTAGTTGTAGTCGAGATCAAATCTCTCCTTTTTCCACAATCTTGCCTCTTTCAATCTCAGTACTGTTCTTTGAACATAGTCAAGTCTTCTCTCAAGCTATCAAATTCTTAGAGCTAAAAGCTCTTCTCTAGTCATTTCATCCTACCATGGTAGCATACTCCAAGTAATAGCACTAGTCTCTATGGGCATTACTGGCTTCTATCCATACATAAGTTTTGCAAGCATATAATACCCAATAGTCTCATTGTGCATGGCTTGATCTACCCATAGAGCATAAGGCAACAAGCACACCCACTCTCTCTAATCTTTCCTCCACAAGTCTTAACCAAAAACTTGACTATAGGAGGATGTCATGTTTTTCTTTTTCCATTCCCCTTTGGGTTATAGGCTGATGTTAAGGCTCCCTTGCTTCATTAGCATCTAGCTCATCTCACTCAATAGCAACTTTGCCTACACACCCATACTTGCAAAACATCTCTTCAAGATGGAACTTACGCATAGCAGTAGTGGTCATTGCCCTCAATGCTCTAGCTTTCACTTGATCTCAGTTAAGTCTTCTCTTGCCAAGACAATGTACCTCATCTACCATAGGCCAACTGCCATAGTCACCAAGACAATCACCCATTTGTAATGCATACACAGTGGATAGGTACGATGCTACTCATCTCTATGCCTGACTAAATAATACATCTAACAACCTTTGCATGTCTCAACAAACTAAGAAACATCTCTATACATCCCCTTCCACCAATAGTGCTCTTTTTTCTTCTCAAAGGTTGCTACTCCTCTATGATTTTCCCATAAGATTTCATGAAAGTCATTTGTCACCTATACTTAAATAGATCTATCATAGAGACTGCTCTCAATGGCAAGCCACCTCTCTTCTTTAGGTGTGTGTCCATAACAACCCATCCTTCAGAAAGTATCCACAAGCATCCCCTCTGATTCTCTTGAACTTTACATCAATCCAATCAGCCCTTCTAGTCAACATGATCAAGTACTATTCAAGTTGTAGCCATTTATCTACATCAGTGTTTCCACAAAATATTCCACTAATGATATATGGCATACCTGGTTTACAACCGTGGCTAAAATTTCAGTTCATCATTATCATCTATAAGTAAGCTCTCTTCATCCTTATATCTTGATCTTGATCGTATATTTGCACCTAGGTTTCCTTTTCTTCCAATATGATTAAACTTAGGGTCCATAGATATTATATAGGATATCCATCTAAGCATAGCAATATTAGGTGTAGAACAACTAGTGATCATCCTAAAAAAAGGGCAAACAATCTATCTCTATAAGAACATGAGCTTCTTGAGTGTTGGTGCACCCTAAAACAATTTCTTAAGCTTTCCCTTATCCTTGGTATGTCTTCTATACCAAAAGAAATTTGGCCCTTTCTTGAGCAATCGATATAACTCATCTACAATATGAGCAAAGTTTGGAATCCAAATCATATTGAAGGCACATGCAACAAGAAATACCTTGACCTCTTAGATTGCTAAAAATTTGTTAAAAATCTTCTCTATAGAATCAATTTTAGTAGGGACGAAGGTCACTTGCCATATGGACCCACATGTGCCCAACTATGAGTCCCTCATTTACTCCAAACATTGACTTTTTTCCAAGCAGTGTCATGTTTACTTCCTCCAATTTGGATGGACTTTCCTCACAATCTACTACATACTCTGCAAATAGAAAACCTGTAGCCTTGGCTATTTAATGCCTCATTCTTCTCTTCCTCTACATAACTTTTAATTAGCACATCATCAAGAAATAGCATAATCAAGTGAGAGATATAATCTCTTCGCGGCTTCTAGATCCAGTAGCTGCTTCATAACCCGGAACCTTGCGGGGATTAAATGGGGGGCCAAACGGGCTCGGATCGAAAAATTGAGACTTGTGTTGGATTCCTGACGTCGAAATGCTTTTAGGAAAACTCCAGCTTGGCCATCCACCATTGTTTGATTTTTCATGAAAATTGGCTCTTTGACGCCTCTCGGGCACTACCATTCGATTGTCTGGCATCCGATTTGAGGTCTGGAAATCTCTGGCAGTCTGTCTTGGAGTCCCCCACTGTCGGGAGTCTCATCTGACATGCTGAGAAATTATTAAAATTCCCCAACTGTCACTTGGTGGGTCTTTAAAGCACTTTTGGGGCATTGCCCCTTAAAATCGTACTGATTGTAACTACCACCTTCGACGAAGTCTATCTTTTCCTTGAAATTCAAAATTTTTGGCTATTTTTAAGCACTTCTCGGTGTCAAAAATCATCTGTCATTGGCAACCATGGGATAGGGCGACTTAGCCTATCGAATCCCACGAACATATCTGCACATACACAACCAAAGGAAGCATCAAGCTGATACAAAATAGACACGCATCAAAACACATCACAGCTCTCACCCTACCCTCTGACAAAAGCCAAGGCATGAAATCCACAAGGAGTAGGCCTAGCATAATTTGATGAAAAGCCTAAAGCTAGTCACTGACCAACTGTTCCAACACAACCAAGCTAAAAAGAACTATCAAAGAGATCATCCTAAGTGGTGGTCTGAACTACCTACCTTACTAAGGATAACTCAACGAGGAGCTCCTACTAGGCGAGGACTCCTATAGCCTGATCAACAAATATTATCTTTTAGCATATTGGTCCTTTAGCCTCTTATTTTCCATACTCTGGCATGTAAAAAGGAGGGAGCTGAGTGTAGTGACCCAAGGAGAACAAGGCATCGGCCTCAGGTCCTGTCTTGGTACCCAAGAACCTACCAAGCCCTTGCAAGGTGACACTTCATACTTTTCTAACACTCTCTTTTATTTTTGCTCCAACCTTATTTTATTTTTATTTTTCTAGTTAGATGCCACCCCTAGGAAGACAAGGCATCGGCCTTGGGTCTGACTCGTCCCCACAAACCTACCAGGCCTTCGAAAGGCGATAAACAATTGCTCAAGGATTTTTCATGTCTTTCCTTTTTTATATTTTTTTAAAGGGGTTAGACCCCCTTTTTACACATCTCCGTGATTCATAGATTTTCTTTCAGATATTTAGGTTTTTTCCTTTTGGGTATTTTTAGTAGGCTTCTCTAATTGCCTCACACTAATAGGACCTCCTAGATCAGCCGCCTAGCAGGTCAGCAAAATAGGGTCACTAGAACTCCCATTAAAAACAGATCTTTTCAGTGCCTAACAATGACTCTGCAGGAGGCAATGACTATTCAAATCTCCCACAAACATACTGACCTAAACCTGGGACGTCATGCCTCGATTGTTTGCCAATCCCCAACAAACAAAAAGAAAGTACCCCCTTACACATGTATTGTTATTTTCTTAAGGGAAAAAAACTCAAAAAGGGGATGAAACCACTTGCAATGGCCACAAGAAGCTCCTCCGCAGAGCAATGGCTCTCTCCACCGACTTCATCAACCTGTATGATGCAATCACTAAAACAACAAACCATTAAACATACCTGTACCAAACAGACATAGAGCCCTCTTGGCCTAAAGAAATAGTACATTTGTATTGCAAACTAACTAGCCCTCTTGGCCTAAAGAAATTAAACATTAAAACCTTAAAATGACCAGCCCTCTTGGCTTAAAGAAATCAAACAAACCAGCTCATATAGATCCCTCCTTGGAAGAAGACAGATATACAAAGATACGCTCTATTCCAAGGGGAAACAGAGGGCTCTCAGCCCTAAACTAAATGCATCAAGTTGTGACCCATACCTCGTGCATATATAGCAAGAGGTGTGCACATAGCATATCGTCTAGCCAATCTATGGGTCCAGGATAATAGTGGTAGATGGGTCTCGGCTACTCTTTGCATTACCCATATCAACCATCGCCTGCCATATAATGTGTGGTATGATAACATTCCCCACAAACGACCAAGTCTTGTCTCGTTATCAAGAGCAACATGTGGACTAGGACCACAGTTGAAGAAGAGGTCCTCTTCATAAGAAAAATTCACTAGTGAATCCGCAAATTGATTCCAAGAACGTGGAATCAGTTGATGAGATATGCTCTCAAATTTATCAAGTAGGGTTATAGCCGTTCGATGATACATATGAAGGATAGGATTCCGGATTGTATATGTCTCATTGAGTTGATTTATGATCAGCTGGGAATTCCCTTCTACTAACAACTACTGAATATCACATTTCTTGCCAATATTCAGTCTCATAATCAAGGCTTTATACTCCACCATGTTATTAGTGAATCCTACTCCGAGATAAGTAGGTAATTTCATTGTAACTCTACGTCGTGGATCTCGGATAACTACTCCAACACTCCCTTTCTTATTAGGGCCCCTGGATGCCCCATCAAAATATAATGTGTACGTCCACAATGGGTTTACACAGTGAGCCATCCAGACCTCCCTTATTCGTAATTATGATAGTCAAAATTCAACATATTGAGAGGATGAATTGACCGCTCCATCCCAACTTCTTCATTAAAAACTATAGGGACACGTCAAAATTTGCAAACAGTGATAACAGAAGACCTTAATATCCCTAATGAATTTATGGTCATCTTGCTTAGTCACTTTATAGCTTTACTCCACCACATGAGCTTTCCATGATGATATTGCTACTCTAAGTATTGGTGCTCCAAATAAGGGATCAGTCGACCCATCAACCTCTATTGTTGTTTCCTTGTAGATGTCTAATCAATTGCGCATAGACATTGAGGGCTGAAATGATGAACGGGTTGCCTCTTACCCATCCAACCTCCAATCCTCACTAAGAGAACTAAAGAGGGGCACCACCTAGCCAAAGGGAGGATGGGCTAGGACATCCATTTTCTCAAAGAGAATCAAGAGAGCCAAGATACAAATTTACAAGAGAGAATATATGTGCTAGACACCATATTGGAATATAAGAGAGAGAGATGAGAGGAGAGGGAGACAAGAGGAGAAGAGGTAGAAGAAGCTTGCCATTATGCTACATGAAATGAGAAGATGAGAAGAGAGGGAGATAATAGGAGAAGAGGTAGAGGAAGCTTGCCATTATGCTACATAATAAAAGAACTCACTCATAGCTTACCTCAAAGAGATGAGGATATTCTAGAGTGCTCTCATGGACTTGTCATTGTCCCCCTTCCCCTCCCTCCATGGGCTCTTTATATAGCCTCCATGAGGGATTAGATTAAGCTAATCTTCTTGATTAACATAATCCTAGATGATGTATGGCATCTTTGAAAATATGGAGCATAGTGGATGGGACAAGTCCCCACCTTGGTCATCATGCAAGAAGCCAAGGGTGGTGGTAGACAAAATAGATAAATGGAGCTAGATTACAAGAGGTGGGTGGCCAAAGCACATTATTATAATATATTTACAAGAAGGATAGAGTGGAAAGTTGGTGTGGTGAAAGAGAGAAGAAAATTGCATGTAGCCAGCAGTCTGCGCCTTCGTAACTTCAAATCCGTGAGGAATTTGAAAAAAGTTTCTTCTGCAACTTTGTAGACCAGGTCGAAACCGATCGGCCTTCGCGGGAATTTTCTTGAAATTAGCTTTTTCTTGGGAGTTATTGAGATTATAAAAAAGGCTTCCAAAAGCTGCTTTGACTTTAGTATCCCATATGTATATAAATACATATAAGCATGTGACAAAAGGGGTCCATGCTTGTAAGCTTTTGTGCAAGATCCAAATGACACCATGATGTGGATATTGACTTGTGTGCAAGGGTGAGGTGTCCTCTAATGATGGTGATAGATTCCAAATCTTAGTGATGCAGACGGGGCCCATGTGTAGTTGGAGGCTAGTCCTTTGAAAAATCCATGCATTCACTCAACTCCTAGGTGTAATCCTTTTTCATCTTCACTAAGATAACCATCCCTTTTACCCTTTACATTGACATGCCTCCTAAGAACTCGTTCCCCCCATTTGCTAGAGTTATCGTAATCGAGAAGCAATGTAGCATACCTAGTGCTTGAAGAGTAAACCCAGAGTGATATGGTAGGCTCTTGATAGGGGCTTTGGCCAAAATTTTGTGGTAGTAATCCGGGTTGTAAAAAACCCGGATCATTAGCCCTCCCCTTAGGCTAGAGGTATTCATGCCTCTAGCTTGATAATGATGGTCCAATAGAGCAAGAAGGACTACACCCCCTCATTGGTGGCTCTTCATTGAATGACTGCTCCAAAGTGTTCATATTTCTTTGAAAATAAGGCTTCAGTCGCCATCCATTTACCCTTGTCTTGTGAACCTTCCCATCCATGTCACCTAGCTTATAGCTGCCATTTGGATATCTCCTTATGACCATGAATGGCCCTTTCCACTTGAACACAAGTTTAGCATCCTTTCTGTTATCAAAGCGATTATCATAACGTAGCACAAGTGATCCTTCCCTTATGTGTTTGCTAGCCAGCTTCTTATTAAAGGTCTTCCTCCTCTCTTCAGCCTGCATGGAATAGTGTTGGACTGCTGCTTCTCTATCTAACTCCAGCCTCTCTAGATCCAAGATCCTTTCCTCTAACTTCTTATCTTGATTCTTCTCTTGACTGGCTACTAAAACACGCAAACTGGCCAGTTCCACCTCTATAGGAAGCAAAGCTTCTTGGCCATAGACGAGGTGAAATGGAGTATAGCCAAGCGAGGTTCTAAATGAAGTCCTGTAGGCCCAAAGAGCTGCACTCAATTTTTTATCCCAGTGCTTGGGGTGCATGTGTACCTGCTTGGTAATTATCTTACAAATTAGCCCATTTACTTTTTCGACCAAACCATTACACTGTGGATAGTAGGGAGTAGAATGCCTGTGCTTGATTTTTAGCCTTTCCATTAGCTCCCCTACTAGGTTCGCCCTAAAACCAGGACCCCGATCAGAGATAATTTCCAAAGGTGTGCCAAACCTGCAACAAATATTTTCAAACACAAATTTTCCCACTTCTTGGGCTGTGATCCTACTAGTTGCTGAAGCCTCTGCCCACCTCGTCATGTAGTCCACTCCCATTATGATGTATTCCTTGCCAGATTGAGTTCGTGGGAGTCGTCCTATTGCATCAATCCCCCATTTCTCAAATGGGCCATATGTAGTTATGGGATTTTGTTCCTCATGCACTAGCTTCCTTGGTCCGGCCTTTTGGCAATCGTCACAAGTGCGACACCAATGTTGCACATCTCGATGTAGACTAGGCCACACAAAACCGGCTTGGAGAATCTTTCTGCTGGTTATTTCTTGAGCAAAATGTCCACCACAAACCCCTTCATGGCAGCTCTTAATCACATCTATAATCTCCTTTGCTGTTGGCACCCTTCTAAGCACTGCATCCTTTCCTTTGCAATACAACACATCATTTATCAAGCGGTATTTAGTGGCCTTAGTAGCTAGCCACCTTTTCTCACTTTTACTCATATGTGTAGGTGCCTCACCTTGCTCGAGAAAATAAAGCACATCTTGTAGTTGAAACTTTCCTTGAAACAAGGGAAGCTTTACGGCAATGATGCCCACCATTGCCTCTTTCAATTTTTCAGCTGCTAGAGCATCTGCGTCGCCATTTGTGCGCCTTGGCACAAAATAGATTTGGGCTTTCTGTAGCTTTCTCATGAGAGTTTTAGCTTCCCTCATTTTCACTGCTAAGTTATCATTTTTACAAGCCCAGATTCCTTTCATTTGCTTAACAATGAGCATAGAATCCCCAAAAACATTAAGCCGAGTGATACCATGTGAGAGACACCACTTCAAACCTAAAAGCAAGGCTTGATATTCTGCCTCATTGTTAGAATGGACATCCTCCAAGCTGATACCTTCTCCATAAAGTTTGTCACCTATGGGACTGAACACCACTATTCCTGCTGCCGCTCTGTCTTTAATACGCTTGTAGGCTCCATCAAAGTAGAGGGCATGGGCATTCTCCACCCGTGGCGGCTCCTCAAGAGGAGGTGTCTTCTCTTTTACCTTTCCCTTCTCCTTTTCCTTCTTTTGATGGCATCTATGGGTCAACAAATCAGCTAGGCAAGCTCGAGTAGAATCCTCCACCTTGAAGGTGTAGTCAAACTCTTGGAGTTGTATCACCCACTTAGCGATTCTAGTTGAAACATCCATGTGCTGTAAGGCATAGGGAAAATGCTCTTCTGTCGTGATCACTGTGAATGGCCTAGGGAGAAGATAAGGACGAAACTTCCTTACAGCAAACATTAGAGACAAAACCATCACCTCGACCATCTTGTACCCTCGTTCTGATGCTGTCATTACTCTACTAGAAAAGTAAACTGGTCTCATTAGGCCAGTTTTAGCATCCTTTTGTATTAGTGCTGCCCCTAGAGCATCTTCCCCAAAACTCGGGTTGACAAAAAACTCTTGATCCCAACAAGGCTGTAAAATTATAGGAAGGGTGCTAAGAGCCTTCTTCACCTCGTGAAAGCACCTTTCGCTTTCGTCACTCCACAAGAGCTCCTCGGAGTGGGTTAACTGTTGCAGTGGAAATATTAATTGGGAGAGGAGATGAATGAACCGCCCCATATATCGCACCTTCTGAATGAAAGAGGTTAGTTGCTTCACAGAAGATGGTGATGGCACTGCCAATAGAGCCTTAACTTTGTTTGGATCTGCTTCAATGCCCCTCTCACTTACGACATGCCCTAACAAAGTTACACTGCTTTCGCCAATTCGACACTTCTCATGGTTTAATTGCCCCCCCATTTGTGCGAGTCGATTGAAAGCTTCATCCACCTTCCCTAGATGTAGAGCCTTAGAACTATAAATACAAAAATCATCAATAAAGACCCTGATGGATTTCCCAAAATATGGCTGGAAGACATAATTCATGAATCGTTGGAAGGTAGCTGGGGCATTTGTTAATCCAAATGGCATTACTTTGTAAGCAAAACAACCCCAAGGTGTAATGAAGGTGGTCTTCTGTTGATCCTCCTCAGCTATTCGGATCTGGAAATAACCTGAATACCCATCACAAACAGTGTATCTCTCATGCCCGGCCACCTCGTTGAGTATTTCATCCTGAAAGGGAAGAGGAAAGTGATCTCTCTTAGTTGCGGCATTTAGCGGCTTGTAATCCACACAAATCCTCCATTTTCCATTCTTCTTGGGTATCACCACCACAAGTGAAACCCACTCTGAATCCCCTATTGGATAGATAAAGCCTGCCTTTAAAAGTCGTTGCACCTCAGTGAGTAGAGCGTTTTGTTGAACTACTCCCAATCGTCGTAGTCGCTGCACCACTGGCCGTGCTCCCTCTTTTAGATTAATGTGATGTTGTACTGCTGTCACACCTGTGATGTGTTCATAATCAGAAATAAAAAGTGCAGAATGTTTTATCACCACTTCCATGTAGGCTGCCTTCTCCTCAACTGATAGATCCTTAGCCAACATTTTTTCTAACCCCTCCTTCTCGACCTTTGGAAGCTTCTGCGGAATTTCACTACTAGAAGGCCCTTTTAATGTAATCCCCATCACTTCTAGAGAGCTTTCTTCCTCCTCATTAGAAGACTCTCCCTCTGTCATAGATGACCAACCCTCGCTGGAACTCCATTCATCAGCGGTGGTTTCTAACACAAGATCCTCCTGTCGGCCCTCCTTCATGTTGTAGATAGTGCTCTTCCATTTTTTATGCAGCCCCTTTTGTGGCCTGAGCTCTAGAGCCCCTGTCTCCCAATCTTGTCTGGCTTTCATTCCCATTAGCCATGGTCGCCCAAGAATGAGCGGATAGCCATCCCCCTTCACTGGCATCACATACATGTCAAGCTCCAATTGCACTCCACACACCTTTACCTTGACTTTCTTTATAACTCCCAAACAATTTACTACCACATTGTTAGCCATTTTGGCCCCAAATTTAGTAGTTTCATTTACCTCTAATCCCAAACGATGCATCAACTTTTCCGTCATGACACAAATCTCTGCACCTCCATCCACATATGTCTTTGACACTCTCTGCCCATTGATTTCGGCTTCCACTAGAGGTACAATATCTTTCATCTTTCTAGCCTGGATTGCATTCACATGTCTATTCTTCATGGGTCTAATGCTTACCATCTTTGACCATTGTCGCCGCACTGTTGGAGATAGATGTAGTAATTGTGGCCATGAAATTTTTGGCCCTTGATTCCTCACATCAGCAAGCAAATCATAAGCTCTAGTACCTTTACCCAAGGGAAAATCATCTGGCTCAATGTGTCGGCGTGAGCGAGCCCTCCTCTTTTTACTGGTGCGTGTCTTTGCAGCCACTGATGACTCTGCCTCCTCTTCCATATTTTCAACCTCCTTTGGTGGTGTAGGCTCCATCTTCTCAATTCTCCGGGCTTTCTTCACCGGCATTGCTTCAACCTCTACTACTTTGGCCTTCCCTTTGACATCACTCTCATCTAAACTAATTATCCTAACATCATGATTCTCTGGCGGTTGGACAGGCAAGGGCGGCACCTCTGCAAGTGGTCGAGGATGCTGGAGAACTTGAACCGGTGGTGGAGGCCTTGGATTCGGTGGAACAAACCTTTCCCTAGGTGGTGTCACTTGTTGTCCCCTCCTTCTTGGTTGGAACCCATTTCCTGGAAAACGCCTGGGATGAGGGAAAAAGTACATACCATGGCCAGTCTCCCCACAATTATAGCAAACATACTCTCTTTCTTGTCTTCTTGGACCTCGATTGCCTTCATTTATGAGGGGAGGGGGCCGCACTCCTTGCACCAAATTTAATGAAAGGCTTTCGAGTTGATTAGTAATGCGTTGTAGGAGCTCTTGCTGTGGTATCTCTGGTTCAAGTGGGGCCTCTGCTATTTCTCTAGGCCTTTGCATGGTTGGTAAAACCTGTATGGGCTCAACTCCCCCCTTTAACTGGGCTTGATACTTCAATTTTCTATCTTTCTCTCTCGCATAAGTGACTAATTCTTCATAGGATGTGGGAAACTTTCCTTTGACCTTCTCCCTTAGTAGAGGATGGAGTCCGGCTAGAAAACAATCTTTCTTAAGGCAATCAGGTACTCTTTCTCCCTCGGCTAAAGATGTTGTCCATTTATCCCACAATTTTATAAACATGCCTTCATAGGTTTGGTACTCCCCTGCTATGGTTTGGCGAAGATCTAAGAGTTGTCTCCAAATATCTTCAGGTGGCTCTGTATCTTGGTACTTGTGCATGAATGCGGTCTTGAGATTCTCCCAATTACCCCTTGTAGCCTCTGGGAGAGCTTGATACCACACTCGAGCATCACCCTTTAGAACTAAAGGGAAGGCCCGTACTTTGGTTGCTTCGTCATCCCGGCCTGTGACTAGGAAGGCCATTTCTAAGTCATCCAAAAAGTCCAGAGATTTCTCCCCTTTGTGCCCAAAAAAACTTGGAAAAGCCATGATAGGAAGATGTTGGCCTAGCTCAATACAAAATAAAGATGAACACGTCTAGGCCCAAGTCATATCTTATTAAGGGTAGAATAAATGGATTTACAGATGCATTAATCTCAGCAAGACGACGAGGGCCCAATAAGCACCTTATAATATTTTGAAACCTGATCTTTGTGCTAACGATTATATGCACGGTTTGTCTAGCAAGTGGACGGATAGGTCCGTACAAGTCCCTATGGTTCATGGGACACACTTAGAGTAGAATGAATATGTGCACATTAAAGGAGATGTTATAATCCAAAATAGGGAGTATTATGGGATCAGGAGACAATAAGATCTCTCTCAACCTCTCAGCTCCAAAATAGAAGACCAACCTTTGCTGAAAATGTATCTTTCTACTAATGCACACATCCACCCGAATGTTTTGAACCGATTGAAAGTTGTAGAAAGTAGGAGTAGTCATTTATGCATTAACTACAAATTTACACTACAAACTTTCATGAAGCGTGTCGTTGAAGCTATGGCCTCTTAGATCCCACCATTCGAGAGATGCGAAGGATTTGCTCACCACTAATTAGCGTAGCTTTTGTGTGACCATCATCAGCCTTGTAAAGTTCATAGGCTTCGATAGCTATCTTTTCAATTACTTTGAGTCTTCTTGCTAGTAGCAGTTGAAGCGCATCACCATATGTAGCCTCTCGCCAATACCGCACACCATTGATGTGTAACTCACCCTCCAAAAACTTGTTAATCCCCGAATTTGAAAGCGCCTTCACCACTTGAAGACGAAGCTCCGTAGGGAGTGTCTTTACACTAGACACCAAGCACTCAACACAATGCCTTGACGTAGAGACTTGATGAGAGCAAGATTTCTCATGAAGCAAAGAAGGATGTGTGTAATTAACTTGCTTTACCCGCATACGTGCCGTTTGTCGATAAAGATCCTTCTTCTCATGAGCTTCTTTTGGAGACCATTGCGGTACTCTTGAGCGGCGAATCCCTTGAATAGGGTTTGATGAAGATTCCTCCTTAGTGATTTCTTGACAAACACTCGTTGAAGAAGAGGACAACTCCTTAGATGTTTCTTTCTTCATGGAAGTTGTAGAGCATAGCTTGAGAACTCCTCAGCGGGGGCACAAAAAATGAGGGCTGAAATGATGAACGGGTTGCCTCTTACCCATCCAACCTCCAATCCTCACTAAGAGAACTAAAGAGGGGCACCACCTAGCCAAAGGGAGGATGGGCTAGGACATCCATTTTCTCAAAGAGAATCAAGAGAGCCAAGACACAAATTTACAAGAGAGAATATATGTGCTAGACACCATATTGGAATATAAGAGAGAGAGATGAGAGGAGAGGGAGACAAGAGGAGAAGAGGTAGAAGAAGCTTGCCATTATGCTACATGAAATGAGAAGATGAGAAGAGAGGGAGATAATAGGAGAAGAGGTAGAGGAAGCTTGCCATTATGCTACATAATAAAAGAACTCACTCATAGCTTACCTCAAAGAGATGAGGATATTCTAGAGTGCTCTCATGGACTTGTCATTGTCCCCCTTCCCCTCCCTCCATGGGCTCTTTATATAGCCTCCATGAGGGATTAGATTAAGCTAATCTTCTTGATTAACATAATCCTAGATGATGTATGGCATCTTTGAAAATATGGAGCATAGTGGATGGGACAAGTCCCCACCTTGGTCATCATGCAAGAAGCCAAGGGTGGTGGTAGACAAAATAGATAAATGGAGCTAGATTACAAGAGGTGGGTGGCCAAAGCACATTATTATAATATATTTACAAGAAGGATAGAGTGGAAAGTTGGTGTGGTGAAAGAGAGAAGAAAATTGCATGTAGCCAGCAGTCTGCGCCTTCGTAACTTCAAATCCGTGAGGAATTTGAAAAAAGTTTCTTCTGCAACTTTGTAGACCAGGTCGAAACCGATCGGCCTTCGCGGGAATTTTCTTGAAATTAGCTTTTTCTTGGGAGTTATTGAGATTATAAAAAAGGCTTCCAAAAGCTGCTTTGACTTTAGTATCCCATATGTATATAAATACATATAAGCATGTGACAAAAGGGGTCCATGCTTGTAAGCTTTTGTGCAAGATCCAAATGACACCATGATGTGGATATTGACTTGTGTGCAAGGGTGAGGTGTCCTCTAATGATGGTGATAGATTCCAAATCTTAGTGATGCAGACGGGGCCCATGTGTAGTTGGAGGCTAGTCCTTTGAAAAATCCATGCATTCACTCAACTCCTAGGTGTAATCCTTTTTCATCTTCACTAAGATAACCATCCCTTTTACCCTTTACATTGACATGCCTCCTAAGAACTCGTTCCCCCCATTTGCTAGAGTTATCGTAATCGAGAAGCAATGTAGCATACCTAGTGCTTGAAGAGTAAACCCAGAGTGATATGGTAGGCTCTTGATAGGGGCTTTGGCCAAAATTTTGTGGTAGTAATCCGGGTTGTAAAAAACCCAGATCAACATGAAAGGCACTTATGTCACTAGCGGAGTCAGAAATAATAAGGTTTAATCTTATTAAGATTAACCTTATTCTTAAAATCAACACCCTCAAAATCTGCCAATAATGCTGTGGATTTATTCTTCCCAATCCTGGCAATCCTATAAGGACCGTCTCATTTGGGCTCCAGCTTTCCTAGAAATAAGGATAACTCAATGAGGAGCTTCTACTAGGCGAAGACTCCTATAGCCTGATCAACAAATATTATCTTTTAGCTTATTGGTCCTTTAGCCTCTTATTCCATACTTTGGCGTGTAAAAAGGAGGGAGCTGAGCATAGTGACCCCAGGAGAACAAGGGATCGGCCTCAGGTCATGTCTCGGTACCCAAGAACCTACCAAGCCCTCACAATGTGACACTTAATCCTTTTCTAACGCTCACTTTTATTTTCACTCCAACCTTCTTTTAGTTTTATTTTTCGAGTTATATGCCACCCCTAGGAAGACAAGGCATCAGCCCCCCAGGTCTGACTCCTCCCTAAGAACCTACTAGGCCTTTGCAAGGTGAATAAACAACTGCTCAAGGATTTTTCCTATCTTTCATTTTCTAAAATTTTTTAATAGGGGTTAGACCCCTTTTTACACACCTCCATGATTCATAGATTTTCTTTCAGATATTTAGGATTCTTTCTTTTGGGTATTTTTAGTAGGCTTCTCCAACTACCTCACACTAATAGGACCTCCTAGATCAGCTGCCCTAGCAGGTCAGCAGAACAGGGTCACTAGAACTCCCATCGAAAATAGATCTTTTCAATGCCTGGAAATGCCTTTGCAAGAGGCAATGACTACACAGACCTCCCAGACCTACCAACCTAAACCTGGGACGTCATGCCTCAATTGCCAGTCCCCAACAAACAAAAAGAAAGTACCCCCTTAAACATGCATTGGTATTTGCTTAAGGGAAAAAAGCTTGGAAAGGGGACAAAACCACCTGGAATGGCCACAAGAAGCTCCTTCGTAGCAAAGGCTCTCTCCAGCGACTTCATCAACCTTTATGATGCAATCACTAAAATAACAAATTGTTAAATGTACCTGCACCAAACAGGCATATGGCCCCCTTGGCCTAAAGAAATAGTACATTTGTACTACAAACTAACTGGCCCTCTTGGCCTAAAGAAATCAAACATTAAAATCTTAAAACGACTGGCCCTCTTGGCCTGAAGAAATCAAACAAACCAGCTCATATAGATCCCTCCTTGGAAGAAGCCAGATACAAAAAGATACGCTCTATTCCAAGGGGGAAAAGAGGACTCTCATCCCTAAACTAAATGCATCAAGTTGTGACAAATACCTCGTGCATATTTAGCAAGAGGTGTACAGATAACATGTCGTCTGACCAATCTATGGGTCCAAGATAATAGTGGTAGATGGGTCTCGGCTACTCTTTGCATTACCCATATAAACCCTCACTTTCCATATAACGCATGGTCTGATAACATTCCCCGCAAATGACCAAGTCTTGTCTCGTTATCAAGAGCAACATCTAGACTAGGACCACAATTGAAGAAGAGGTCAGTTGAAGAGATAAGCTCTCAAATTCATCAAGTAGGGTTATAGTAGTTCGATGATACATACGAAGGATAGGATTCCGGATTGTATATGTCTCATTGAGTTTATTTAAGATCAGCTGGGAGTCCCCTTTTACTAACAACTATTGAATACCACATTTATTGGCAATATTTAGTTCGATAATCAAGGCTTTATACACTACCATGTTGTTAGTGAATCCTACTTCGAGATAAGCAGCTAATTTCATTGTAACTCTATGTCAGGGATCTCAGATAACTACTCCAACAATCCCTTTCTTATGAGGGCCCCTGGACGCCCCATAGAAATATAATGTGTATGTCCACAATGGGTTTACACAGTGAGCCATCCAGACCTCCCCTGTTTGTAATTATGATAGTCAAAATTCAACATATTGAGAGGATGAACTGACGACGTCATCCCACCTTCTTCATTAAAGGCTATAGGGACGCTCGTCAAAATCTCTTAATAGTGATGACAGAAGACCTTAATCTCCCAAACGAATGTCTAGCCGTCTTGCTCAGTCACTTTATAGCCTTTACTCCACCAGATGAGCTTTCCTTGATGATATCACTGCTCTAAGTATAGGTGCTTTAAATAAGGGATCAATCGACCCATCAACCTCTATCGTTGTTTCCTTGCAGATGTCAGATCAATCATGCATAGACCTGCAAGGCACTTTTGTCATTAGCACAATTAGAAATAATAAGGTTTAATCTTATTAAGATTAACCTTATTCTTAAACTCCACACCCTCAAGACCTACCAATAATGCTATGGATTTATTCTTCCCGATCCTGAAAATCCTATAAGGACAGTCCCATTATAGTACAACACTAGCTATCCTTTCTTAAAAGTGTACTTCTTTACTTTTAGGTCATGAAGTTGCTTCATCTGACACTTGGTCGCCTCCTGATGTAGCAAGCTCTGCACTTTAATCTCATCAAGTTGTGCCAGAGTCGTAAAGCGCTCTAAGAGGGCATCCCCATCACCCAAATAATGATTGATCGTGAATCTTATCGTCGGCAACTCAATCTCTAGAGGTAGAACACACTCCTCTCCATATACTAACTTGAATGGGGTGTGACCAGTAGCTCGTTTGAACATCGTATTATATGCCCATACTACCAGGTACAACTTTTTGTCCCAATCTCATTTATTTTTTGATACTACCTTAGACAAAGTGCCCACAAGTTGCTTGTTGGTACTCTCGACCTGCCCATTGGCTTGTGGGTTATAGGGGGTTGTTTTATTATGCTTGATGTGTGGGCCCACACACTCGATCCCCCACTTCTCGAATGGAAGGATCGCTATAATAGGAGTGAGTGGTCTCTTCCTATTCTCTCGGCTATCATGTCGTTGGTAGATGTTGCATCTTTTAACGTACTCAAATGCATCCTGGAAGATGATCGGCCACCAATATCCTATCCTCAAGGCTTTTTGCGCAATTAGCCGTCTAGCAAAATGACCTCCGCAAGCAGAGTCATGGCACTCTTCTAAAATGAAAGGGACCTTGTCACTCATTACGCATCGGTGGTAGATATCGTCTACCCCTTACTGATACAACATGTCTGCGTGATTATTGTGAATTTTAAAGCCTGCTTCTTGATCTTTCGCTTTTCTGACTTTGATAGACCAGCTTTAGTCTCTATCGTCAACAAATTATGCATTATCGCTGCATACCAGGAGGGAATAGACGCCGTGTCAATCTTGAACAATGAGTCCCAGTCACTACCTTCAGCTAGAGCTTCCTTTGGCTCCCCAAAGTCCACAAGGCACTCTATGATACCCTGCGACTTGGGTGGCTTGCTCTTAACCTCATAGTCAAACTCCTGCAAAGTGATTAACCACTTTGTCAAATGGTCGGGTGGTTGTAGCTTATTCATCAGCAGTTGTCATCCTTTTTTATAAACCTCATCCATGGCTTTTTTATATACAAGACACTAGCTAGTAATGAAAAGCATGGTGCTTGCTGCTTAATCTTTGTCTTTTCAGACTTTGAAACAATTTTTGTTGGGTTGCGTATCGATAGGTAATGCATAACAGATGCATAGCATGATGAGCTTGGGGTTGCATCAATCTTGTATAATCCTCATTGCAATCGTTGATATCAACCAAATCTCTTTTAGGCTCACCAAAATCTACTAAAAATTCAACAATATCCTATAATTTTGGTGGCTTGATTTCAATCTCATAGTTGAACTCTTACAGAGAGATGAACCACTTGGCTAGGTGATTAGGGGGTTCAAGCTTGTTCAATAGTAGGCATAACCCCTTAGCCTTGGTGAAAAACATCACCCTCTCATAAAGAATATAGTATCTAAAATTTTTGGTGGCAAAGACCATAGCAAAACAGACATTCTCTAAATAGCTACAATGAAGCTTCATAATACCTAACTTCTAGCTTGCAAAAGCACTTGGATGATAAAGCTACACCTCCCTAATCTAGGATAGTCAACAACTAATACTATGCATTGTTGTAGCCATGAAGACATGGAAAACCTCACCTCTCGTGGGAGCTTTTAACACTAGCATTTTTTATAATTCCATCTTGACATCCTCAAATGCCACTTCACATTGTTTTTTCCACTCAAAAACATGGTTGTGCGACAAGAGATTTGTTAAAGGCAATGAGCACTCAGTCAATGTGTTAATGAATCAATGATAATAGTGACAAATGAGACAAAGCTATGAACCTCATGGGGCCTAGTGGGTGGACTCATGGCCATAAAATAGTACATTTTCAGGATCAGTGGTAATGCTAGCCACACTCACAACATGACCTAATGATAAACCATAGGGCACTGTGAATACACACTTTCAAGGGTTTAATGCTATACAGTACTCACAGCAATGCTCAAAGCACTTATGAAGAAAAAGGAGCTGCCTATCACAGATTACGGTTGCCCCCAAATCATCTTAAGCTTTTTAGGAGAGATCGGCAAATGTCTTGTTAGCTGTTCTTTGCCAGGACCCAAGAGCATTACATAAATCCAAATCCATGACATGGTATACCTTCTTTCAAGTTAATTGTATGCACAACAATAATAGGGGTAATCCCCTTCAATTTAACATAGCTCCATATGAAAATATGTCTCTAAATTCCTGTAGGAGTCCCACATAGTCTATGTGCGGTGGAGATCACTTAGGAGTCTCAAGATCCAACTCTATCACATCAATGTCATGAATCCAAATTTTTTCCTTGATCGTCTCATTCAAGCACACTTGATATATTTTTCCATAGTGGGACCCTCAAAAATCACTAGAGCTCGAGGTTCCAATGGTAGCAAAGGTTCCCTCAAGTGCTTCCCATTCCATAGTGGGAGGTAATGCTCTCTCTTTTAACGAGTGCTCAAGATAGGCATCCAAGATCATCCTTTTCAACCCATGTGTGACCAGTTGGGATATCCACCAAACAATCCAAATGTAAGATCCATGACCATCCAAGCAATAAGTAGTAGCTTGGCCTCCCGGTAAATCGAATAACATAGAAGTCAAGAATACAATCAATATGTGCCACATCAAATGCACTTGAGACACCATTCCTTTTGGTTGTCTCAAACTATCATCAGGCATTTTTAGGATAGTGGTGACATCCTTTTGGATAGATGGACCTAGCCTCTCCAATAAATCCATACTCACATTGTTCACTAAGAGTGCAATGCACTAGCAATGCACTAGGTCTACCATTGCACTTTCTATTAGAATGCCATATACCTAAGCTTGTACTTTAGGGCAAATATTTTCCACAAGCTTCCACCATTTCCTACCAACTCAATTGACACCAACAAACTCTATAAGATAATCCATTTGTAGGGCTTTCTTGAATTCCTTTGTAAACTTTAGGTAACAAATGTATTAGTTGTAGAAAATTCACATTTGATTTTACTTTACATAAAGCATTCACTAAATCAAAATCTCAAAAGTTTGCTATTGCTTTCTTCTCTTTCTACACCATCCTCTCTTTTGGTTTACTAATGACCTTAACAATGTGCTTCACTTTTGCTTTTCATTTACTTTTAACTACACGCTCCTCTAAAATACCCTCGTATTTAAGAGGATCCGCTTGGATATTTGTATCTACGACCTTCTTATCAACACCACACAAGGCTTAGATAGATTTGCATATACTATGGCCATCCTTTTGATTCTCTTTCACTTTTTGACCCTTAGTAAGGACTCTAATATTCTTACAAGCTACATCCTCATTAATTGGAAGCATCTCAACTAAGCTAGCTACATTGAGCATTTCCTCTAGGGTGGCTTTTCTCTTTTGCAAGGAACTACCACTTTTGCGTGTTCTTTCTTGGATTCTGAGCATAGATTCATGTACTCAAGAACCAAGTCTTAGGCCCTTAGGGGAATCCTAAATACTCCCAGTAAATGCACCACCTATTGGAACCTGAAATGGACCCAAGAAGAGCTCTCTCACTCTAAGTTTATTGTTGAACCTCACAGAATCAACCCCCATGGCTCTATAGCCCTCAATTGCTAGCTATAGCTAGAAGAACTCTCTCTAAATACTAATATACTACATTGTGGTCCAATCAACTAACTAACTACCTACCTCCAAACACCGAGTAGGAGTGCCCAACATAAGGTGTTTAGGACACTACATAAACTTTACACACGCTCCTTTCCAGCTGATTGTCATGGCCTCTAATCATGAGCATACTACCCAATTAGAGATTTGACTTGCTGGTCCTCCTCTTTTTGCATAGATCACTACACTTCCTCCACTCAATCTCACCACTTAACCCTTGTGAACCTCATATTTAGATAGCTTGAGTTTCCTCACACACTCAACCAAATGAATACAATTGCTATGCATCAGTGTGTGCAAAATAATGCTTGCATATAAAGTGAATTCCAAGTGCATAACCATTATTAATGTATGAAACAATGTGTGTATGTAGCAAACAATCTTTCAATGTTTTCTCATGAACATGCTCTAATAATATATGGCATTGCTACACAAACTAAAGGGCACTGCGTATCCCAACTCATGCTATTCTCAAGTAAGAAAACAACATAAAAATAACCTATACATGATATGCATTAGAATTTGATCCATTTTAGTGATACTTATAATAATTTTAACTAGTTGGTGCACCTAGAATACAATGAACAGCACCAAGGCCAACCCCAGGCTACGAAATTGCCATATTTGGACATAAAAACGTCCCTTGGTTTTTGATATTTTGAGAATGAGTATGAGATGTTTTTATATTTTTTATTTTCTTATATCATTCTTAGCATAGTTCCAATTATTAGTAGTTTTCTACCAATTTTTATTTTTAATTTTTTTCCTAATTTTTAGATATTTACTTCATAAAAAAGAAAAAAATAGTGAGCATCAAATGTGAAGTGTTGAAAAGTAAGCTCAAACCTTCCTTTATCCACCACTTTTTTTTTGGGGATTTTTTAACTATAAAAATTAGAGCACTTACACTTAGACCACTTATGCGCTACAACACGTATGACATATTGTGTGGAATCTAAGGCTGCTAATGCTTGAGATAGCCATTGACATGCTTGGTAAATCCTCCACAAACTACAACAATGTACCATGAACATTATTTTCATACCATTCTCATCTCTCCCTTTCTTGCACCCAACACTCTTCCTCATAGGAATTTCCATTATGTGTGTGGTAAGGGAGGAGAGAGAGATTAAAAAACCATCATTCTTTATTCTTCAAATTAGGCCATGAAATTGACATAATCATGTAGAGGATAGAGAGGAGGTTCCATTTCTCATGTTCTTCATGACAAATAATGAAGATCTTACGTGCGGTGATCAAGAACAATCCCAAAACATAGCACCCATTTTTTGTGCTCTCTATTCCTCTTTCTCCATGATTCCTTTTTTTCTTGCATGTTTTGATTAATGCCCTTTTCCTTTTGACCATGCTCCTTCAAAATTAGTCTATATCCCTTCAAATCTTGGCTAATTTTGGGCCTTTTTGGATGCCCACTCCGCATTTCTGCATAAATTAAGGTCTCATGGCATGAAATTCCACCTCAAATGCACATAATTAATGTCAAAATGATGATTGGACATGTCTTCCTTATTTTTCAAACTTGACTTTGTGCTCTGCTTCATCTCTAGCTTTAAAATGACCTGCATTGTGCATCTTAAATACTTTGCACAAATGGCCACTTTGAAGCTTTAAATCATCATTTTCCATTGAAAATGCCTCATGAATCTCTTAAAAATGCTCTAGAATCCCATAAAATGTGCCTTAAAATCTATCTCTCAAATATAATGAAAGACTGTGCTTCATGCACTAACTAAAATAGCCCCAAATTCTCTATGGATAGCTGCATGTACTTTAATCCATTTTCTTTCACAAAAACCTACTTTGACCAAGCTTATCGAGCAAGAATGCACCTACAATAAGATGAGAAACATTGTATCTTGATTTCTCTAAAGTTGAATCCTCTTTCCATCTTTACTCTTGGTCGCACATATGCAAATCCATCATCCATGACTTTGGTTTCCATCCGTGTGTAGAAGTAATGCAGGACTATCCCAAAATAATAGGATATGAATAAGAATCCTACACAAGAAAGTGGCATTCATCCTAAACATATCCTATAGAAACCCTCACATTATGGTAGGCTCCCTAGCAATGTTATTAGCTGCACACATTTGCTATCCATGCTCCACATCAGTAGGCCATTTCTCACTCTCATATAAGCTCCAAACCATGACATTTATTTCACAACCTTCTTGACCACCTTCTTAGTAGTTGCTTAGGCCCAATGGTTCTTGGAGTAATGACTGCAAGGTATCATATTGGATACTTCATCCTCTGTGTACAATACATGCTATACATCCATGACAGTCCTCTTACATCTTGCAATACTGTCAACAATTACATCATCAAAGTCACACTTTGCATCCAACACCTCAATCTAAATACCTTGCATGATTGACTCCTCTTCACTCTAAATCATGGCCTAGGTAGGCTCACCCACAAACTTCCTCTTCCTAGTTATGTTGTTGATGAATTCTTCATAAAATTCCTGATTTGCAATCTCAAGGATCTCATCTATAGTGAAGCTGACCTTCCTATTTAGAATCCTCTCTTCCAATACTTTTTTCCCAATCTGTTGACTCTATATCTAACAATAGTTTATATCCTAGATATTTCTTTCACTTTGGATCTTGCCTTTTACCTTTCTTTTGTGCATCTTCCATAGTTTGCTCTACCTTGGGCCTGGCAAGAGGTGTAGATTGCTCACCCCCTCTAGTTACCCTCTTCAAAGTTTTTGCATTCCCATAATCTCTCTTTCTTTTCTCTTCAACTCATTAAAAAATTTGACTTGTAAACATATACTATGATATGAGTGCTTGTAAGCACTAATGCTACATTTTATAGTCATGATCTTGTTTCTACTCAATATGTGGGAGATGTTTTTAAAAATTAAATCTTAGTCTTGAGGAGATTAGTTTCTACCTTAAGAATATTCATTAAGTGCTTAACTGCCATCATTCTTCTTGATCATTGTAAGGCTGTGTAGAGTATAAACTTGTAGGGCATTACATTTGAGCCTACTACTTATTAATCATTTAATTTTCTTTTGCACTTATTGGTCATTGTGTAAAGGACTAGACATTGCCATTTCTTAGTGCAATCTATAAGACCTTCCTATCATGGCCATAGCCTATGCCACTATTAGACCTCAAATCTGTAAGTTCAATGGAAAAGACTTTAATCCATGGTAGGAATTAGTGAAGTATACTACTATACAACTACAATAAAACTTTCATGGCTGAATACAATGTGCTCAAGATGATAGCTCAAGCCTCTCTAGTTAATAGCCTATCTCCAAACTTTTAGCCCAAGAACTCTATTATGGCAAATACAAAGAAAAACCCTTCAATACAGTGAGAATACTCTTGCCAAAGTAGTTTAGATATGCATAAAACACACCCAAATCACTTTAGCCCACAAAACCCTATAATAAGAACTCATTTACAATAGCATGACTCTTCTTAAGTTTTTCATTCAGCAATAGAAAACTCCAAACCCAAATTTGTCCTAAACACTCTCTTACATGCATCCTTCTTGGGCCAAAGGCACTCATAGAGAGAGGAAATCTCTTGTCTTTTGCTTCAGCCTTGACTATCACATCATTAGATTACTAATAAAATAATCTTGGATATTCACAATCTCTCCCAAAACCATTTCCAAATCAAGCTAAAAAGAGGCTAGAAACAAGAGGCACTAATAAAATAATGAGCTATCCACAAACTATAAGCAAAAGACTATCAAGAGGAGGTCATAGTATGACAATAAGAAAGCAAAGCCAAGTATGAGCTATCACTTATAAAATCCAAATTGCAACTAGGGAAGAGCTAGCAGTGAGTGAATATGCAACCATCACCAAGAACTATCACAGGTCAATGTGTTCGACTGAGATACATCCCATTGGCATTACAATCATGCATATAGTTGGTCTCATGAGTACTAGAAGAGACCTACCAAAGGCACAACTGATTGAGCAATAGTAACAAAAGCTCAATACATAACTACGTCAAGTGTATGCATCACTGACAATGATTTGACAGAGTAGATGCCAACCCAAAGACAAATGTCAATTCAGCCTACTAGGCATCCGCTATATACATATAGCATAGACATGAAGTGAAGATCCCCTTATCTCACTAGAAGGAGCTCAAGCTCAATTGTAATCCAATGTGCAATATAACATCTAATGTCAAGTGAGCAGCTCAATACATAAAGCAAAATAGCTCCCACTAAAGAAAAAGTCAAATTCCAACTAAATAGCAAGCTCAATACATCAAGTGAATAGCATACCTACATCCAAGATACATGTAGTATAGATCTGTAGGATCAACCAACAAAGATCTTCAAACTCATTAATATAGCATCCAATGAAATAAATGACTGCCAATGATAAAGCATCCAAGCTCCAATCTCAACTTAAGAGTATGTCATAAACATGTCCATGGGTGTATATGACAACCAAAGTATCGATACATCCAATATGTGGTACTCAAGTAGCTTCAAAGCATAATGAACATAATCTTTGCCAGACAACTACTTGCTATCCATTATAAACAGTGGCAATATGAAAGTCAAAACTAAGCAAATGTGAGCACAATCAAAGCCCAAAAGCATCCCCAACCATCAAGCTAACATTCAGGCATCAATGTTAAGCATCAGTAGCATCACAGAAGTAAAGACAAGCTCAATACTTGTTGTCCATAAGTAGTATACAACAAATTGTTGTAAATAAACAATCAATTTTTGAAATGGATAAGCTCAAATCCAATGCCAAGACCCAATAACCAATACTGGGGTGCTAAGGATGATTTCCCAAGATCCAACCAACTATTAGATGTCATACGAGGTGCGAGAGAGGTGCCCAAGTTCCCAAGGGTAAGTGCTACCCAAACAGGTGCAAATACAGTAGCTAATGATGAAAGGGCTATTGCCTATGCTACCCATAAGAGGACCCAAAGCAATGCTTAATGTGTCTAGGGAAGGCTTGGAGCAAGCCTCAACAATCATTTTGATCATTGGGAAGGAGAAGACTCGAGTAAGTTACTCATGAATATATGTGTGCATCACGTGCGTTCAAAATAAGGTATTTTTAAAATATCATTTTTATACATATAAAGGGGTTATTTATAGATTTAATAGAAAATAGTTATGTTTTATTTAAGGAAAATTTACAAATAAGAATATTTATAAATAGGCCTTGAATGCACATGATGTAGAGGATATACGTATAGTAACTTCTTCGAGGGAGAAGAGCACCAACTAATACCTCCCCAAGATAAGCCATGGATGTCCTTGAAACCTTGACCTATGGATATTCAAAAAACTATGTCAGATTGAGCTCCTCAATGGATGATGCAATGGCTTTGATACTAGATTTAAGGGAGTGAGCCTAGAATGGAAGCATGTGTGCAGAAATAGAAAGAGCTATGGTGGAAGGAGAGAGAGAGAGAGAGAGAGAGAGACAGAGAGAGAGAGAGAGAGAGAGAGAGAGAGAATGTGGAAACTCCGATAGAGAGACAAGATGTGGCAACTCCAATAGTCACAATGTTTGATTGGCCTTCCCTTATTCAAATGTCATTGAAAGAATAAAGAATGAAGTGATAATGATGAGCACTTGTCACTTGTAAGTGTACAAGTGTGTGGGGACTATCAGTGTAGCTAATATAGGTGGTTGGGCATAGGCATGTTTACCCCCAACATTGGGATATTCTAGCTAACCACAGCACCAAGCGAAGGAATTTCTTATTGTAGTCCCCCATGCTTTTTTGCCTAGAATTTTCAAAAGAATTCAGTATTTGGTGTGATGCTAATGGAAGGGACACAAGTACTATCTTGTTGCAAGAACATGGTGTAATTGCATTTAAAAGTTGCAAATTGGATGAAAATAGGTAAATACATGTCTATGACCAAGAAATGTTGGCCATCCTTCGTGCAAGTAGAAAGTGGCATTCATTATGAAGCATAAAAGATACATCCAAATGTATCAGTGAGTGAGGATGATCCCTCTTGAAGGCTTGATGATTACAAAAATGATCCATATATAAGGATTCATCTACAAAGGTTTTTGGAGGATTCTTGGAGAATTGAAGAAAACACATCCTTTCTAATAAAACAATGTGTTTGCTAGGCAGAAAAAGGGCATGAAAATATAATACGTCCAGTTGTTGGAAATCAATGTTCACATTGACATTCATATATAACTTTGAAATGGCCTTTTGATCATTATGTGAATGCCTATGCGTATATGCTAGGTATCAAGCAAAGTGAGCTTTCAATCTCACTGAAGGACACGGAGATTGTGAATATTGTTGGGAAAAATGTAGATAATTTTGGTACACTTGATTGGCAGTCATCCACTCCCCTGGAATTACTAGCTAATTAATCTAGGGTCTAGTAAGAGAATCAGTTGAACTCCATCCTCTTCTTCTTGGAATCTTCTGGTCAAACCCTGCATATCCACTAACCAATTGAGGGGGCTAAGAAATAAAAGTGGTAGGAGATGGAAGAGGAATTAGTACAAGAGGATGAAGAGATGGGTAGGCAAAATCATTAAATGAGGAATAAGCTAAAGAACAATTAGCTGAGAACTTAGGTGAATTGGTTAAGAAAGGTGTTAATTGATAAGCAAGAAAAGTGGAAGGAATATGTATGGATGGTGAAGGAAAAGAGGGAGAAGGGGAAAATACTTGATCTTCAATGAAAGAATAATAAGTAAAAATCAAAATTTGAGGGGCACCCTGAGGTTGGAAAAGGAGAGGTAAAATGATTGTTGAGTTGGATTTATAAAGAGAACAATAAGCATCACACCAATGGCCCATTTGTTGATAATAAGATAAGCTAGGAAAACGGATGGACTAAAGTAGATCATTGATGGTAAGCATCAAAGAAGGATGAATAAAATGGTTGTTTCTTGGAAAGATAAGCTAAAAGATCCACCCTTAGTTGGTTAATGTTTTGCACATGAATAAAGGCTTTGTTCTATCTTTGGTTCGGGACTACACAATCAATTATTGTATGCCATGAAGTGTCAGGGCAAGCAGCCACTTTGGAATAATAACACTGGAACATTTCATCTATCAATAACTCCAAATGTTTGGCATATAAGAAGGAAGCTTGTAAGACCACATCCCCAACATACCAATCTAGATCTTCATTTCTAGAATCAATAGATCACCTCTCAAATACATATAAGACATTAGCATTATATCCGAAGTCACAAAGTCTTGAAAGACCATTCGGGCAACTTCAGTCTCAATAAATCAAAAGACTAGTCTCCACTCCATCCATCCTCTGGAAGAGGTAGATCCATTGTTGAGAGCTTAATATAGAAGCCCAACTTCTGTAGTTGATAGTGCACAAAAATTGAGTGATCTAGAGGAACATACTCCTAGAACTGCTCAAATGAAGACCATAATAAGTCCAAGCCTTTCCACTTTAGCTTGGAACAAAGGGCATAACGTGGCTTGTCTTTGAATAATTGCCAAGTCCGCAGGGGACAAAGAAGGAACTGGATGTACAATAGGGCTCTGTGTGAAGAAGAACGTGACTGAACCAACTGATCATTAAGTTGTTGAATTTGGATGTTGCTCTGTTCTAGGGTGATATGTGCTAATTTAAGCTCCTCTTTCTTGGAAGATATCAAAGCTTGAAGCTCTTGAGATTCCTTCAATAATCTATCCCTCTCCTCAGTCACATTAACCACTTGGGTTTTAGTGTCAGCCAATTGAGTGTGCAAACTAGAAATTTCCATTTTTTGAGCATCAATTATCTTAGTCTACTGCCCCATTTGGGTACAAAGATCATAAAAGTGTTCATGAGAAGAAGCAAGCTCACCATTTTTTTTGTCATCTCTTCTTTGGTCTGTTGAACTTCGTCATAGCAAGAGGAATAGAGCTACTGGATATAGGTAGTCATCGAGAGCTCAATAGAACGTTGAATGTCTTGACATAGAAAGGAAATTGTATCTCTAGCTACCAAGCATTGTATTGAAGAAATAGAAATCTCCAAAGTACCATCACGATGTGCTCTGAAAAGATTTGGCATTGTAAGGAAAGTTGGTAGTTGACTACTAGATTGAAACGAATGGAGATTGGAGGAACTGGGGTTGATTCAACCACTCGTTTAAGGAGTTTTCTCAGAACTATCATAGGGGGAATATGATCAAGATCCTCAATGACAACATTAGTGTGTTCAGTAGAAGGAGGAGCTTCTAGTAGATCGACTATCAAGGTAGGAACTTCTTTCAGAGGGGCAGCATATGTCAAGAAGACAAAAAGGTAAGAACTAAATGTAACATTAGTTACATTACCCATTGTGTGTAATGAACAGGGATCACCGGAACACGGCATGGGAACATACCAGTCACACTGACGGTATATAAGGTGTAAGAGGGTATTTTGAGGCATCACAAAAGTTATCAAGAAACTCTCTTTTCACCTTCTCAAGCTTCCATGGCTTCTTCTTCTTCTTCCTTTCTCCCTCTTTCTCTCTCTTCTTCTTGCCTTTCTCTCTCCTCTCCCTTTTCTTCTATAGTCTTCTCTCTCCTTCCCCTTAGTTAGGACAGTTAGGTCTCTTTCATTACAAGTGGTATGAGAGCTTTATCCTTGATCCTTCTCTTTTCCCATAGATTTAGGGCTCTCACAGTTTCCCACAGTTAGAAAACTCCAGTTACATCTCTTTTACAGGTACACAGGAGTACTCAGGCAGGCTGTCAGCCCTCTTGAAGACTATGGTAGCCTTTCTTGGAGCTTTCCCAAGAACCATGGATACATCTGGAGACAGGCAGACAAATTTGACAGGTCATCACTAATTTTCATGTAAGTTTTTTTTAGGGTTTGGGAAAAAAGGAGTGTAGCACAGTTAGAGAATGCCAAAACTCAGTTACTTTTCAAGAAGACCTTCTCTCTCCTCTTTCTCCAAGCTGCCATGGAACCTCCAGCCCAAGAACCTTAGGAATCTTGCTTCCCTCTCTTCCTCAGCAAGAATGGCTGGTCCCAGTGCTTTCTCTTTAGCTGGAGCAACAGAGCAGCATCAAGCTTGGCCTACCCTGTCTGGAGCCTCCAAGAGCAGCCCCCAAATTTGTGATGCAAAAAATGGGCTACTTCCTGGCCTGCTAGACAGCCCCCTAGCCCTCCTCTCCTCCTTGATCTCACTCCTGGCTCTTGGCAAGCCTCTTAGGCAGCATTGAAGGCTTCCTCCTCAACTCTTGGACTCCCCTTTCCACTTCAAGAAACCCTGATCTGGTGCAGTCCATGGCAACCATGGAACCTTGGCATCAAGCTCAGAAATCTTGAAGATTTTGGTCTTTTCTTGGTCCCCGGGAGTCCCTCTTCAAGCCTAGCTCAAGATCTCAGCCATCAACAAGCACGGGAAGAAGATTAGAAGCAAGATTTGAAGGCATGAACTTGTGGGCAGCCATGGCTATGGGAGTAGAGCTTCAATTTCAACAAGAGCTCTTCATGGGAAGGTCCTGAGCCATCCTGCCCCAAGCTTCACTTCACCCTTTCTTGACGGAGCACAACCATTTTGGAGCTATGGAGCATGCGGGATCAAAGTGGAGCTCTCATGAAGGACTGAAGTGGCATTAGTGGCTGCCTTCTTCTCCAAAAGACTCAAGGTAACCAATTCTTGGCTCTCATTCTCTCCGTTTAAGCCTCTTGTTGAATCCTATCCACTTGTTTGAGAGAATGTATGAGTCCAAGTAGATAATAGGAGTCCCAGACATTGAATGCATGCTGAATATTAATCCCAGTCATTTCCCTTTGATCTTATGGCACTGAAATGGATTTTACTCATGCTGAAGCTTCATTGAGATTATATTTTTGCTTACCTATAACCCATTTGGCTTCTCGTGAATTGGCTGAGCCAAGAATTGATAAAAAAATCCATTGTATAAGGGTGAGTAGGCAGTGAGTCACTGCAGGTAAGCTCTCTATCCTTATTCCCCATTCCAATTCCATGCACTTCATGAAAAGCCCAAAATTTTGATGCCTGAAATGCATCTCATGTTGGGTGTTTAATTAATAAATGTCTGCCATGTATATTCTAGGTGAGGAAAAGCCCAATGCCAGGTGGGGTGGCAAGACAAAAGAGGGGTGACCCCCCCGTTGCCATCAAAGACCCTGAAGGGGTGCACAACCCAGCCCGGGGGGAACTTTGCCCACCTCCCGATGATCCGGAGCCCAAAGAATTATTGCAGGTGTAGGTACATTTGATGGAATAGCCCGAGACCTGACCATTTGAGTCTACAGCCCTCTACATGCATTGGTAATGTCATGTACCACTTGGAAATGTATGGTGGATGCAATGCAAGAGAAGGGCAAGGTATGTAGTTATGGAAATGGTCTCAGAATGAACTATGAATGCAAAGGATGTATGGATTTATGTGGCATTGAGAGCCACCGTTGAGGCCCTGGATGTTTGGGATAAGACCCTCACCATTGGGATAAGGTATGCTCCTTGAGGGAGTCTTTGCAGGGTATTGCAGACAACCAATCCTACACAATCAGCCCGCAAAAGTTGATTACAGAAAAGCCTTCTTGTGTGATTGAGTGTGGGCTCTATAGCTTAATTTGAAGAGGGCATCCTCCCCTTCGATCTAAACTAAAAAACTCCCCATTCCGCCTTATGATTTGGGAGATACACTCAGTTTTGTGCTCAGAGGTACTGTGGGACAGGTAGCAGTCCTACACAGTCAGCCTGCAAAAGTTGATTACAGCAAATCCTTCTTGTGTGAGTGAGTGCGGCTCTATAGCTTGATTTGAAGAGGGCATCCTCCCCTTCGATGTGAACTAAAAATCTCCCCATTCCGCCCTATGATTTGGGAGATACACTTAGTTTTGTGCCCAGAAGTATTGTGGGACAGGCAACAGTCCTACAGTCAGCCCACAAAAAGTGATTATAGAAAAGCCCTGATCATTTATTATTAGAGATATTTTTACATAGCCTTGTAGAAGGGATCAAGGGCTTTCATTTGAATCAAAAATTTTGGCGATCAGAGCTCCCTAGCTCAAGATATCGTCATTTCTATAACAAGGGGTCTGGTGGACTGCACTTGGGATGGCAGGCCACAAGGGTAAAGCAAAGGCCCAGGAGGAATTTTAGTGTGAAATAAGGGACTCCCGTGCCTCAATGAACGATCCTAGCTCAGCCCAGGAGGATCGTGAAAACATATTTGAAGAGGGTGCCCCCGAGATAGATCGCTTATGTTTGCTCAACCAAACCTTATGCCAACATGAGACCCATCATGCTGAACGACATTGAGAGATGGAGCAACGCCAAAGGGAGATGGAAATCCACCAAGATCACCGTCATTACGAGATGATGGCCAAGATAGACTTACTCATAGAGCGCATGGGTGCCCTCATCCCCGCCATTGCCCCCCCCCCCCCCTCGGATCGACCCAAGGAGTATGTCCCTCCCTGTGAGGCTAACTGCCCTTCCCCCTTGGAGACCAGGCGTAGCACACAAGGTCTCGGTGGTACCCATGGCATTCCCCATAGCAGTTATGAGACGGGTGAGCCCTCCACTCGACATGATGAGCCCCTCCTTCCCTCCCCCGTTACGAATCCTTCAAGCCCATCCTTGGCACCCCAACTCCCCTGTAACGGAAGCTACTTGCACACTCAAAGGAATGGCTCCAATGCAAATCGTAGGCAGCATGGAAGGCACGGAGTGCATGGGCAGCATGCATATGGCAATGGGCAGCATGCATATGGTAATGGGCAGCATGGACATTTTGGACAGCAAGGTCCTAATGGGCAATTTGGTCCTCATGTAATGCAAGGGCACCATGGCCCCCATGGAAATTTTGGACAGCCAGGATTGGACAGCAAGGCATGTATGGGCACTATGTAGCACATGGCATTCATGGGCAGTAAGGCCCAAATGAGCTACGTGACAAGATTGTGTTTAATAAATTCAATGGGCAGTCCTCATCCCCAGCTGAACTAGAGGAATGGACCTCTAAATTGGAAGCCTATTTTCTCATCTACCCCTGTACCGATGAGGTAAAGATTATTTTTGCCTCCCTTCATTTAGAAGGTTTTGCCCACACATGGTAAAGATTCGTTCAAAGAGAAAATCAGTAGTTTTTTTATTGGGAAGAGTTCAAGATGCATATGATCCAAGTTTTTGTCTCCCCGGTGGAAAAAGAACGCTTGGCTAGGCAATGGCATCAATTTGATCAACGAAATCTCACCGTGAGGGAGTACACCAACCAATTTATGAACCTATCCATGTATGTTGAGGCAGTCAGTGATGAGGCCAAATTGCATAAATACATTTATGGGCTAGATGTGCATCTCTCAACTGATGTAATGGCTCAAAAGCCAACCACCATGTTTGCAGCCATAGAATTTGGCTGAACGCTATGGTCGGAAATACCGTCGCAATGAGGGCATGCAGCCCATTATAGGACAACAAAGATACCCTATCAGGAAACCCCCATATGCTAATAATTATCGCAGAAACAATGTAGGAAATAGCAGCCCCAAAATCCCTACTTACCCCACCTTTAATGCTGAAAGGAAATATGGCAGTTTTGGGACAGCACCACCCTTCAAAAGTGACCCAAAGTATGCTGAAAATAAGACAAGGAATGGCTTCAGTCCTAACGGTCAAAAATTCATTCCTCCTGAAGTTGTCAAGGATAGAAAAGCCAAAGGCTTGTGCTTTAAATACAGGGATAAGTACACGACTGATCATGCATCCAAATGCCCCTTCAAGAACGCCATTGTCAAGTTTAATAGCATGTATGTGCTAGAAGATAGTGACAAGTTAGAAGAGGACTTGCATGACAACTCTCCCATGATGACACTTGCTGAAAATGCTGAATATGAAGAGGATCTTGATACCGATCAGTTTTATGACTCACCGAACAGGTTCTCTTTTTTTGACCCCGGTGGTTGCCCCATTGATGACATGCTTGGGAATGACCCTTGGCACCCCTCATTCACTACTATATCAGCTTGCTCGATCTCCATGGATACATGGACCGGCTCTAGGAGCCCGAACACCCTACGAGTGCATGGTAACATTAATGGCAAGAGTGTATACATCCTCATAGATAGTGGCAGCACGCACAGTTTTATGAATAAATCGACTCTTGGCCGTTTGACATGTGTTCCCACTGAATTACAGCAACCTCTTCGGGTTCAAGTGGCCAATGGAAATGAGGAAGTGAGCTCCCATGTATGCACACAAGTGTCTCTTATGCTGGCTGAAAATTACACAGCAAAGGTGGGCTTAATTACCCTTGATATGGGTCCCATGGATGTTGTTTTGGGATGTGATTGGCTTCAGCAGTTGGGAAAAATCTCTATGGACTTCTCTTAGCTGTATATGGAGTTTGTAATGCATGGGCAGCTTGTACACTTGGAGGGAATCAAAGAAATTAGAGATTTTAAGCTTATAATAGCAAGATAACTCAAAAAAGAATTCAAGAAACGCTCCCAAATCTTTGTCTTGCATTTTCATAAGGATAATGATGACCAACATACCTTGGGGAAGAAAAATGCAGCACTAAAAGCATTTTTGGCTGAATATGAGGACCTATTTCAACCCCCCACTATCCTCCCCCCTCAGAGATCGGTGGATCACCCGATTGACTTGGAACCCCATGCCAAGCCCATCAATAAACCCCCATATCAACTCTCTAAATGTGAGAGAGAGGAAGTAGCAAAGCAAGTCAAGGAGCTCACTGAGATGGGATTCATAGAGCCTAGCTCTTCCCCTTATGCCTCACTGGTTCTATTGGTTAAGAAAAAGGATGGATCTTTCCGGTTGTGCATTGACTACCGAGATCTCAATAAGATCACCGTCAAAAATAGATACCCGATCCCTCGAATTGATGACTTGCTTGATGAACTCAAGGGAGCATGCTACTTCACCAAGATTGATTTGCGATCCGGTTACCACCAAATCAGAATGAGGGTGGGTGATGAAGTCAAAACATCCTTTCGGACTGGCTTGTACCATTTCCTTGTCATGCCACTTGGGCTCACTAATGCACCTGCCACATTTCAGAGCTTAATGAACAAAATATTGCAACCATGGCTTTTCCAGTTTATGTTGGTATTCTTTGATTATATACTCATTTACAGCAAGTCACAGCATGAGCATCTAAAGCATATCAGGCAAATTTTTTATGTACTAAGAGAGCACCGGCTATTTGCCAAAGAAAGCAAGTGTGTCTTCATGCAAACAGAGGTTGAGTACTTGGGACACATTGTTAGTGAAAAAGGCATCCAAGCTGATCCTAAGAAAGTGCAATGCATCTGGGAGTGGCCTACCCCCACTACCACTACCTCCTTGCATGGTTTTCTTGGCCTCTCCTCTTTTTATCAGAGATTTATTCGCCATTATGCCACAATTGCAGCCCCGTTAACAAACAGGCTAAAAAAAGAGGCTTTCCTATGGGATGAATTGGCTGACCACAGTTTTCAGCAGCTAAAAGACTTGCTCACTTCAGCCCCCATCCTCGTATGCCCCGACTTTTCAAAGGATTTTACCATTCAGTGTGATGCTAGTGGACGGGATATTGGTGCAATCTTGCTGCAAGAACACGGGGTGATCGCATTTGAGAGCCAAAAATTGGATGATAAAGAGAGAGAGTTGCATGTCTATGATCAGGAGATGTTGGCAGTCATTCATGCTATCAAAAAGTGGCATCACTACTTGTATGGCAGCAGATTTAAGGTGAAAAGTGACCACCGTGTACTCAAATACTTCTTGACTCAGCCCAACCTCACTCCCAAACAATGTAGATGGGTGGCTACCCTATAAAACTATGACTTTGAGATTACTTACACCCATGGCAAGGACACTGTAGTGGCTGATGCACTCTCTTGCATGTGGGCATGCAAGGTTTCATCCATCACTGAACTCCACCATGATTGGATTGAAGAGCTCCAAGAGGCATACTTGCTTGATGCTGAATTCAGCCCTCTTTTCCAGAAATTACAGCAAGGTGTCATGGATGGCAATTCCCAATATCAGCTCCACAATGGCTTCATTTGGATCCATGGCCGTATTGTGATTCTCCATGCCTCTCCTTTCTCCCAAAGGATCCTTGAAGAGATGCATTCTTCACCGATTGCTGGCCAGTTAGGAGTCTTCAAAACATATGACCGAGTTTCAAAAAGCTTCCATATAAAAGGCCTATGGTGGGATGTTAAAGACTTTGTGTCTAGATGTGTGCCTTGTCAACAAAATAAAGATAGCACTCTTAAACCGGGTGGATTGTTGCAGCCCTTACCTATCGCCGAAGGAAAATGGATCCACATTACCATGGATTTCATCACTGGTTTATCTACAACTAAGAAGGGTTAGGATAGCATATATGTGGTAGTTGACCGACTCACTAAAGCAGCCCATTTCATCCCTACAAAATCCCAGTTTATAGCATCTCAAGTTGCCACTCAGTTTAGGGAGCATGTTTTTAAGTTGCATGGCTTACCCCACGTCATAGTACATGACCGGGACACCAAATTTATGAGTCAGTTTTGGCAAACAATTTTCAGCTCCATGGGGACCAAATTGGCTCCGTCTACAGCCTATCATCCCCAAACGGATGGGCAGACCGAGAGAGTCAATAAGTGGCTTGAAACTTATTTGTGATTTTTTTGTCATGATGTGCAAAATTCTTGGGACGTATAGCTGCACTTGGCTGAATTTTCATACAACAACTCCACTCATTTGAGCATTGGAGTCTCTCCCTTCGAAGCATTGTATGGTTATCGGGTGCCCCTTCCTACCGTGATCTTCAATAAAAAGCTCAACCCCCTTGGAAAAGAAGAGTTGGACCGCATGCAAGCTTTACTTCAACAATGCAAGGTAAACCTCAAAAGGTCTCAAGAGCACATGAAGCTCCATGCTGATGCAAAAAGAAGGCCCCTTGACTTTCAAGAGGGTGAATTGGTACTCCTCAAGGTCCCCAAGTCCCGTTATGCCACACTAAAGGACGGTTCTTGCAACAAGTTGGCACACCGTTACTATGGGCCCTACAAAGTCATTAAGAAGGTCGGGGACTTGGCTTACTGTCTCCAACTCCCTCCCACTACTAAGATCGATGATGTCTTCCATGTGAGCCAATTGAAAACTTTCATTGGTACTCCCAAAGATTATGTAGAGGAGCTACCACCCATAGATGAGGTGGGCCTTATCCAGTACATTCCTGAAGTGGTCATTGGGCAACGTGAAAAGAAACTCCACACCCGTTCCATACATGAATACCTAATCAAATGGCAAGGCCTACCAATATAGGAAGCATCTTGGCGTCCAGCATCTATTTTGGATGAATTTCCACACCTCAAGGAGGCCGTATTGGCTAGAACTTAACCATGACACCTGTTTTGAGCTACAGTCTACATCTGGACAGCCACTTGTTTTGTGCCCAATATACCAGTCACACTGACGGTATATAAGGTGTAAGAGGGTATTTTGAGGCATCACAGAAGTTATCAAGAAACTCTCTTTTCACCTTCTCAAGTTTCCATGGCTTCTTCTTCTTCCTCCTCTTCTTCTTCCTTTCTCCCTCTTTCTCTCTCTTCTTCTTGCCTTTCTCTCTCCTCTCCCTCTTCTTCTGCAGTCATTCTCTCTCTCCTTCCCCTTAGTTAGGACAGTTAGGTCTCTTTCATTACATTGTGACTTTGACAAAGTGTTTATCCATCTTTGACAAAAGGTAGGAACTCCAATCAATAGTTATGCCTTTCAATACAATTCTAGAAGCTATACATATGTGTTATATGCTCATAAGAAAACTTTCAATCTATGTGTTATATGAGTTTATGCTCGTATGTGTTATATGTTTAGTAGGCACTCCACCGACTAATAGTATAACACTCTCAATCGTGGGTCAAAGTCCTAAGAAAACAATTGCTATGCAGTCCAGGAGATTTTCCTTCGATACCATGAACCATGCATAGTGCATAATGTGAATGGTTTAGTACACAAAAAATAGAAAATCAGCATTGTGCATTGTGCGAAACCAATCTTTTCATGATTTCCATGCTAACGTTTATGTATTGAAACGAGGAGAGACACCGAGCCTTACACTCATGCTGCCTTTTCCTTTATTTTAAAACAATGTCCTATAGCCATGATGCAACACATAAATCAGATTTAGGATTATACTTTGATGCTCAAACTCCCCTCTCACCCTACTGTTTAATGTTTTGCAATCGTTGATAGGTGTAAGAGTCGTTTTATGTGTATTTCTTTGTAGAGAAAGCAATAAATACAGACAAAAACATAGAAACAAGGGTAAACCGAGGCTAACCTCATGCTCTACCTTCATTATACATTGCACAAACACTTATGTAATTTTTTGGAATTTTTCTTTTATCGTTTTCTAATTTTCTCCCATTTAAAACCCATTTTCCACCATTTTTTGGTATTTTTCCTCTATTTGCTTCAATAAAAAATGACTAGAAATTAAGATTGATTATGAGCTGTGGCCCTTAGGTTTCTTGATAGCAAAATTTCAGGTTTTGTTGATGTTATATCTCATGTTCCCCTTTATTTTACAAAAAAACCCCCATTTTGCCTGTTAAACACGTGTTTTACGGGTTTTATACCATTAATTTCAGCCATAACACTTATGATTTTCTGATTTTTGAGCATAAACTGATCAAAATCATAGCAAACAACAACATAATGCATAATCAGCCCATGGGAACAATATTTCATCACCCAAATAGCATAAAAACTCATTTTTTCTTCATAAAAATTGAATTACTACTTATTTTCAAGTCTCGGTTTCTTGGTCTTGATTACGGGACTGATTTCCAACATGCATTTAATGCTCAGCATCTTCAAGAACATCACTCTTCATGTCTTCATCCATCCGGAAGCAATCCGGTCTCATCCGGACAAGCTTTCCTCCATCATTCTTCATTGTCTTCTTCCACACAAGAACAGCCCCTTAAGGGAGAGAGAGGGAGGAGAGAGAAAGACTGAAATCAGAGATCTCCATTGAGGCCACCATTTGACGGGAGAAGCACGGCGATAGAGTCAGCATCCAGAAGGGAATGAATACCCATGATCATTGGGGGGGTTGTTTACAGGGCAGGAGAATGGATTCTCAAGAATGGGGTGCAAAAATCGGCGCCCTATTCCTCCACGCCTACATCACAATTTCATGCTTCTTTTTCATGTGAAGTTTCATGCTACATCTAAAATTTGGGCTCCCAAGGGTCACTTGCCCATTTTACCAAAGTTTTGTCCACCTCTTCACATCTTGACCATTTCCTTGGCCATTTCTCTGTCCGGACTCCGAATCGAGCTCTGAAAAATCCTGGGCGTCCGGCTTGACATCTCGCATTGGCCGACAGCTTCCCTCACTCGCATAAGCACATGGAAAAATTACTAAAAATCTGCAAGTGTTGCACGGGCATCTTTAGAGCACTTGACGCTTAAAATCGTCCTAGGTCGAGCCGCCACCTTCGACGTTGAATATTTTTCCCTTGATATTCGTAATTTTTAGCTATTTTTAAGCACTTCTCGACAGCAAAACTCCGCTCTCATTGGCGACCATGGGATAGGGTGACTCAACCTGTCGAATCCCACAGTAGATCTGCACAAAACAACCAAAGGAAGCATCAAGCTGATACAAAATAGATACATACTAGACATAGCACAACGTGCACCTTACCCCCTGGCAGAACCAAGGCATGACATCCACAAGGAGTAGGCCTAGCATAATCTGATAAAAAGTCCGAAGCTAGTCACTAACCAACTGCTCCAACACGGCCAAACTAAAAAGAACCGTCAAAGAGGTTGCCCTAAGTGGTGGTCTGAACTACCTACCTAACTAAGGACAACACAACTAGGAGCTCCTATTAGGCGAGGACTCTTATAGCCTGATCAAGAAGTATTTTCTTTTAGCACATTTCTTCTTTTAGGGTTTTTATTTTATTGACATACTCGAGCATGTAAAGAGGGAGCTGAGCGTAGTGACCCAAGGAGAACCGGGCATCGGCCTCAGGTCCTATCTCGGTACCCAAGAACCTACCAGGCCCTCGCAAGGCGACATTTAATCCTTTTTTTACGCTCACTTTTATTTTCGCTCCAACCTTCCTTATTTTCTTCTTTTCTAGCAAGATGCCACCCCTAGGAAGACAAGGCATCAACCCCGGGTTTGACTCGTCCCCAAGAACCTACCAGGCCTTCGCAATGCGATGATTAACTACTCATAAAATTTTCTTTCTTTCCTTTTCGATTTTTATAGGGGTTAGAACCGCTTTTTACACACCTTTGTATATATTTACTGTCTCTAGGATATTCAGGGTTTCTTTCCTTTTATCATCATTATTTTTCTTCTGGCAGGCTTCTCTAACTGCCTCACAACTAATAAGAACTCCTAGAATGGCTGCCTAGCAGGCTAGGAGAATAGGGTCACTAGAACTCCCTTCTAAAACAGGTCTTTCGATGCCTGGCAATGTCTTTACAGGAGGCAACAACTACTAAGACCTCCCTCAAACATACTGAACCTAAACCTCAGACTTCATGCCTTGGTCACCGGTCCCCAACAAGAAACGGAAAAACCCCTTAACAAGTACACAACCACATAGAGCATAAAAACCATAGTACTCATAAAGAAGAGATATCACCTGGATAGGGCCACGAGAAGCTTCCACGCAACAAAAGGCTCCTTCCAAGCTCTTCTTCAAACCTGTCTAGCACAAAACTAAAACAAGAAATCATTAACCGTACCTACACTAAATAGACAACTGGCCCTCTTGGCCTAGTGAAATAAAGCACTTCACCACAACTTAACCAGTCCTCTTGGCCTAACGAAATAAAACATTCAAAACCTCGCAAAACGGGCCCTCTTGGCCTAACGAGATCAAACAGAATAACACCTACACATCCCTCCCTGAAATTGTATAGATATACAATAATAAGCTCCTTTCCAAGGAGGAAAAACAAGCTCGTAGCCCTAAACTAAATGCATAAGGCTATGACCCATCCCTCCTGCATATATAGCAAGAGGCGTACGTATAACATGTTGTCTAATCAGCCTATGGGTCCAAGATAACAATGGTAGATTGGTCTCGGCTACTCTTTGCATCACCCATATCAACCATCATCTGCCATATATCGCATGCTCTGATAACATTCCCCACAAGCGACCGGGTCATGTTTCATCAGTGATAACAATATCCAAACTAGGACTACAATTAAAGAAGAGGTCTTCTTCATAAGCAAGATTTGCCAATGAATCCGCAAACTGATTCCAGTAACGTGGAATCAGCTGAAAAGACACTCTCTCAAACTCCTCAAGTAGGGTCATAGCAGTCTGATAATACATACAGAGAATGGGATTCCGCACTGTGTATGTCCCATCTAGCTGGTTCAGGATCAACTGGGAATCCCCTTTTACTAACAACCGATGAATACCACCTTCTTTGGCAATATGCAGTCCCATAATCAAGGCTTTATACTCCGCCATATTGTTAGTGAATCCTACCCCGAGATAAGCAGCTAACTTCATCGTAACTCTACATCGGGGATCTCGAATTACTACTCCAACACTCCCTTTTTTATTAGGGCCCTTGGACGCTCCGTCAAAATATAATGTGTACGTCCACAATGGGTTTACACAGCCTGCCATCACGAACTCCTCTATTCGTAATTATGGTAATCAAAGTTTAGCATGTTGAGAGGATGAACTGACGGCTCCATCCCACCTTCTTCATTGAACTCAACAGGGATACTTGTCAACAATCATAAGCAGTGATGGCAGAAGACTTTAATCTCCCACACAAAGGTTTCGTCTTGTTGCTCAATCACTTTGTATCCTTTGATCCACCAGATAAGTTTCCCCTGATGGTATCTCTGCTCCAGATATGGGTGCTCCAAATAAGGGATGAACCACCCCATCAACCAACTTTAAGCTCTTTTGCAGGTCTCAAATCATCCCCAGCATGGATCTACAATGCATTTCTCCATATTAGCATACTTAGAAATAATAAGGTTTAATCTTATTAAGATTAACCTTATTTTTAAACTCTACTCCCTGTAAATCAGCTAATAGGGCCGTAGACCTATTTTTCCCGAGCCTCACAATCTTGTAGGGGCCATCCCATTTAGGTTCCAGCTTCCCTGGAAATAGCTCCCTACGCGCATCGTAATAGAGAACTAATTGCCCTGTTTTAAAGGTATATTTCTTCGCCCTAAGGTCATGCAACTGCTTCATCCGACGTTTAGCTACCTCTTGGTGTAACAAGCTCTGCAACTTCAATTCATCCAGGTGGGCTATAGTCGTGAAACGTTCAAAAAGGGAATCCTCATCTCCCAAAGAGTGGTTAATTGCAAACCGTATGGTTGGCAATTCAATCTCGAGGGGTAACACACACTCTTCCCCATAAACCAATTTAAATGGAGTATGGCCGGTAGCTCGCTTGAACGTTGTATTGTACGCCCATACTGCCACATACAGCTTCCTGTCCTAGTCTCGTTTCTTCTCAGAGATTATCTTAGACAAGATACCCACAAGCTATTTATTAATACTTTTGACTTGTCCGTTTGCTTGCGGATTATAAGGAGTCGTTTTATTATGCTTGATTTGCCAAGTTTCAGTCTCAAGCTTTTGATCACTTTGTTCAAAAAATGGGTTCCACGGTCTGACACTAATTCCTTCGGTGGACCAAAGCGGCAGATAATCTGTTCTAAAAGGAAACTTGCAGTCTCTTTTACATTGTCCTACCTCGTTGCCCATGCTTCTGACCATTTTGTAAAATAATTAGTGGCTACTATAATGTACCTCTTCTGGGTAGTAGATGATGGGGTGATAGGACCCACAAAGTCAATGCCCCACTTCTCAAATGAAAGAATAGCCATGATAGGTGTAAGTGGGCGTTTCCTATTCTCTCTACTATCATGCCTTTGAAAAGTATCACATCTCTTGACATACTCAAAAGAATCTTAGAAGATGGACGGCCACCAATATCCAGCTCGTAAAGCTTTCTGCACTGTCAACCATCCTGCGAAGTGCCCTCCACATGTAGAGTCATGAAACTCCTCCAAGATGAAAGGAACCTCGTAAGGCATTACACATCGGTGGTAAATATCATCAACACCCTGTCGATATAGTGTTCCTGCGATCAAGGAAAACTTCAATGCCTGTTGTTTGATTTTCCTCTTTTCAGACTTTGACAAATCAACTCCTGTCTCTCCTGTTGATAGATAGTGTGTAATAGTAGCATACCAAGATGGGATAGAAGCTGTATCAATTTTAAACATTTCCTCAATATCACTTCCTTCAGCCAAAGTCTCTTTCGGCTCCCCGAAATCCACAAGGCATTCCACAATACCCTACAACCTCGGTGGCTTACTCTTGATATCATAATCGAACTCCTGCAAAGTGATTAACCACTTTGCCAAACGATCAGCCGGCTGTAGCTTGTTCGTAAGCAATCTAAGCCCTTTTTCCTTTGTATAGAACACTACCTTTTCATAGAGGATGTAGTGCCTAAATTTCTTAGTTCCAAAGACCATTGCAAGACACAACTTCTTCGTGTAGGTATAGTTAATCTCTGAAATGCCCAATTTCCGACTAGCAAAAGCTATCGAATGATACCACTTGTCCTCCCAAATTTGGGCTAAACAGCAGCTAATACTATGCATGGTGGCTTTGAAAATATATAGAACACCTCACCTCTTTTAGGTGCTTTTAAAACGGGTGCTTTTACTAGCTCCTGTTTCACATCCTCAAAAGCTACCTTGCAAGGGTCGCTCCATTCAAATGAACAGCTAAAGGATAATAAATTCGTTAAGGGCAATGTTCTTCTGCCAAGGCATTTATAAATCTTTGATAGTACCCTATCGATGTGACAGAAAGCTATGAACCTCTTTCGGAGTGCGTGGTGGACTCATAGCAACTATAACCTTGATCTTTTCAGAGTCAGTTGCTATCCCTACTACACTGACCACGTGACCCTGCAATAGCCCATAAGGCACTCCAAAGACACACTTCCGTGGGTTAAGAGCGATACAAAATTGTCTGCAACGCTCAAAGCACTTTCTTAAGATAACCAACATCCTTTCCCTTACAGTGGCTGCCCCCAGGTCATCAATAAACACTTTCAACTCATCTGGGGAAATGTCACCAAAGGTCTTGTCTGTTGTTCGTTGCCATGATCCAGGTGCATTGCACAAACCAAAGGCCATCACATGGTACGCAAAAGTACCAAAGACAGTAATAAAAGTTGTTTTCAACTTGTCTTCCTTTGCAATTGCCATCTGGTTATATCCTGCAAAGTAATCCATGAATGAATATATTTTCCTACCCGTTAATTGATCCAAAATCTGGTCAATAAATGACAACGAGTAGTAATCCTTAACCGTCTGCTTATTCAGCTCTCTAAAATCTACACATAGTCGAATCTGGTCATTTTTCTTCTTCCTGATAACAACTGGTGAACACCATTCTGTGTGTTGTACAGGGAAGATTAACCCAGCTTTCCTTAACTTCTGCAACTCCTCAAATAGCCCGTCCCTCAATTCAAAAGGCATACGCCTTACCTTCTGACGCACAGGACGACTGCCTTCTTTTACAGGAATAGTATGAACAGCAAGGCTGGGAGGAATATCTCTCAGCTCATCATAACTCCAAGCCAAGATATTGCGGAATTCTTGAATCAAGGACACATAGTCCTCCCTTTCTGCTGAACTGAGCATGGAACCTAATTTAATTGGCCGCGAATCATTCGACGTTCCAAGGTCTAAGTCAATCACATCCGCGTCTCTTACCCTATCTTGCGGCTCTATCGGCTCATTTAGAGTTATCTGATAGATATCCTCTGTAGTGGACCCCTCTTTAGATTCATCGCTGGATGATGTCTCGCTACCACATGGATCGTCTGCTGTCTCTAATTCAGTAGAAGATAAAGAAGCTCTCTCACTTTGAGGGGACTCAGGATAAGCATGACTATTAATCGATTCCAGACTCTATGCTGTGATACCATACTGCAACCCTTCCTTTTAACGTCATATTGAAGAACATCATGAGATGTCCCTCGTCTTGGATGTGATAATTGAACATCAATCTTTGAAATTCACAAATGTGAAATTCTGTATCCTCTTCCGCTAACCCATTAAAAATGGGCAAGGGAACTCCTAAGGCTGGTAAATCCGGCATCCCTGCAGGAATCGCAATAGGCTGTGCCATGGTGACAATCAGATTAGCAATAGGAGCTTGTATAGGTGAATTCACCCCCCCACTTGAACTGAGTAGACTTGGTGGAGAAGAGGAAGAACTTATGCTTCCTCGTGCACCTAATGGAATAGGTGGAGTAGTTAAATGACTAAGACCATTGCTTCGTATACGTATTGGGCTACTCCTTTGAGGAGAATAACGGCTTACAATCTCTAACCACCGTCTAGGCCTCTCAGCATGTTCTGCTTTCTGGATTTCGGCTTGACGGTCCTTGTCAGAGGACATAAACCAATTTTCTTTTGGTCCCTAGAAACCCTAGATCCGAAAACCACCACTTATAGGCGGCTCTCGGCAGACGCACCACTGATGGGACCTGAAATGGGCTGGCACTGGCTATAGCACTAGCCGGACCTCATGCTCATGACACACAAACACCCTCACGGCTTCGCGGACCAGGAGCGTTTATCAAATGCTAAAGGACAAACTGCCCTAAAGCTTAATCTATGCATTTATAGTTTATAATCCAACATTTCCTTAAACTCCTCGGAGGGAGAACCCAAAGTACATAGGCATAATGCCTCGTCACACACACATAGGAGGCACTCCACCGACTAATAGTCGGAGCCCCACTGCAGCTCTCCTACATCGCAAGGATTGGCCCTTTGATGCGCTGCTAAACATATAACACATACGAGCATAAACTCCTCTCTTTTATATTTCTCGTATTTCTAGGAGATATACCATGCTTCCTCACTTCACAGTCCCTTAGGAAACCGACCCTCTATCCTACGGCAAGGGATAACCTCACACTCTCAATCGTGGGTCAAAGTCCTAAGAAAATAATTGCTATGCAGCCCAGGAGATTTTCCTTCGATACCATGAACCATGCATAGTGCATATTGTGAATGGTTTAGTGCACAAAAAATAGAAAATCAGCATTGTGCATCGTGCAAAACCAATATTTTCATGATTTCCATGCTAACGTTTATGTATTGAAACGAGGAGAGACACCGAGCCTTACACTCATGCTGCCTTTTCCTTTATTTTAAAACAATGTCCTATAGCCATGATGCAACACATAAATCAGATTTAGGATTGTACTTTGACACTCAAACTCCCCTCTCGCCCTACCGTTTAATGTTTTGCAATCGTTGATAGGTGTAAGAGTCGTTTTATGTGTATTTCTTTGTAGAGAAAGCAATAAATACGGACAAAAACATAGAAATGAGGGTAAACCGAGGCTAACCTCGTGCTCTACCTTCATTATACATTGCAAAATACTTATGTAATTTTTTGGAATTTTTCTTTTATCGTTTCCTAATTTTCTCCCATTTAAAACCCATTTTCCACCATTTTTTGGTATTTTCTTCTATTTTCTTCAATAAAAAATAACTAGAAATTAAGATTGATTATGGGCTGTGGCCCTTAGGTTTTTTGATAGCAAAATTTCAGGTTTATTGATGTTATATCTCATGTTCCCCTTTATTTTGCAAAAAAAACCCCATTTTGCCTCTTAAACGCGTGTTTTACGGGTTTTATACCATTAATTTCAGCCATAACACTTATGATTTTCTGATTTTCTGAGCATAAAATAATAAAACTCATAGCAAACAACAGCATAATGCATAATCAGCCCATGGGAACAATATTTCATCACCCAAATAGCATAAAAACTCATTTTTTCTTCATAAAATTTGAATTACCGCTTATTTTCAGGTCTTGGTTTCTTGGTCTTAATTACAGGACTGATTTCCATCTTGCATTTAATGCTCAGCATCTTCAAGAATAGCACTCTTCATGTCTTCATCCATCCGGAAGCAATTCAGTCTCATCCTGACAAGCTTTCCTTCATCATTCTTCATTGTCTTCTTCCACACAAGAATAACCCCTTAAGGGAGAGAGAGGGAGGAGAGAGAAAGACTGAAATCAGAGATCTCCATTGAGGCCACCATTTGATGGGCGAAGCACGGCGATAGAGTGAGCATCCAGAGGGGAATGAATGCCCATGATCATTGGGGGGAGGTTGTTTACAGGCAGGAGAATGGATTCCCAAATATGGGGCGCAAAAATCAGCGCCATGTTCCTCCATGCCTACATCAGGATTTCATGCTTCTTTTTCATGTGAAGTTTCATGCTACATCTAAAATTTGGGCTCCCAAGGGTCACTTGCCCATTTGACCAAAGTTTTGTCCACCTCTTCGCATCTTGACCGTTTCCTTGGCCATTTCCCCGTCCGGACTCCGAATCGAGCTCTGAAAAATCCTGGGCGTCCGGCTTGACATCCCGCATTGGCCGGCAGCTTCCTTGACTCGCACAGGCACATGAAAAACTTACTAAAAATCCGCAAGTGTTACACGGGCGTCCTTAGAGCACTTGACGCTTAAAATCGTCCTAAGTCGAGCCGCCGCCTTCGACGTTGAATATTTTTCCCTTGATATTCGTAATTTTTAGCTATTTTTAAGCACTTCTCGATAGTAAAACTCCACTCTCAGTCTTGGCAGGCATAAACCTGTCTTGAAGAAATTGAAATAGCTGCTTCCACACTGGATTAGAGATCATGGAGACACTGATGCATGAAGTGGTAAGAACCTTCTTAGGATCCAACACATTTTGTGTCTGCTTCTGCAGCGACTTAAGGATATCCTCATTTGTCGAGAATAATTGTCTAGCAATAGGGAAATAGTCTACTCGATAGGGTAGAGATAGAGCCTTGCCCAAGCTGTTAGGCGTCAGTTGGATAACTGTTGCTCTTACAGGGCCAGCCCTCTTACTATAAGAGGCTAGAAACTAATCACAAGTATCAGTATCCTCCAAGATGAGTGGTAATGAGAGTGCAACGAACTTGGCTAAGCTCACTTTGCTAATAAGATCTGACTCCAATAATAAAGAATAATCATGAGACACCAATGGGACGTACTAAACTAGAGGAGGAGTATGAGGCGCCATTTAGATGGATTACACACACACCATACACACAGACAATCACAACAAATTCTTGCAAAACAACATGATAGGAACAAGATATCAATCTAGAGGAATGGACACAGACTCGATCAACTAACTAACCACCCCAAGAAATCCACATCCTAGAAAAAATTCGGCATGACCTCTACACACATGCGATCGAAAGCTTCATGCGATGCAATACAATCAAGCACCCTAAATCCCCATAGTAGGTAGAAAAGAAAAATAACAAGACATACCGTCCTCCTTTGGTACTTCAAATGCTGCAAGCCACCATATTTCATTCTCCGATTGTACACTGAAGTATAAAGGATGTTTTTCATCGATGTTGGGATCCAATGCTCGATTCATAAGTGTTATACTCACACGCTCAAGTTTTTACCCCTTGATAATCTCACTCTCATCAAGTTTGAGGACAAACTTAAGCTTGCCTCTACATTCTTCCATAGACATATTGTAAAACTTGACCATAGCAATCTGAACCCTACATATATCCAATACAAAGTTGTTGGATGCATTCAATACAAAGGCAACTTCTTTGGAACCATACTTCAATATGTGTGTGTGTTCCAGATGCGTAGGCTCACCAATTAGTTCTAAAACTTTCTATTTAGTTGTTTTCGAGCCTTCTTGACGTGAAATGGTTTTGGCAGAGGCATTACTCGCTTAGTATTGAAGACTTGCTTAAAACCTGTATCCAATTGTTGATAGAGCATACTATATGACTCAGAACTCATTCCCACCTTGTCACATAATCCCTGAGCATCTGTAGCAGTAAACAAGTTGCTCACATCCCTAAGACGTTCACTAGCAACACCATCCACAATGTCCCTGAATTTATGATTTTCCAATGCATTTTTTACCATATTCTTGCTAAGGACTTTGGCAATAGTATCATTCTCTGCATGAGGAAACATATTTCTCATTGTAGCAGATTGAGCATATATCCGTCTATGATATTGTCCACTTCCTTTGGCTAATTGGCCAATTGGTTTAACAGATCGGATGCGCCGACGTGCCTCTTTGGTTTTTAAAGTGGGCCCAATCTCCAAAGTTTTTGTGAGCTTCCTCTCTATGTTTCGATTCTCCTTCTCCAAGTCATTGACTTTAGACTGTAACTCCATATTCTGCACGTGTGTAGCATGCATAGCATCTTCAATGACAGACATTGCTTGTTGTAGGTTCTGGTTCTCTCTATCCTTCTCAGCCAATAATCTATCCTTTTCCATCAAAGACTGCATATTCCCTTGTAATCTTGTCTGCATATTTGTCAAGGTTTGATGAGCCCCTGCTAATCCTTGTGTGACAAGTCTGCATGTGTATCCATACAATCCTTCATTGCCTTCACAGGAAACTTTACAAATGATGTAAGCCCTTCAAATTGTGGTGGCCTTCGAGTGAGTGGATCGGGTGGATAAATGCACCCATCAACCCAAAGGTCCACATTTTTTTTCCCTGCATTTCTTTTTTGTTGCATCCTGCATCTTATTGCATCATCTCTTTCCACAGTTCTTTTGAACATTGGTGCATATTCATCCTCCAATTGAAAGTGAATATCTCTCTTTCTCTTGGTACATCCTGCACCTGCATTCTGCAAAAAAAAAAGTATGCAAATGTTAACTTGGATTAACATTCAAATCGTAGAACTACACCCCTTTGATTCACTATATCTGTGTTTTTTTTAAAACCCAGTTGGTTCTTGTCTCTTTCTCTTGCTTTCAGTCTTGATAGACCCTAATCAACCCCTAATCAGCCTGTAATCTTGGCTTTTAATCTACCACTAATTAGCATCAAATCTTATCTTCTGTTCTATCCAAAATATTCTCTCTCTCTCTCTCTCTCTCTCAACAAAAATTCATCAAGGAAACCCTAAACACATTCATACTGAAGCTTGGCTAGTGGAAAACAATAACATCATCTTATCTTCTACCCTAATTTACTATCTGTCACTCTATCACTTATTTTCTTTGTTCATCTCACACAGTCCTCTCTGTCCCCCCCTTCTCCCCTCCTCTCTCTCTCTCTCTCCCCCTCTCTCTCTCTCTATGAATTGATGCTTAAGGACTGAACAACAACTGTGAAGAATAATAACATCACAAAGATTAAAAAAATAAAGATACCTCCATTATCACTGGATTGCTTGTAGTATAGACTATTGAAGACGGAGATTTCTTACTGCATATTTCTAAAGAGGAAGATGGCTTGTAGCAGGGTAGAGTGTGTTGTAGATAGAGATTCTTTGATTTCAACAAATGATATCAAAACTACTCCTCAATGCTGCTTCAGAAGAACTCATATGCAAGAAACCATATTCTGGAGGGAAAGAGAAGAATGCACAAAATTTGGGACAAAACTAGAGCTTTCTGAGGGAATGAAAAAATTCCCAGAAATAGGTATATACTTGTCCAAAAAAGATGAAAATTTACAAGGAAACTCTCAAGTCAAAAATGTGTCTCTGGGTAAAAAATAATCTTAAAATATGATGTGTACGTCATTTTATATCATTTTTTAACTTCCGCCCTTTTAAGAAGCGAGAATGAGAATGATTGAAAAGTCATGAGGGCACTAAAGAGGGCATTAAAGAGTCATGAGGGCATTAAAGAATGATTGGCTGCGTTTTTAGAAAAAATAGAATTGTATTTTTTTAGTTATGAGGATTTTGAGAAAAAGTGACATTATCCTGCAGTTTGGGAATAAAATAATAGGTGAAATCTATTGAAAGCACAAAAACGAGATTTGCTTGATTGTAGAAGATCTCTTTTTATAATATTATTTTGGAATCTCTTTTTAGAGAGAGAGAGGTGAGAGAAACCCCTTAAGGGGCAAAAAAGAGAGTCCATATTTCTCCTAATGGTCTTCCCAACAAACAGAGGGCATGATGTCCTATAGGAATTTGTTTTGACCACTAGATATGTCAGTCAATAGTCTCTTCCTTCAAGGGTTGTCTTTACATATGGAAGGATACCCAATGGTTTGATTTGCCAATTTGATAAGCCACTACGTAGGTTGCATTCCTTACAAGCCTAGATCCTTCATTGTCACATCTGTCATTATGTTTACTAATGAGCCTCCATCAATCAATGCGTCTACAATAAAGCATCCTTCAATCCATATGCCAATCTTTGGGGTTCCCGAATCCACGAAGGCATTAGCCACATCTACTTCCTTCACGGGTTCTAAGGCTCTATTAGACTTGGTTGTCATGGAGGGAGCAATTCTTAGGCATTGTCTTATTATTAGTATGCTTTTAAATTTCTTTCGAAAGCTAGGAGAAAATATCAACAATAATCGAAATGTTAAGTTTGGTTTAAAAGTATCTAGGTCTTTGACCAAATAATATTCTTTCATAGGATCCATGGGCTTTTCCAATAGGCTGGGGAATGGGGCCATGCCCACTTTATCTTCCCTTTTTCTTCTAGGAGCAGCAACATTTGTGTTTCTTCTCCACGAGGAGGTACACTGGTTGGGTTGATCTAGAGGGTCATCTGTTTTGGTTCTAATTTGAAGATCCTATTGAGCCTTAGGGTTGTTGATTCTAGTAGGTACGATTCCATTATTGTTAAGTTGCCATTGGTGGTGGAAGAACTGTTTGGTGCCACTGTTGTTGTGGTTGAACCATCATTTGAGGCATTGTTGTTTGCAGACACTATGGATTAGGTGCACCGTACCGTGGCACTATTTTCATCCGGGGATAGGGGTAGGGAACTGTCCCTAGGACTGCATTTGGTGGGTATACCATTCTTGGCATGGGAGGAGGTAAGACTCCTCTTCCTAAGGTCATTGCCAACCTTGCTTCAGCTTCGTCATACAATCTTGCACCTTCCACTACAGCTTGCAGATTGACTGGTCTTCTCAATTCCACAAACTTGCAAACTTCTAGTTGTAGGCTTCTAAGGAAAACTCCCTTCTGGATTCCTTCATCCAAATGATGGTTGGTCCATCTCTTCAGTATGGATTCCATTCGCGAGACATAAGCTTCTACTCTTTCACCAAAGGAAAGACTTAGGTTCATGAACTCCTCTCGCAATTGATCTTCAAAACCTTCTCGCCTTAATTTAGCAAGGCCAACTTGAGGTCATTCCATGTGCCAAGAATTTCTACTGCTTGTCTCTCATACCACTCAAATGCCGCACCTTTGAAAGTGGCAGGGAATATTTCTAACCAATGCTCATGGGTTTTGGCATTGTTAGCCACACATGCTACCATAAACTCTGCTACATGAAGATTAGGATCTTCATTGTACTCTCCCTTAAAAATGGGCAATGGGACTATATTGGCTGGCTTGTCATCAATATTTCTAGGATGGATTTGACTAGGAAGGGAACCTTGAGTTGCTATAGGGACTTCAGTAAAGAGTGTTTTTAAGGCATCAGAGAAGGCTTCTGATACAAGCTCATTCTCGGCCTTGATTTTTTCCTTCTCTCTTCTCACATACTTCTAGACTTGTTCTAGTACTTTCCTCTTGATGATTGTGTCATTCATCACGGGGTTGACTCCAACCAGTTGGTCTATACTTAGCAAAATAGAATCAGAGGGGGCTTTAGTCTATGGAAAACTCTCTGGCCAATATCTCTTCTACTTCTTGCTTTTCTATGTCTCTGAATTCAGCTTTCAAACTACTACAGAGAGGAAGATATTCCATCCTGAAGGTGTCAAAACTCATTCTTCGGAGGGTCGTTGTTGTGCCATCATCATAGTAATACTAGCTTTTGATGGTTTCCATAGTATATGTTGTGAAGAATACTCTATCCACCAACTTCTAGTGGGTTGTTAATTGGACAAATAGGAGATTTTCAATGCACCATGCGTCCCACATGTCCTGCTGTTGAGCATCCACGAACAAATTCCAATTCTTTTCTTTCTTGTTTTCGTGAACCTCTACTGACAATGACTCTTGAAGCTTCTTCACAATCTCCCACTTGATGATGTCTGGAAACTTCTCAATGAATTCCAGATCTTCCATGGATGATCATTCTCTCTGTTTTTACACTTTATTTTGTTTCCCAACAATTTACCACCAAAATGCACGTGTCTGTTGCCTCAACTCAAAGAGAAAATAGTCCACCACATATAGCTTGCATCATGATAGTAATATGTTTCCGTCATTGTGGGATGAACTTCTTTTGGAAAGTGGATTTGGCAATGAGAATCTCCATTTCTTCAGTGGTAGAAGGAACTTTGCAAACATCCATTGAATTCTCCTCTTCTTTGCAATGCCATTTCCTTCATTTTCAACCTCTTATGATGCTTGTTGATGGCAGTTTTCCCTGATTGCGCACAAAAAACATGGAGCCCAAAAAAAAACCCCAAGGAAATAGGGTTTATATTGTAAGAAAATCAATATTTTAACATCAACAACCATCTTTTTCATCTTTTATATGATCTCAACAAAGAAAACAACACTAGGAACAAAAAATCTTTACGTAGCAGCTTCATGAAAAAGAATTCTCCCACGGCTTTATCTTTAATAAAATCCATCATTCTCTTCATATTATTCATGCAATTCATTGATAGACATCAAAAACAAAAATAATAATCCACTTTGAATGGAAAAATGTCACATATAATTCATCTTCAAAGATGCACTGGCTTTCTCTCACAATCTCTCATAGGTAGATACATTGTTTTGCATAGAATTAACTATCTTTGACTCTCTCTCTCTCTCTCTCTCTCTCTCTCTCTCTCTCTCTCTCTCTCTCTCTCTCTCTCTCTCTCTCTCTCTCTCTCTCTCTCTCTCTCTCTCTCTCTCTCTCTCTCTCTCTCTCTCTCTCTCTCTCTCTCTCTCTCTCAATCAATCAATCAATCAATCAATCAATCAATCAATCATACATAATCTTCTCACTAAAATACTCAATAACCATTCATAATAATAATTCTTTGGTCATGGATGCCCCTTCCAAAAGGTGTGCCTAATATGAAAGGTCACCAGAGCCACTACAGTGACTCTTCATAGCTCATCACTGTCACTTCACTCCAGTCTTCTCTTAAGTCTTTATCAGCTGCTTCTTCCACTTACTTGAGCTCTTTTGAACTTACATTAACCTCTTTCCAAGGCTTTAAAACTTTCCCAAAGTCACACATACATTCCAGATAACACTTATAGAGGCATACAGAACAGAACAGAATAGCAACAGAGCCTCTATAGAAGCTCAACAACGGGTTACAGAAGGTCAATAGAAAACATCAGAACCTCATAACTCATACTAAAATCATTTCAAACTATCAAAAAACATTCAATGATATTTCAAACAAAATCAACTTCCATCAATCATTACTCCATCCTTCATACGCAAGAAACAATAGAACAAAACAAAAGCTAAACAGAACCAATCATAATCTCAACAGAACCTATCAGAACATCAAAGAGCCTCATATCTCTATTGAAAATCATCATGATCTTCCAAAAAGTAATCAAAATCATCTAAAACACTCTCAAAAACTTTGAAAACAATTAAAATTCATTCAAGATCCATATAAAATTAACCATTCAGCCCTAAAAAACAACAAAAATCAACCAAAAAACCTAGTCATTTCAGCATTTAACACTCTTAATCAATGCAACACAAAGGAAAAGATAGGAAAAAATGCTATGTTAAGATGTCCTACATCTCCAATTGTCTTCAATGCAAATGCCATTTGTTCAGTGGATTCTTTAAGTAATTTTGGAGATCCAAAGATTGCAATAGCATATGTAGTGTTTTAGGAAAGAGAGGGATGGATTTGATGCCCATAGCATGTCATGCAATTTTGGTGTAAGTGCATGATCAGATGATTTGAAAATCTAATGGCTTGAAATGAAATGAAGAGGATAGGCCTTTACCTCAAGCACTTTAGTGACTCACTAAATGTACTTGGATGGTTCAAGAAAGAAGTAGCTAAGATGAACAAGAGGTCATTCAACTAGTACAACAAGAGATCATTCAAGTATGCCTGGGTGCTAAACAAGCTGAAGGGCAAGTGTGAGCATTGCCATTGATATCTCTCTTTGGAAATTTGAAATAATTGAGTACTATTGTGCTATTATTGATGCCCTTGGTCAACATGACTTCATCAAGCACATGATTATTGGGACCTCTTAGGTTGAGTGTGTAGGCCTTATCATCGACTCAAGTGCTGGGTTTTGAAGCTCGTATTTCTAAAGATGGAAAGATTCGTGGGCATGCCCTCATTTCATTTACCCTACATGTAAAGTAGATAATTGACCATTGTAACAAGATGGATGCAACAACTTTGAAACATTTAAAACCTCATTATGATGAGATCACTAAGGAGGTGATCTTGCTATGGTTTTGTATATTCTTTTTTGATAGATTTTTTATGTATAGAAGACACTACTTTAAGATTTTTAAAGGCTAGTGAGAATGTAGATCTCTTAAGAGACTTTGCAAAATCATCATATGGTCAACAGTTTCAGTGACCCCATTACTTTGGTGGATATATGTTAGGCTTGTGTCTTCGCGAAGCTAACACGAGCAAAGTTTTCCAAATATCGTACACGAACTACTCATCTTATTGAGTTGGTTCATTCTGATCTTTGTGACCCAATGCCCACCACATCTCTTTTAGGCCATGATTATTTCCTTGAATTTATTAATGATTACTCCAAGTATGCATTGGTTTTATTTTCTTAAACAAAAATCTAAGGTGTTTACACATTTCAAACACTATTTTCATATGGTGGAATGTCAACTTCCTTACAAACCCAAGGCCATCTAAACCGATAATGGAGACGAGTATGTCTCTAATGAGTTTACAAATTTTCCCACACTCTGGGCATCATTCATCAATTTACTGTCTCTTATACACCTAAACAAAATGATGTGGCCAAATGAAAGAACTGCACCTTAATGAACTCTTCTTGTGCTATGCTTCAAGTTGTTGGTGTGCCCCTCTCTTATTGGGAATAAGTCGTGCTATGGCATGCTGTTTTACGAAACCGGTTACCTAATCGCACACTTCCCAATGTCACACCCTACGAGTGATGGTATGGTTCTAAACCTAATCTCTCTAACTTGAGGATTTTTGGCAACCCAAGTTACTCACTAATTCCCTCTAATCACAAGTGGAATAAACTCTCTTCATGAGCAGAAAGGTGTACATTTGTCGGTTACCAGTTATATAATCCTAGCACTCACACTTTTATCTCTAGTAGAGATGTTTTATTTTATGATGACCTGCTATTAACCCTCACTCCTTCCCAAGAAAACTCTTCTTTACATGGGCACCCATTCCAGATGAGGCTCTAAATTATTTAACTACCAAGTGGTGGACTTTCCCAATGGCTCTGACTTGGGCCCCACCTCCTCATCCTCCTCTTGGTGGCATTCTCTTAGTAATTGTAAATAATCCCGTATCTCTCATAGTTTCTTCTACTTCTGTGTCAATACTTTAGCTCGTGTGATGGGGACCTCTAGGTCTCGTGCTATTGTTCACGAGTCAAATGTGTTCTCCAACCTCCCTCTCCTTTTACTCACGTTGATCATGTACAAACTCATTCCCTACATAACTTATGTGTCCCGCCCTTCTGGTCACTCTGCCTCTCACCAAGGTGCCTCTTCTTCAACACCCCCTTCTCCTTTGGAGCGTCCCTTTGGTATCTATGTGGACATTTCTTCTTCTTCTACCACTTCGTCTTTGCGACTCAACCAAACTCTCCTATGGCCTCATCAGACGAACCCACTTCTACTGAATCACCTGCCTCTCATCTTCGTCAACAAACTCCTCACTTCTGCAGCATGGTGGATATCATGGCCCATAATAATAATGCTTGTGGTACACCTATCCTTAGAATAATTTTGTTATATTATTGAGGGCACTTCATCCACACGTTGAGCATTTATATTTGTGCTCCACATTCTCCATCATTCAGTGATGTATGCTACTATGCCCACCTCCTTCTCCATCATTGAGTGTTATTGTGCTCATCTCCACCTCCCTCGCTACATGTTGTTGTTACTATTCATTACTATTGATTGATCCTTAACCTTTGTTTGGAGGCATCACAATATTGGTTGATAAGCTAATCATTTGGTTTTTGCATATTAGTTTATATAACTCTTCATCATGCAAGGATTTTCATTTTACTATTGAATAGAACATGTTAAATGGAGCACTATGAACTTAGAAGAATATCTACATCACTTGACTAGAAAACCTTTTAATGTTTTTGAACTTGATTATATTGTAGGGAAATGCAAGTAGATGAGGGACATTGTTTGGATACATAAAGGAGCTTATAGTGCATTAAGAAGAAGCTGCTGCAAATATAAGGGCATTCTATTCAATAGCTAAGCTTGCTCAATGCTTTAGCTTTGAAATACTAACATTTTAAGAAAAAGGAATGTACTTATGAGTTGAAGTATTACATTTATTTAGCTTGTCTTTCTATAATTTTTGGCTGCAAGCAAAAATTTTAAGGTTTGCTCAATAGATGATTTTAGGATGGGGAGTTCTAGAAAAGACAAACACCAATGATTGCTAGAGCAATGTAGAATCACCATCCCAACTTTGCATCATGCTAAAAATGGAATTGGAGATAATTGTGTTCTCGATGGAAAAAAATAGCATATGTTCCTAGCTATGTCTCCTCCTAGAAGTTATTGCATCCATGATCATACTCTATCATTCATGAGGAGGGCAAAGAAAGGGTTAAATGCTCAATATGCACAACATTGAACATGTCGAATCCTTTTGGAGAAAATGTAGCATCACTATTTAAAAGCATGCATTGGCCATTCATAATGCATTTGTCACATAAGCTAGTGATTCAACGCAAAAAGTTCATGGTTGGTGACAATCCAAAGCACATAAAAAAGCATGTGGAACTTATAGTAGATAATGAAAAGTGAAAAATTATTAGTATGATAAAAATCATAAATAGAGTTTCCATGAAAATTATGGCTTTAGAAGCATTTGAAGATGAATGTAAGTTTTATATGTACATGAAGACTCCAAGCATGCCTCTTACTTGTGACTGCAAGCATGCCTCTTACATGTTCTTTCCACAATTCTTGGTAGGCTTTTCGTCCAAAAGAACATGTTTTGGTCTTGCTAGGGTCTCTCCATAGTCAATCACATGTTCTTCAAAAGGTTCTATCCACACAAGAAACCACTATTATAAAGTACATGTGTGACATGCATTCCAACCTATGCATACAAATCCTTATTGCATATTGTCTTTTATTTCATTGTCTCCTCTTTAGAACAATGTCATTTAAGAACTTATGTTTGTGTGGCTCATATTAATTTGAAAAGGTAATGCCAATTATATAGTAGAGGGAATATTCAAAATGTGGCTAAATAAAGAATTCTAGATTGAAAGGGTTTCTTGTTACCACACATTTTCTCCCCATGGGAAGTGTTGGTTTACTCTCCATAAATATGTGTCCCCTAAAGCAATCAAGATTTGTGTGATATTTAAAATCATTTTCCTTTATTTAAGAATTGGTACTAGTTCTTGAAGTAACAACACTAGCTCCGAATTGTGTTTTAGGTAATGGCAAAGCTTTAAAGACCCATCCACAAATTATGTGTGTAACTAGTGACTTCATAAGCTTGTAGAGAAAAGAAAATATCTGTAATATGATTGGTCCCATCTTTGTTATCTATGTATTTTGATATGCATATTACTTATGTGTTTTGTATGATTGATTCTATCTTCGTTACTGCAAGTTATCTACAAAAAGTATAAACTACTATAGTTCAAAGTGTGCTTGGGAGTTTTCGTGACCGTGTGTATATGTGTACCCTTCATACGTATATGCATTGTAAGGAAGAGGTTGCTAATTGATATATGCTATGTATATCATGAGGTGGTTCTTCCTTGTCATGAATTATTTGTATATTTGAGTTTTGGTGAATATGCAAGTTGTCTTGTTACTTCTGGGACATGTGGATTGGCATGTGTTGTGTATTCGACATATACATGGCATGATACCTCTTTATTGTGATAAGTATATGTAGGGACAAAAGGTTCTTGCCAAATAGGCACTTAGCCATGAATTTGGCAAGTGTCTTTTGGTGGGCATGTCACAATCGCCTTGGCACTATGTCCTGAACTCGACATAGCGGTTTCATTTTAATTGTGACACTCTCCCTTCTCCCTTGAATATGGATGGGCACTTGGTCGTGATTTTGGCTAAATAGTGCCTTCGCTTACATATGGATGAATAAGTGATGGGCATTTGGTTGTATATTCAGCTACACAATGTCCTAACGTGCTAGTTATATGATATTGTTTGATGGAATGGGCATTTAGGTAGTATACTCAACTAGAAAATGTCCTCACATGTGTAGTTGTTTAAAACACTGATAATGTTTTTGTATTTTTTATATTGCTGAACTATGACTTAATGTAGTTTATGTAACATTTTCAATGCCTAAATGGTATTATGCAATTGCATAGTTTCATCAAGGTTTACATGCAATACCCATATAACTTAAGATTGATGTTACACAATTATTTTTTCTATCAAAGATCACATGTCACACTAACTTATTTGAATCAATCATAGGTGCAAATTATGTTTTTAATTGAATATTTAATGCAATCTATGTCACAAGTTCAATGTTTTTCATATACTGCAATCGTGTATTTCTTTTTTAAGATTATAAAAATTATTTTTATACATGCGTGTTTTTAAATTGTGATTATAAGTTTTGTGAAGTTTTTGTCATGTCTTTATATGCAAGTGCAGGAATCAAGGCCTCGTTATCACGCTTATATGCTTGCCTTTCTTTATTTTGGACAGTTTGTGATTCACAATGGCCCTCAATGTTGCTAAAACACTCCTTATTTGCTTGATAGAGCCATATCATCTTGCACCAATGTTTACACCAAAGGAGAAGGTAGCCTTATGGAACAGGAAGTGGAGAGAAGGTGGCATACTCAAAGAGGGCAAAGGACTTGTCTAGTGCAATTTCTTTGCTGAAGCGTCTTAAGACCACCATAGGTGGAAATCCTAGTTTCCATCCCACCAAGTAGCAAGGTGATTTGTCAAGGGCACGAACTATATTGCGCAATTAAGGAATCACCAATGTGCACCAACAATTGGCATTCCCTTTGATGTTATCAATCCAGGGAGAGTTATTGGCCAAGGTGCCTTCAAACAGTGTGTTGAAGAAGCTACCATAGAAAATATTAGCTATTTTCCTTCAAATTTAGCATATTGTGGTAAAATGTACAAGGGATCCAATAACACCAAACTACATCAATTTCAAGTGGAGTGTGGGATGCAAAAGGTTAATGCATCAATTTTGCCATGCATTGCCTTTACTTTTGAGTCCCCCTTGGGTTACAATCTTCCCCTTCTTCAATGGTGGTACACTGAATGATATATTGACGTGGGGTCCTTTTCAAGAATGTAAATACAATAGAATAATTAAGTGTCTACACAAGCTATCAATGGGATTCAAACCTGGTCTCTTGATAGGGTGCCTAGTGCAGAGGAGATGGCCAGAATTATGGGTGTCATAAAAAATATGCCAAACATTATTCATGCATTGGTAGATGGGATGAAGGTCATGCATATTGCCGATGTCATCCATTCAGATTTGCATGCTAACAATATGGTACTAGACTTTACTAGAGATAACACCCCTAGAATTGGTATCATACATTAGGGTCTAATGCTTATTTCTAGTATGAAAAGACCAACCCCCCTCAATTGGCAATGTGGAGGGATAGATGACCCCATGCACATTATAGATGAGTATAGATAGAAAGGAGCATTGTAAGGGAAAAGAAGGCCATGGATTACACGTGAGATCTATGATCCACTGTGCTAGTCTACATATGGTAAGGAGTCATATGTGTATGCAATTGGTTGGCTCATCATCTGTCTCGTTGAGTTTTGGTGCTTAGGCCAACACTTCTGGTTACATAGGGAGTTGAGAGATGCTCTAGATAAAGAGATCATGAACCTAATAAATTTCAAGGCAAGGGACCATATGTTGGTAGATGATAGAGCCATGTGAGTGTCATTTGCAGATCTTGATGGCTTTTTGAGAAAAAAGTGTGGCATTAATCCTACAAAGGCACAAAGACTACTTTTACTTTCATCAAAAGCTTGTGTAGGCGGTTTTCTTTGTTGTGAAATGTGCTATGAACCTCTTGTAGTAGCCCACATGGCCAAGAAATCCTCTCAATTGTTTTAGATTATTTGGTGCGATTAGGGTTGCAATCTTCTCAATCTTGGTAGGGTTTGTTACTATTCCTTGTGTGGAGACAATATGGCCCAACAAAATGCCAAAAGAGACTCCAAATATACATTTCTTGGGGTTGAGGGAGATCCCATACTCCTAGCATTTCAAAGCACTACTCCAGATGTCCCCAATGCTTGCAAAGCATTATCTAATCCAGTTTTACTAGTCTCTATGACTCGTGGATCCAAAGATGCCTCAAAATGGATCACAATTTTTTGTGAAAATCTATGGAATAGACTTGTGGTTTGTAATATATAATGCCATCTCGTGAGCAACATACTCCATCCCCATGCCATCACGTAGAATGTAAATGCTCCACATGCTCGAGTAATATTTGTATGGGTTGCTTCAAGCCATTTGACTCGTATATGAAGTTTACTATTATTAATCACATCTTGATAATTAGATTTTAGATCCACAATCTTTCCACAATGCTTATTATAATATAATTTATAAAGCTAACACTTAACAATACCATATTTTCTCGTTCAATTAAGATATGCTCCCATAACAATCTTTTAATGTTGAATGCACGTTTGATTTTGCCAAAATTTGAAGGTCTTGCTTCAACATTGCAAGCATGGAGCTTAATTTTAATGTTGCAAGTATATGGACAACTTATACAAGTTCAAATAATTCAAATAGGAGAGCTCTTTTCAAGATTTGAAGTCTTCTACTCTCTTGGAAGGTTGATCATTGATTCCCCTTCAATTTTGAGTCACACTTGGAGCTCATAAGGATCATCTCCATCAAGCTTATGGTCATAGGAGATTTCTTGGAGGCGAATTGGAGTTTATGCACTGAATGTTCATCCTGGGAATTAAAAATTGAAGGTATTCTTGGCCACTTCAAGTTGGAGATCAAGCTTTTCAAGTCTCATATGGTTGTTGGATCTTTGATAATCATCTACCTTCAACAATGAAAGAGGTACTACTACATTTTGCTCTTAAATCCCTTTAATTCCAATTGCTTAAGCCATCCATTTGTTCAAAAAGGGAGAATTAAGAGTAATCTTATTTTGAAATTGACAACTATGTGCATATAGACCCAACTTAGGGCTGAATGTGGCTATGATAAATTTTCTTCATCTTGTCCAGTTAAAATCAGTAGCCAATTGATGCTAATCTTTTCCATTTGCTGAAATTTTATACCTCACCCTAACTTTGGTTGCTTGAATGTGATTGATTGCAATATGGCTGAAAGTAAAAATCAAATGGTAAGTGGAATTCATTGTATGCAATGAGTCACTACAATAAGAAAGGGCAATACCTATCCCTATCCTTTTCCATTTTGATCAATTTTCTACTTCCACTTGCATATCATTAAAGGGATGAAAGAACTCTTTTTAGCCTATTGCATATCATCACTATTTTCTTAGCCTTAGCATATACCTTGCTATGCTTATATCCACGAGAAAAAAGTGGATGCCAGGCGAGTTGGTAGGACAAAAGTGAGGTGACCCTCCCCTACTAACGAGGACCTTGAACACCAGCTTGAGAGGGAAATTTACACACCCCTCAAGTCATGGATCCCATGCATTTTTTAAATTTAGGTGCATGTACATATCTGGAGCCAAGAATTGAAAGTGGTATTTCAGTAAGATCAGCAATTCATAGATGTTACAAACATTCAGCAGCAAGAGAACATGGTCATTTAGCCCTCTTGATTACTACATGTGACAAGGTAATTATTGATCATTTCCAATAGTTACCAATCAATTACATGTGTTCCTTGGATACCTACAGGTGCCCTACAAGCTGTCATAGGTCTACTAAGTGTTTTGGGTATCTACAAGTACTTCAAGTGACAAATCAAGGTGAAATAAGGCATTCACAAGGTATTTACAAGGTGCAGGAATTCACAAGATAGGTACACAATTTCAGCTACAGAAATTTCTTTCATGATTTGATATGAGAGATTGATATCTTGATTCAAAGAGGGGATGTTAAGATTCAATTTTAACTAAAAAATTTAGTAATCGAACATCGGTAGCAAAAGTTATAACAGTTTTTATGACATCTTGTGTAGTGGGACTGCACCTAGATAGGCTAATAGGAGTGCATTGTTTGAGGTCATTACACCTATTACCCCTCTTGCACGTTGAGATCTTAACAAATCTATAATATCCCCACTATATGAGCTTCCTTTGGATCAAGAAATCATTGGGATTGGTGCAATATTAAGCAAGATATTGTTAGTTTTCTTTGGAACAGTCATATTTGATAGCAACTATCCCTAATGGCCAAAAACAAAAGGAAAGACCAAGTGATGGAAACCATTCAAGAGGATATTAGAGAGTATGTCCATGATCAAAATAACACTAATGAAGCCCATAATAAAGACCAACAAGATGAAGGTGTTAGTGTTGGTAATGCTCATAGTGTACGACTTGGCAATGATAAGAATCAATTGTTTCATGAACCTTTTGAAGACTCCATACTTTCAAAAGAGTTGCATATGCTTAATATTGGGATACATGACACTCATGAACAACTCTCTAATTCATTGGGAAAGATGGAGAAAATAACCAATGAAGTGAATGAGAGTCTTTAGCAGTTGGTCAAGTTTATGTAGAGTGAATTTGAAAATGTAGTAGCAAAGTCTATGAAAAGTGGATTTGAAGATGTATTAGCAGCCATCAAAGACTTGAAAACTCAAACCACACCTTCGACACCAAATGTACCCACTTCTCATATTGGAAATACTTCAGCAGCCTGGCCAACTAATATGAAAGGAAAATGAATTGATTAGCCAATAATGTTAACCTTTGAGAAAGGAGAGCCATCAACATTAAACAGTGCCTATTATCAGCCACCACCGATACCATCAAAGCATCATGCTTGTCCACAATTCAATTCAAGACATGAGGCCACTAATGAAGAGGAGGAGAACTTAAGAGAATATGAGAATGAAGAGTTTCATGGATGTGACCCATTTTACAAATCCTTCCCTTTCTAATCTACCATCAAGCCAAAATAATCAAAGATGCATGATAAGATTGGAAGATTTGAGGAAAGAATGTCATTCCATGATATCACTAACAAATAAACTCATTTTATGGTTAGGACAGCCTCATTTTTTTGGATCAGGTCAACCAAATCAAGGTGGTAATGCTTGTAGATCAAATTCTTTTGGAAGAGGTTCAATGTATAGGGAGTCTTGGAGACAATCATCTTTTGGACAGCACTCTAACAATTTTTAGCCAACCTATAACAAGCAGGAGTACATTGAAGAGAATATCACCATTTCCAACTTCAAGGGTGATAATGCATCTCCAATGGAGTGGGAAGAATGTATAAATAAATTAGAGATGTGCTTTACACTTTTTCCTTGCCAAGACAAAGCTGAGAATTTTAAGAAAGCAATGTTAGAGGTGTTTGTCTCTCCAATGGTAAAAGAAAGACTGCAAATAAGATGGTATGGTCTTCAACAAAGGGGCATGTCCATTCATGACTACTCCAATATGTTCCTGGATCTCTTTATGTACATTGAAGGAATTGATGATTTGGCAAAATTAAACAAATACATCTTTGGTCTAAATCCAACCCTTTCTTCAAAAGTAGGTGCAATGTAGCCCAAGTGCATTCATGATATCAATGCAAGATCATGTATCTTCACTCTTTTGCTTGCGAAAGTAGTGTTGAGAGAGAGAGAGAGTACGAGAGAGATACACAAGACATGCTCCCAAAGAATGATTCATATTGATGTAGAGTTAGTATATATAGGTGAGACCCAAGTCAAGTGAGAGATGATATATATAGTTGTAACATCCCCACTCAAACAAAGGTCTCTGGCTGCAAGTGAAAAAACCCTTGGGGAGAACAAGGGAAAAACCCGAGCCCCTACACATACCTACGATACAAAAATGATTTACTATAAAGTTTTCTTGAATACAATGATACATGCCTCAATCAGTGAGATAAGAACTTGGAACAATACCAAGTTCATGTCTTAATGAGCTAAAGCGAGCTTCACTAAGAGCTTTTGTGAAGATGTCTGCAACCATTTGATCACTGGGACAATGTTCCACCATAATGGAACCTTTCTTGACTTCATGTCGAACATAATGATAATGAATAGCAATATGCTTTGATTTACTATGTTGTATATAGTCTTTGGTAAGACTAATAGCACTTTGGTTATCGCATCGAAGAGGTGTACTAGATGATGAAGGATGTCCCAAATCTGTAAGTAGTTGTCGAAGCCAAACTAGCTCGCGAGCTGCTAATGATGCAGCAACATATTCGGCTTCAGTTGTAGAAACCGCAACACATCGTTGTTTCTTGCTGGACCAAGAAACCAAACATCCATTTACAAAGAAACAATTCCCACTTGTAGATCGCATGGATAAGTGTGAACTTGCCCAATCAGCGTCTGTATATCCAATAAGGTCAATAGAAGTTGAAGAAGATAAAGAAGAATCCTCTCAATGACGATAAATAACACCAAATTCCTTAGTACCCTTGAGGTACTTAAGAATACGTTTTGCAGCACTCCAATGAATAGTGGAAGGGGAAGAAAGATACTGTCCCAAAAAATTAGTTGCAAATAAAATATCTGGTCTTGTGTTTAAACCAATAAATTGAAGACAACAAACAAGATTAGCAAAAGGTTGATGAATGGCTGATTCTTCATTGCATGTTGTAGATGTACCCTTGGTAGAGATTGAAAGAATGGGAGTGTTAGCAGAGTGCGCATTTGTCAACCCAAACTTCTTAACAATATCATTAATAAACTTTGTCTGGCGAAGAAGAAGAATGCCTTGTTGTCAGTGTCGTTGAACTTGAATACCCAAACAAGAATGTATCTCACCAAGATCCACCATTTCAAATGCAGTCGATAAAAGCTTCTTCATAGCATCCAAGAAAGCAATATTATTTGACACAAGAATAGTATCATCAACATATAGAGCAAGAATAATAAAATATTTGTCCTCCCTTTTGATGTAAAGATTTGGGTCAGCAAAACATGCAACAAAACCTTTAGATGTGAGGAACTGATCAATCTTAATATACCAAGCACGAGAGGCTTGCTTCAATCCATATAATGCACGATGAAGCTGACATACAAGATGCTCCTTTCCTGCAATCATAAAACCTTCAGGTTGCTCCATATAGATTTCTTCTTCAAGATCTCCATTGAGAAAAGCCGTTTTAACATCCATTTGGTGAATTTCTAGATCAAATAGTGTTGCAAAAGCCAAAATCATACGAACAGTTGTGGAGCGCACAACGGGAGAAAATGTTTCTTTATAATCTACTCTTGCAATCTGTGAGTAACCTTTGGCAACAAGTCGTGCTTTGAACTTATCAAACGAGCCATCAGCTTTGGTCTTGGTTTTATAAACCCATTTACATTTGATACGAACACGATTTGGGGGGAATTCAATAAGAATCCATGTACCTTTGGAGATTAAAGAATCGTACTCAGCTTGCATAGCTTCTTGCCATTGATCCCTTTGAGACGAATTGATAGCTTCCATATATGATATTGGATCCTCTTGGATAGACATAGCATCATCAAAGACATCATATTCAATAGAATAGAATCCATGCTCTATCTCAATAGGAAGATCAACATAGATCTCCAAATTTTCATCAATCTTCTTTGGAGGTGAAGGAGGTTTATGATCATCATAATTAGTAGAATCACAAAGCAAGTAAGGAAATGCACTAAGCAAAGATTGTGTATCATCTAAAACATCTGATGACCATGTGCCACCCATAGTCTTCTCATCAAATATAGCATCACGACTAATGATAACCTTTTGAGAAGAAGGATCATAAAATTTGTAACCTTTGGAATGATCTGAATAACCAAGAAGAATAACCTTCAGACCTGGAGGATCCAACTTATGTCGAGTGTCCTTGGGCACATGAATATAAGCAATGCAGCCAAATGTGTGAAAGTGAGAGACTGAAGGTGTCTTCCCTGTCCAAATTGTTATAGGAATTTTACCAGCAGGTGCAGTAGTTGGAAGATGATTTTGAATAAAAACAGCTGTTAGAAGTGCTTCAGTCCAAAACTTTCGAGACAAACCAGAGTGTATAAGCATGCAACGTATAGCATTAAGAATCGTGCGATTTTTGCGCTCAGCAACACCATTTTGCTGAGGAGAATAAGGAACTGTAAACTCATGATGAATACCTTGATCCTTACAGAAGTCATCAAATAGATTGGATACATATTCACCGCCGTTGTCACTGCGAAGCGTCTTTATAGAGAATCCAGTTTGAAGCTCCATACTCTTGTATTTTTTAAATATAGATAAAGCCTCAGACTTATGTCGAAGAAGATAGACATGTGTGTACCGTGAGAAATCATCAATGAAAGTTATAAAATATCGATATTGAGACTTTGAGGCAGGAAAAGGACCGCAAATATCGGTATGAACCAAATCCAAGAGAGCACAGGAATGTGATGAAGTAGAAGTGTGGAAAGGCGAACGATGGTGTTTTCCAAGTGCACAGTACTCGCATATTCCCATACGTGGATGAGATTTAAGATCCATACCTTGCACAAGACCATGACGATGAAGATCAAGAATTTTGGCAAAATCGGAGTGTGCAAATCGTTGGTGCCATAATTTGCAATCTGCATCTCCAGGGGCAGTAACAACATTTGCAACTGTATCATTCAATGATAGCTCAAATAGATTACCATGTCGAGGAGCCACTGCTATAGTATGCCCGTCTTTCTCTATACGACATTGATTATGATCAAAGCCAACAAACAAACCAAGATCAACTAGACGAGCAACAGAAAGAAGATTTCTTTGCAAATCTGGAACATGAAGAACTCCTCTTAATATTCTAGTGGATGAAACAGTCCCCAGATATAAATCACCCACTCTTGTGACTTGACAAGTCGTATCATCCTCAAGGTAAACTTGACAGGAAGAGAATGATAATTGTGAAGCCACTGCGATTGGTATGTCATGTTTCCAGTGGCACCTGAATCAACGATGAATAGAGAACCATCATGAACATGAAGTACCTTTTCTGGAGAGATATCATAATGGACGAAATTGAGCTCCTGATGAGTATGATCATCATCAGTTGTAGTTTGTTGAACAATATAAGCTCGAGAACGTTCTTCATCATATCTGCGTTTATAACAACGACGAGATGGATGATCTGTATGTGCACAATAATCACAAGGAGGAAAACTTTTGGACGAGTGAGGTTGCTTTGTAGTAACTCCATGCTCCTCATCATATTGACGTGCCCAGCAATCAGAAGCCACATGACCTTTCTTATCACAATAAGAACAATGTTTGTTAGGATAAGCAAGACGAGAAGATTTACTACCTGGATTAGGGCGTCCACCCTGTTGAAAACGTGAAGCAGGGCGCTTGCGAGCAACAAAAGCAGCATCAAAATCCCTTTGTTCCCGAGTGACCAAAACAGCATCAGATTTTTCCAAATGATGCTCATGACGTTGAGAATATTCAATAAGAGATATACATGCTTTGTCAAAGTGGATATCATCCTTGTTAGACAAAATAGTGATGATATTGTCATATAAAGGATCTTTGATGGTATGAAGAAGTTGAGTAACAATCTGATTTTTAGCAACAGGAGCGCCGACAGCACCAAGCTGATTGATAATGTCTTTAAAAGCCTCGATATGAGAGTGCATAGAGGTACCTACCTTATATTGAAGATTCTTCAAACAAGTTTGGAGATATAAAATTTCGGTGACCGATTTCTTCTCAAATGTTGAGATAAGATACTCCCAAATAGCATGAGAGGTTTCCAGATGAAAGACATCCAGCATAAGTGAGTCAGGAAGTGCAGACAGTATATAACGACGAGCCGCTTTGTCACGATGAATCCAATCAATATGATCAATTTTCCATTGTTCAAATAATGGACCATCAGTAATCACAGAATTGTTATTCATCACATCAATAGGTTGAACTGGGCAAGACAGGTCGCCCAAAACAATATCAAATAATTCGTCACCTTCAAGAATTAGCATCATCTTTGCTTTCTACCCAGGAAAGCCTTGTCCTTGGAAGAAGGGAACTGAACGTTGGCCAGACGGATATCCGTTAACAATTACGCAATTGGCCATGCCTGTATGTCGAGAGAAAACAAATAAGATGAGATCGCAGAATCTGCAAACCATGATCAAGACAAGCGTAGTTGAGACGCATGACAATCAAAATAGGGATATGCATGTAAGAACGACGAAAAGTATTGAGTGACTAAAAAGAAAGCCCGAAATAGAGAGGCGTAACGTGCAAGACGAGATGACGCATATAAGAAAAGTGCTATTTCGATCGAGCAAAGAACGTGAATGATAATAAAACATCGCTAAAAATAGCAAGATGTTTGCTTGTCGTAATCAACATCATTAACAAAGACGAGCGATTACTAAAAATAGCAAGATGTTTGCTTGTCGTAATCAACATCATTAACGAAGACAAGCGATTAATAAACTGTAATTGGGGATTAACGAACTGTAATTAGAAATACAGTTTTAAATAAAGAATCACAGATTCGAGCAGAATTGCTGTCTTGAATCCTGAACTATCATAACTTTTGATCCAGAACTCCGATTGACAAGCGGTTTTGACATGATTCGAGAGCACGACGAGAGCTACGTACCTGGACCTGGTTTTGTTTTTAAAGACAAAATTAACTAATACTTCTAATTTGAACAAGTTCATGTATCAAATCATCACTTATGCAAAGAATTCAATCAAGTATAAACAATGAAACAACTTATCTTCCTTGTTGTTGCTACGCATCCATAGCTCTGATACCATGTTGAGAGAGAGAGAGAGTACGAGAGAGATACACAAGACATGCTCCCAAAGAATGATTCATATTGATGTAGAGTTAGTATATATAGGTGAGACCCAAGTCAAGTGAGAGATGATATATATAGTTGTAACAAGTAGATGAAGAGCAACCATCAAATTAGCCATCTTCTTCTTCAAAGAAAAAGGATCCAAGGTTAGAAGAGCTATTGGAGGAATACAAATATATATTTTAGCCACCATCATCTTTGCCTTCAAAGAGAGAGGTTGATCACCCTATCGACTTGCTACCTAATACAAAACCCATCAACAAACCTTCCTATCACTTGTCAAAGTTTGAAAGGGAAGAGGCGGAGCGACAATTCAAAGTTGTTGCAAATGGGTTTAATTTAGCCAAGTCAATGTCTGTTTGCCTCTCCCTTGCTCTTGGTTAAGAAGAAGGATGGATCTTTTCGCATGTGCATTGATTATAGGGAGTTAAACAAGTCCATGGTGAAGAATAGATACCCGATTCCATGCATTGATGACCTTTTGGATGAGCTCAAAGATGCAAAGGTCTTTACCAAGATTGATCTTTATTAGGGTTATCATCAAATTAGAATGAAGGAAGGAGATGAGTATAGAACAACCTTTAGGAATGAAAGAGGATTATACCACTTCTTGGTCATGAAATTTGGGCTTTCAAATGCGCCCATTATTTTTCAAGCTCTCATGAACAAAATATTGCAGCCCTTCTTATTCAATATAGTCTCGGTATTCTTTGACAATATCCTGATTTATAGCAAATCCAAGGAGGAGCATTTTGATGCATGTAGGTAAAACACATCATAATCCCCATGAATAAGCCACAAATTGATCAAAATTTTAAAGAATTTTGTGACTACCATGTTTTCCCTAAATTAGAGAACAAGATTCCCCTAAAATATTCTCCAAATGCTTCTAACTCTATTAGTTGAAGGTAAAGAAGGGTATTCAAAAGGTATTTGAATAAAAGCCCCATGAAATTTACAAGGATTAAGCAAGATTCAACTTGTTATCCATAGCTAGGGTTTGGAAGAAGCTTGAAGAGAAGGAAATGGTTCAATCACTAAAGGATTAAGCAAGAGAATGCTTCCAGGAGCTTAAAGACATGAAAGCCCCATGGAATATTGAAGAAAATTGTTGTTGCCCCGAATATTCAGCAAGAAGACGAGAGAGAATCCATGGCTAACCTTAAATATTAAAGTATTATTGAGACAATGTCATCAACTTGTGGAAGAAGCTTTAGGAAGTGGCAAAGATCAATTATCAGCCACCATCAAAGAGGAGATATCAGCTAGAGAAGATGACCATAATTGCAATGAAAATCACATTGAGTTTGCTGCTCTTCAATCATGGTTGAACTGGTCCATCTCGGATCAATAGGTTGCTTCAAATGAAGTGAAGAATGAGATTGTATACTTACTGGAAGAAGATCTTGAAATGGGTGAAAGATCTCAGCAAGATTTGAGCTATGAAAGCTTGGGACATGCTGAGAGAGAAGAGAGAAACTCTTAATTAATAAAAGTAATCCAATTTAAGCTTTTTTTAACTTTATTAACCCTAGTTATAGTCTTGGAACCTTTAAAATGGGTCTCTTCTTGTCCACAGTCACTAGCCAAAATATCCAAGACCTCACCATTTCTTTTTTAGATCTTTTCAAAGAGCTCCAAAATTGGTAAAGGATAACTGCAGGAAACCCCCACTAGTCACAGTTTAAACTATACCAAATCCTATAACCAAATCTTGAGCTCCAGCTACCATGGATGGTGCTCTTAAAATACCAAATCTAGGCTTGAAAATGACCTTGCCAAGAATCAAATTCAAGTCTCTGATACCATTGAAATGAACTCAGTATAAATTGAATCAAAATATCAACAAATTGAAGAAATAAAAAGTGAATCAAATGGCCATAGTCATGCCATAGATGGAAATGATTTAAATCTATAGCACAATGCCATAGCTAAATGATATCAAAGGTACAATGAGCATCATGGATGAGAGGCTATTGCAAGAAATCCACCTCTTGCTATGGCGGGCATTGAGTATTCACCCTCAATGTTGGTGGGGAAGGCAAGAACCCTCAAGCTCTAAGAAATTTATTTTAAACTCAACTCCTTTAGTTTACGAATGGATAATGTTTACGAATGTGCTAAAAGATCCTTACAATGGCACACTCTTTCCCTTTTATACTCCAGCCCCAATTAAGGTATTTTTTCCTAAACTAAAGGAGGGTACATAATTTATTTTAAAGGGTACAAAAAATTATTTTATTACATCTCATCATCGGTGTGCTTGGTGGTGGATGAGGAGCAACAATATCAGATCATATTATTTAAATGTGAAACCATCTTCAAGTCTTTAAGCTTTCAGACTCCAATATGGAAAGGTAAGTTGGTGAGTTTATTGTACCTTGAAGCTAGTCTTGTATTCTTGCTTTCTTGGGATAGAGAGAAGGATGCATGTTTGGTTAGAGGAAAGTGTTGAGAGACAATGTGAGAGATTATCATCGAAGTGAGTTGCAACTTTTGAAACAATAGAAGTCTGTCCAATGTCTCAATTGTTGTGCATTTAGTCCAACAACTAAACACACAATATATATTTCCAATTGCACCTCCACAACTTCTACTCCATAAACATTTTGAAATTGAGCCTCAGATGGAAGATACTATATCAATTGCTCTTTTCTTGGTTTCAAAAGCATGCTATCTAGGAAATCATCTACACTTGCAACCAATATAGAAATCATCTGCTATGATTCAATCACAATGATAAATGTTTACAAGTGAATCCATATCTACCTTAGCTCACATTTATTTAACATCTGTTGCGAGTTAACTGATTTGATAATACACATATTAAAAATGTCTATGCCATGGTAGTGTAGCTGTGCTAAATTAAAGAGCATGGCTAGTTATTCAAAGTTCCAACTCATGATGATATAGAAACTGAATGCACTTAAGATATTTACACATTTTTCATTTCCCTTTATATGTTAAGCAAATCAAATTAAGTTCTAAAAAATGTGTGGAACTTGAGCTATGCAAACCCATAGCTAAATCTACTATTGAGTTGGTAACTCATATGATATTAAGCTTATGTTCTTTTAAAGTATGATAATACCTTGAGTTCTTTGAATCCAATAGGTGGATCTAGTTCTTTGTTGATATGCATAATCAACATCTCAAGAGCTTATGTTGTCATCTAGAATGACTATACACATCGACATTATTCAAGAAGTTGTAATATGTTTCAACTAGGTGATGAACCTCCACATTGAATTGGCATGTGATGTAATTTCTCAATTTGTTCCACCCTAAATTAAAGAAATCTCTCAAGCTTTAGATTTGTATCCCTTTTGTAGGGTATGTTATGTAGTATATCCTAGCATAAGTTGTGGTTGACATATTCAATGACATTATGTATTTGTGTTTCTCATGAAATATAAAATGGCTCATTATGCATGCTTTATCTTATGATTTGTGTATTTTGTGAAATATAAAATTGCTCATTATGTATGCTTTAGATAAACTAATAATGAGTGTCATTACCTGTAATGGCATCTAAATAGTTATGAGTCACAATAGAAATGAAATCAAACAAAATAGAAAGTGAAATCTACCCAACAATGTAACCTATAGAAAACGAAAGAAATCACTAGTATAAAGATTCCACCAAGTTAAGGGGAAATTTTGTATATACACACGTGTGCAAGAAAATATTCAACTTATTTTGACATAATGTCTACATAAATTCAAATAGTTAGTTTGAAAACTATTTGAAATTCTTATGCAGGTTTGTTTTCCATTCATTTCTTCACATGTTTTTGAGCATAATTTTTTTTTAAAATGGTAGCCTATTTTTATGCTTGATATGATATTCAAGGAATTTGCAAATAAGAAGGAGGTGACATAATGCTTTTCTAAGCACTAAAGAGATAATTATATTGAAAGAAACAAGCTGACATAATGCTTGTGTGTTTCACCAATTCATCACAAGGAACTATAATGATAAGATGATGATGCACTTAATTTGTGGTGTATCGAGGCTTTATATATCACTGTCTAACTTTACGATCAAGTTATAAAGGACACATTACATTATGCTCATCCTAATCTTCAATTTGCTAGTGTTAGTTTGTCTTTCCATTTGATTTAATGTAATAATGATTATATTGACCAATTGTTCACAATGTGTAGGCCATTGCAAGAGCTATCACTTTACAAAGACACTTTTGGGCATGTCTTTATTATATACATGCATGGGTGTATTAACCATCCACAATGTGTAGGGCATCACAAGAGCGATCACTTTAGAAAGATACTTTTGGGTACTTCTTTATTATATGTATGCATGGGTATATAAAAATGTAAGGGAGTAATGTTCAAGGTTCGAGATGACAAAGAAACTGATCTATCATTGAAGCATAGTTGGGTGTGTTGTAACCTACTTAAGTGAGTTAAATTGCTAGTATATTCAAACATAAGTCTTCTTTCGCTAGTGAAGTTCTAACAAACAAGAGTCAAACTTCAATGGTGAAGTCCCCACTTTGAAATGTTGATATGAACTAGATGGTTATTATTGGGTGTAGCTTTTGAGACCTCTTACCTGTACAACTTTGACTTGAGCATCAAGTTAGTACATGCATGTAACTTTCCTAAGATTCAATACTTGTAAAGGTTCATTGAAAGTGGAATGCTAAATTACAACTTGATTTAGCTTTCCAGACAGATGACATAACAAATTGACACTCCATTGTAGATAGGGTCATATACTAGCTAGACTCTGCATGATCTGTGCAAATTGTGAAGGTTGTATTTGTCATAGCACAAAGTACTTTTCCTTGATTGCTTTTGAGAGAGCAAATATTTAGATTATGTATTGTGTAATAGCAAAATTGACACTATGCACATCAAGCAATGGTCATTATTTGAAGTGGATGTAACATGATAGAAGCCCTTGTCACTCACAATATTGCGATTGTGTGAAGCGAGGGGAGACCGAATGCGGGGATGAAGAATGATAATTCTATGGTCCTCCATTGATCATTATGGTTTGTAATGTGGAGGACAATGACATGTAAACATCGGGCTGAGTAACACAAAGTGATGTTTGGGGGGGAGGTTGTCAAAGGGGTCAAGATATGCAAGTGTCAGCTGTAGGTAGAGACACTATGAGATTCGGAAGGACAACCTTCGAAGTTGGAAAGGGGGGGGGGTTTGAATCCGTTAATCTGCCTTAATCACAAAAGGCAAGAATAGAGGGGGGGGGGGGGAGACGCGGCTCACGTGTAACGGCTCTATTTCAAAATCAGGTTGTCACACACAGAAAAGGTGGCTTAAACATACGCCACACCTAACGCCTTTCTTCCTCGGAAAGCAATCGAGTAGCCACTCACACGCCTCTCTCTCTCTCTCTCTCTCTCTCTCTCTCTCTCTCTCATATTCATATATTCCAGACATTTTAACGGTCGGTTTATGAATCTTAATCTCCTTGACCGACCGGTAATCGTCTCTCACTTACAGGCGTTCATTTTAACAAAATATATACGATCCTGCCATCTCTTTCCTGGCTCAAGAACACTGTTAATAGTAATTATCGCAGCTCTATCTGTCGTCTGATTACTACGTGTTATTGATTATCACAGCTCTCTCCTGTCATTTGATCACTCCTCTTCCTGATAGAAGACCGCTTCTTCTTAGGCAACCCCCCCGGACTACAAGCGCATTTACATGATTATGTGCTTACCCTTATGCCAAATTTTTATGGGCCACATAAGCTAGAGCACAATGGCTTCTTTGCATAGACAATGAAATCTAAGCCATTCATCACACTTGCAAAACTTGCTCATGCGCATACTTTGAACCTACAAAAATGGTTGCATGCGTCACCATGCTGATAAATATGATGTCATACAATCTCATTCTCCCCTATAGTCTTGCCTTTTTGAGTTATTGTGAATTTTCTTAAATGGAAAACTTGACATATTGTCGTTCCTTGGTGGCACCCAATGCACAAAAGCATGAAGATCCAACACACATCTTTTAAATTGTAGTTGCTAAGTTATCATTCGAAGGACTTAATGTATGTGGTGGACAAGTCCCTTTGCTGATGGGCAACCAGTCCATTTATGGTACATAATACTTGTTGGTCTCTTCATCGAGGGGCCCAAACCTCCACTTGTAGCTGGCAAGACTCTCGAGGTGGTTATACAAATGTACATAAAATAGCATGTCGGTTTAACACGAGGGGTATGTTAGTCTTATGAGTCTACAATAGGTTCATACATGAGGGGTTTTGTATATAGTCCCATTCATAAGGGGTGGTTTAAATTTAGAAATGGGAACGTCAATGGCCTATCCAATCTTCAAAAACATTTGAGTGGGGGGCTTCAAAAATGTGTGTCTACATAAGGGTTTCATGTTTTGACTTTCCTTAGTCACCACACAGCACTAAAATTTGCTTATTGTATGGGAATCACACTTCAAAAAATGTGAGCCCCACCATGCTCTCTCCATGGGGTTTTAGCTTTTCTCTTTGTTCATGGAAAGTAAAATGTTCTAACCACTTGGGCTACTTGTCAATGACTTTGAACAAGGCATATGCAGACATATTCATGTGAATGCATACATCCATTTATGCATACATATAACTCATAAATACATAGATATGCACATCATTGTGCATACATGCATAGACACATACACACAAAAACATGCATGCATAAACATGTACATAGCTACATACTGTGCATACATACATGCTACATGCATATTCTGTATGTATAAGAGAGATTTCCAAATCGACACATTTTCTTCATACAAAATAATATGTTGAATAATCCATGCATGTCATTCATGTGACTCCTTCGGTTGTCACACACACACACACACACACACACACACACACACACACACACACACACATCCATATATCATACCATATATATATACACACATGCATGCATCTTGTATGTATGAGAGAGACATATGAGAGAGAGAGAGGGGGAGAGAGAGAGAGAGAGAGAGAGAGATCATTTTCAAATGTAATGCATCTTCTTCATACAAAAAATTATATTGAATAAAGTAAGTTATCATACATGTAGGTCATTAATGCAATCCATTCCATTATCACACACATATATACATGCACATATACATGCATGAATGCATAAACTTGTACAAACATACATGTACATATTTGTATAAACATGTATATATATACATTCCACACATATGTACATATACACATGCATACATGCATAAACATGTATATTACAATGTGATATACACACCCACATACATCTTGTTTTTGTGAGAGAAAGAGAGATTTTCAAAAGTAATATAGTTTCCTTATACAAAAAGTAACTAATTCAAATAAAGTAATCATACATTTAAGGTTTTTGTTACATATTACTTCAATCCATTCCATTAACACCTCCAAAATTAACAAGACCTAAGGATCTTCAAGGTTGTTAACTTTGTAATTGTATGCTATAGAGCTTTCTGCAATCTTGTGTAGCCATAGTTACAAAATGTTGTGGAAAGCATTACAACATGTAGCTCTAAGACTTTATATTATTGTTACAATATTTGTTTTCTCTCAGTTTTTCTTTTCTTATACAATTCTATTTGCTCTCCTCTTTAAGTAACATGTACATAGCCACGAGTTTTGACCTCTCTCTATTACTAGTGCATAACTTTTAAACAATTGTCTTCACTTTTGGAGATGCTAGAGCAATTTATGATTTTTCTTAAAGGGATAGTTGAGAATTTACATTATGTCACTACAAGATACAAACCATATACTGACGTCTAAAGAGACAAAAATATTTATCCAAAAAATTGCCCCTCTCATCATTAAAAATGTCGAAATACACCTCTCTAAAAATCCATCACTATTAGTGTCCTATTTGTATTGCAAAAGTGATGCAATAGCAATGCAAATAGTGGTGCTTTTCAATGCATTTACTGATGCTCATAGTGATATGTGCAAGTAAATTAGTGATGCTAATAGTGACGATTACAACAGAGAAATTTTTTCTTTGGCTACCCCACCACCTTTTGGATGGTACTAAACAATCCTCCATAAATCAATTATACATTGAGTACACAATCATCATGGAGATACATCGTGAGATGTTGGAAAAAAAGAGTTGTTGATTCAATACTCAAATAAGTATAAGACTGATGATGACAACTCATAAAACTGTATGGAACAATAGAAAGGAGTCCAAAATAAACATGAATATATATATATATATATATATATATATATATATATATATATATATATATATATGTGAGTCCATAAAAAGGATGAGAATTATATCCAAGGAATGGTATACATGGAAAGAGCCTACATGGATCACATGGCCAAAAAATGAAAGGATGTGCATTCCACAAATCCAAGCAACTGCTATAGCTCCTCACCATCTAAGAGCTCATTCCAATGCAATGGAGCGTCGAACAAAATTTGCAATATAAACAACTAGAGATTAATCCACAATACATAATGCATCACAAAAAATCTAATGACTGAAAACAAGAAATAGGTATGACTTAGTGGGCTGCTGTGCACATACAATCTATCAATGAGTGCACATGTAAGATTGTGGTTTGTGATGGAGTGCTGCAAAGAAAACAAAGCATCATTGTTAGAAATAAGGTTATTAGTACAAGTAGTATTCCAAATAAGAAAGTGAGAACAACAAAAAAAAAACCTATAAAATCCTCATGGTCGCCACTCCTGAGATGATGCACGACCTGTGCCTTCAATCGTACCCTCATTGTCTTCTGTTGTAGCTACCATCATCCTGGAGAGTCGATGGTCTTCTCCATGAGTCTCTACCAATCCTTTGCATCTAATCACTCAGGCTTTGAAGTGCCACTCTTGATTTCCTTACTCATATCTAATCTCCATGTTAATTAATCCAATTAAGAATAAAGAACAATCAAGGAAATCATCCTAATATTATCTTCCAAGAGAACTTTCCTTTATAACAATCCATTCCTGATTGCATTAGGCCGACATTATCGGTCCTAGGGTTCCAAGTTCAAACCGAGTTTCATCTTTTTAGTGAGAGATCCTTAGGGTAAAAACCCTAGATCATTTCTCGCAAGTATATCCTACTGTCCCTACATTCCGTGAATGTGGGAAAGTCTTTAGGGTATAGGAGTTTTAGCTTTGGCAATAAGAGCGACTAGGTCACATCCTCAACGTGTTAAATGTCAAGAATCGTGTGATGGGGGGAGTTGCTCAAGATGCTGCGCCGAACACACACAGAATGCACAAGGAGAAGCTCACTCAAGAGACAAGAAGAGAGATGGAGGCCAAAATGTTTTCTTGCTGGTTTCTTCTTCTTCTTTTACACTCTTTTACAATGTACACAAAGTATAGATAAGATGCAACATAAAGGAAAGTGGCCTACTAAGTCAAACAATGCATAACCGACTACACTAGTCGACTGGCGCTATAACTATGACAGCTGTAAATAGGTGTAACAACCTGAATATAATAAGTAATGAGTCAGTGGCCATGTGTGAGTCATAATGACCACTGACGTGCTAAGTGTAGACGTGTGGACCCATCTAACCAGGCGGTCCATCATCAATGTCCGCATGTGTTGAGCTTGTCATCTCAACACTCCCCCTCAAGCTCAACTACATCTCTGCAACTCCAAGTAAGCTTCAAAACTTTTGAAGCTTCTCTGTACCCAATGCCTTCGTGAAGATGTCAGCTATCTGATCCTGTGTGCTGACATACACCAAGTCAATCTCACCTGCTAGTACCTTCTCTCTCACAAAGTGGTAGTGTACCTCAATATGTTTTGTCCTGGCATGGAACACAGGGTTTCTGGCCAACTGTATACTGCTCATGTTGTCACAATAAATGACAACTGTACCTTCCACCTGCACATCCAAATCAGCCAATAACTTTTGCAGCCATACTGCCTCACATGCTACAACAGCAGCACCTCTATACTCAGCCTCTGTACTCGACAAAGCAACTGTAGATTACTTTTTGCTGCTCCAAGCAACTGCTACACTACCAAGAGAGAACATGTATCCGCTGGTAGATCTTCTATCAGACATACTACCAGCCCAATCTGCATCTGTGTATCCAAACACCTGTACATCTGTATCTGCCTCATAGAAAAGTCCATAATGTAATGTGGACTTCACATATCTCAATATGCGTCTGACTGCATCCAAATGTGGCTTTCTAGGTACTTGCATAAACTGACTCACAAGACCAATAGTGTAGCTCAAGTTTGGCCTTGTAATGGTCATGTAGATCAAACTCCCTACTATCCTCCTAAACATAGTAGGGTCTTCTATCTCATCCCCAACATCAGCACTCAACTTTACATTCTGCTCCAATGGGACTGAAAGTGGTTTGCATGCTGTCATACCATACTTAGACAACATATCCAAGCCATACTGTCTTTGGGACAGCCATATACCATCATCACATCTGATCACCTCAATGCCAAGGAAGTATCTTAGCTCACCTAAATCCTTCATCTCAAACTTCTTCTTCAAAGAATCCTTGACTTCAGCAAGTCATCCACATAGATGACTATGATGACCAAACCTGCATCTCCCTTTCTCACATAAAGTGAGTGATCAGCATCAGAAACATAAAAGCCAATATTGACAAGATACTCTGTGATCTTGTCAGACCATGCTCTAGGTGCTTGCTTGAGCCCATAGAGCGCCTTCTTCAACCTGCACACATACGTGGAATGCTCTAAATCTTCATAACCTGTTGGCTGATCCATATACACTTCTTCTTGCAAATTACCATGCAAGAAGGCATTCTTCACATCCATTTGCTGCAAGCTCCAACCTTTGGCTGCTGCCAAAGCAATCACACATCTGACAGTTGCCATCCTAGCAACTAGACTAAAGGTTTCATCATAATCTATGCCATATGTCTGGGCATAGCCTTTTGCAACTAGCCTAGCTTTGTACCTGCTAATAGAACCATCTGCATTGTGCTTAATCTTATAAACCCATTTACATCCAATGGCTTTCTTTCCCTTCGGCAATGATACTAGATCCCAAGTCTTATTGGCCTCTAATGCAGCCATCTCCTCATCCATTGTTGCATCCCAATGAGCATGACCAACAGCCTCCTCAAAACATGTGGGCTCAACATCCTCAACTAGTTTCACCATATAAGCATAATGGTGAGCTTCATAACCTTCAAAACCAAATCTTTTAACAGGGTATCTGACCCTGCTAGATCTGTGTGTCATTGGATCACTCAATGGAGTCTTTGCATTAACGCGTGCTCTCTGCACACCTGGAGTCCTCATTGAAGGAATGCCAAGCTCATCATCCAAGCTCTCTGAGCCACTGGAATCTCCATCAAGAACTGCATCAATGCCTTTTGACACTTTATTCTTTCCTTTTTCTTTACCTGTAGTGCTACTAGATGCACCCGAAGATGTAGAGGTACTCCTTAGTCTCCCAGACCAAGGACTACTAGATGATGTCTCTGGTCCACTAAGAGTCCGTGTTTCTTGCTTTTCACCCTGCACATGAGTGTCATGATCATCATCATCATCCAATGCATCACCACTAGATGTATACCAACTGCTCATTTCATCAAAGATGACATCCCTGCTCACTCTGAACTTACATGTGGCAGGGTTATAACAGCGATACCCTTTCTGCTCTAAAGAGTATCCAATAAAGACACACTTTTCAGCCTTTGGATCCAATTTCTTTCGCAACTCATTTGGCACATGAACATACGCAATGGAACCAAACACTTTCAAGTGTGAAACATCAGGATTCTTACCTGTAAAACATTCTTCGGGGGTCATACCATGAATTGCAGCTATGGGAGTTCTGTTCATAATATAAACAGCAGTATGAACAGCCTCAGACCAAAAATGCTTAGGCATATTCTTTTCAGCCATCAAGGCACGTGCAACTTCTACAATATGCCTGTTTTTCCTTTCTGCAACCCCATTTTGCTGTGGGGTATACCTGCACATGTGAACTATCTCTTTATCCCATGAGACCTCAAAAAATCACTGAACTCATTTGAGAGGTACTCTCCCCCTCCATCTGACCTCAAGCACTTTACTTTCAAGCCTGTTTCTCTTTCAATTGCAGCCTTGAAGGTTCTAAAGTACTCAAACGCTTCACTCTTTTCCTTCATAAAATATACCCACAGCTTTCTAGAACAATCATCAATGAATGTGACAAAGTATGAACTGCCTCCAAGAGATACATTTTGTGTAGGCCCCCAAATGTCCATATGCACAACGTCAAGGATATTTCTGCTTACATCTCTGTCATGTGAAAAGGGTTGTCTTGCCTGCTTACCAAACTGACATGCTTCGCGTACCTTATGAAATTCTGCAACTTTAAATGTAGGCAAACCTGTAACCAACCCTTTGGACTGCATTAATTTCAGCCTTTGTACATTTGCATGTCCAATGCGTTTGTGCCAAATTTCAATGTCTGCAACAACACCTTTTCCTTTGGCATACATAGCAGCATTCATAGTAGGAATTCCAGCATCCAAAGTAAATATACGTCAAACTCTACTTCCCTTTGCTACCAACCTGCACTTGTCATTGAAGTCTTCTACAAAGCAGTCCTTTGCATTAAATCTGACTTGCAGCCCTTGCTCTACCATTTGACCGACTGACACCAAGTTCTTTGTAATAGATGGCACATGTAATACATCTGAAAGACTCTTTGTCTTACCATCATGCAAGGACAAGGAAACTTTTCCAATGTGTAAAATTGGGTGGCATGAGTCATCACCCATCTGCACATAACCTGCATTCTACAAATCCTGCATCTCTCCAAACCATTCTGCATGGCTCGTCATATGATTGGATGCACCTGAATCAACATACCAAACATCTTCATGTGTTCCCTTTCCTGTAATAGCATTCAGCATATGCTGCATAACAAACAAACAATCATTTTTGTCTTCATTCTGTCATGAAGACGATGCGTAGTTTCCTTGCTGCAACTTACCACTTCGGATATCATCTTTCTTAGCATAACATTGGGCTGAAATATGACCTGTTTTGCCACAGTAGTGGCACACAATACCAGAGTTGTTAGAACCTCTATTCTGCCATCCACCTCTTCCTCTAAAGCTCCCCCTGCCTCTAAAGTTACCACGACCTCCTGAAACCTGCATATCGCCAAATTGGTGATTCAATCTGTTTTGCTGGTTGTCACTACCACGTCCTGTACCACGGCCTCTTAAAGAGAACCTGCCACGTCCCCTTCTTGAACTGGAGTAGAAAGCCTGGACTTGTTCACCACTTCTTTCAGATGTCTCACTCTGCATATTGATTTAGAGAGACCAACTCATCGAAATTTGGGAATGGCTTTCTAACATATACGGAAGTTACAAAAGACTTCCAAGCCTTTTCATTGTTAAGTCCACCCAAGGTTGACGACACCAAATCATCATCATCGGGCATTGCATCAATCACTGCCAATGCATCTACAATGCTCCTTACCTTCAATGCATACTCATTGATAGACATCTTCCCTTTCTTCAATGTGTTCAACTCTTTCTTGAGTTGAATCTTTCGTGCCTTTGTATTTACAGAAAACATACTTTCAAGTATGGTCCAAGCTGCATAAGCATTCTCTGCATTTCTAATGTGTCCCAGTATATTATTGTCAATTACTGCAGACAACCAATACATGACCTTCTTGTCTTTTGCATTCCATTCCTTTCTGCCTTTCTCTTCTGCAGTTGGAGGATCACTCACCTCCGGCTCCTTTTCTTCACCTGAAACAAACTCGTAGAGGTCTTTTCCAATAAGGAAGTTCGTGACACGAAACTTCCATGATGGGTAGTTGTTCTTGTCGAGCTTCTCAATGATGGGGCTTCCACTGTTCTCTGCCATTATCACAAAATTAATACCAACAGCAAGCAAATCTTCTGCAACCCTCGACCTGTAGTGCACAGCAATACACCAGACAGCCTTTTTCACTGTCTGCTCAACAATACATGCAATCTGCAACGTGTTTGCAGATAAACCTTGTGTTTACTCACTGGTAAACACCTTTGAACTTACAGATCTGAAATCTGTATCCTGCGCACCCACGTTCGGTCAATACAGTCGAAGTCACAGTGTACCCTGAAACTGTTGTCCACAACCTTGAGGCTCTAAAACGGGCCCTGAAACGGCCTCAGATGCCCAAAATAACTACGATCTTTACACACACCAAATCTCACTGCAATCTGAGATTTTTGCTCTGCCCTGCTTCCAGTGCCTCCACAGGCACTATCCAAGAGAAGGAGTGGAAGAATGGGAGAGATTCTTACCCGTGGCTTGCTTGCTCGAACCTTGCTTCTTCTCCTTCACTTCAGCCTTCGAAATCAGCCTTTCTCAGTGGCGTGGCTCTGATACCATGTCAAGAATCGCGTGATGAGGGGAGGTGCTCAAGATGCTGCGCCGAACACACACAGAATGCACAAGGAGAAGCTCACTCAAGAGGCAAGAAGAGAGATGGAGGCCAAAACGTTTTCTTGCTGGTTTCTTCTTCTTCTTTTACACTCTTTTACAATGTACACAAAGTATAGATAAGATGCAACATAAAGGAAAGTGGCCTACTAAGTCAAACAATGCATAACCGACTACACTAGTCGACTGGCACTATAACTATGCCAGCTGTAAATAGGTGTAACAACCTGAATATAATAAGTAATGAGTCAGTGGCCATGTGTGAGTCATAATGACCACCGACGTGCTAAGTGTAGACGTGTGGACCCATCTAACCAGGCGGTCCATCATCAATGTCCGCATGTGTTGAGCTTGTCATCTCAACATTAAATCCTAGTTAGCTCTTTGGGATATGTCGCATTGAATCAACCCTTCCTAAACGAGTACCTCGTGGTTTTAGGTGTTTAGGTTTAAACCAATTTACTCATCTATTCTTGAAGATATTTGCGATACCATTTTCACAACCACATGATGTAATGCCTATGTATGAGTAGTTTTACAATCTCTAACTTGTCTAACTAAGATCAAAGCGTAAGTTAAGTTATGGCATAATTCCTAGTTATCCTTCTATAACATGCAATCAAGTTTCATGCTACTAAGCTTTAGGGTTTTATGTTTAAACCATGTATTCTTTTCTAACAATTACATAGTTGAAACAATATTTATACCAATTGACTAGAGTTATGCAGCTCAAGAACCATTTCATGCCTTGCAAATTTCTATGGATTATTAGCAACTTTCTATAACGAATCATTGTGAAGAAGAGATGTCTAATAATGCGACATGCGATTTATTCTTTCCATGCCTAATCGAAGTGTACAGTAATAACTTCAAAAATATGATCTTTAATTAATCTAAATTTGTTACTGTAATGCATATAACAAATTGCTAAGGATGCATAGACGTCTTATGTCCTTTCATTCGTTCCATTGGAAAAATACAAATGACCAATTCCTTGATTGTAAGCTATTTCCTTTTAATTTATCCAAAGTGTTTCAATCAACAAAGTGCATCCTAATTTCATAAATGATCCATGCACAATCGAAATATTACGATGTTAATCAATTCTAGGAAGAAAAACCTGGACTTGTGGTGAAATGTCCACATGGATGCTAGGAGATGATCCTTCTATGTTTGCACCTTGTGCCTTCTTAGGAGCCATCGCGAATTCGGTCTTTTCGTCTTGGACACAGATTTACAATATTGGCCGATCTTCTTCGAACGCGAAACTCCCTTTGTGATCGCTTGCACCGTCTTTCGGAGTCGGATTTAGAAGGCTTTATAGGTTTCCTCCTTAAAGTCGGCTAATGGGAACTTGTGGGGAACCTAAGGGGGAAAAGGGGTTATTTATTGGAGTAAATGGGCTTTTAAACCCACTAGAGAGGGTAATAACAAAGGCCCACGAGAAGGGTTTTTGAACTCGGGCTAGTGGAAGCTTGTGGGGAACCCAAAAAGGGGGAAAGAATGCCTTAACTCCAAGGTTAAATGAGCTTTTAAAGGGCCTTGGGTGAAATGGAAAAGGGGGAAAGAGGGTGTCTTGTGAATGCCAATAGAAAAGGTGGTTCTAAGGTACCCCGAGGTTAAAATGAACCTTTGAGTAAGAACATGAGGGGGGGGGGGGGGAAAGGCTTAATGGGATTTTTTTAAAAACGTGGATGGGATCCATGGAAAAGGGGGTTTTTTTTTTATCTCGGGGGGTGGGGGGGGGGGGGGGGGGGGGGAGGGGGGTGGGTTTTGGGTTATTAAATCCACATGAAAATGGGTTATGAGGAAGCCCACAAGAAGGGGGGCTTCCAAGGAGGCTTTAGAAGCTTCTAAAGCTTCTCGAAATCGTGGAAGCCCACGTGGCCAAGGGATGGAGGCAGCAGATGGCGATTCATTGGTGGCAACGGCATCAACTCCCTCTCTCTCACACGGCTTCCTCCACGACTCCACCTCAGGCGGCGTTACGTTGTCTCCTTCCACTTCAACGGCGGCATTCCCTCACAGTCTCCCCTCTTCCCACTAAACTTCACCCAGCGTATGCTCCGCTTTCCCTTCGCCTGGCAGCGTGACGGCTCACTATTCTCCTTAGTGCAGCGTGATGATGATTATCGCCTCCTCCTCTCTGTCGATCCCCGTCCGTGTTTTCGCTCCCTTGGCCATGGTTCTTATAGGGAGGGGGAAGGGGATCCCCCCCTCCCCCATGCGGCCTCCTGCATGGCATTTTCCCCCACCATGAGCTCCAGCACGGTGCTTAGTTACCCTTGCTTTTCCCCTCTCCTCTAGCACGACAGTCGGTTGGGGAAAAGGGGAATAATAATAATAATAATTTGCCATTATTCCTAAAATTTATCCTTTTGGCCTCCTAAGAGGAGGTTCATATAACGAATGCGGTTTTTTTTTTTTGGAATTGGAATTATTACATTCTCTCCCCCTTGGAGGAATCGAGATTTTCATCTATCCAAGTGGCATCCTCCTCAGGATAATCTTTCCACTGGATGAGGCATTCTCTCAAAGCTCTGGATCTCAGTTGTCTCTCCCTAACATCTAAGATCCTGTCAGGTCTTAGTTCAAGGACTCCTTGACTAGGCATTACAACTTGTTGGTCATCAAGTACATGGTTAGGATTTGGTACATACTTCTTCAATAGGCTGATATGGAATACATTATGAACCTTTAGGTTCTCCAGGAGTTGCAGTCTATAAGCATTAGGTCCTAGGCACTTGAGGATCTTGTATAGTCCACAATACCTTGGACTTAGCTTCTTGCAATCTCCTAAGGATAGAGAACTCTTCTTTGGACATACACGAATGAAGACCATGTCTCCTTCCTCGAAGATTCTATCTTGATGCTTCAAATCCGTGTATGCCTTATGTCTATCCTTGGCAGCTTGGATGTCCTGTCTTATTACCTTTATTTGGTCATCCATCTCTTCCAACATCTTCCTTGAAGCTTCAACCCTCAAGGTTAGATCTGAGAAGTTTAGGGGACTTCGACAGTCATGACCATACAATGCTTGAAATGGAGTCATCTGAATGCTTTGTTGGTAAGAAGCATTGTAGGCAAATTCAACCAAAGGCAAGTATTGAATCCACCTTTTTGGCTCACGACAGTAGTGTGCCCTAAGCATATCCTCAATAACTTGATTGACTCGCTCCGTTTGACCATTGGTTTGGGGATGGTAAGCTGTGCTAAAACAGAGTTGAGTCCCAATGGCTTCAAAGATAGATCTCCAGAAATGTGATGTAAAGAGAGAATCACGATCACTAATGATTCTTCTGGGTAGCCCATGTAGCTTGAATATCTCCTTGATAAACAACCTTGCAATGTCTGAGGCTTTATAGTTTGTCTTTACTAGAATAAGGTGTGCAACCTTAGTAAGCATGTCAACCACAACCATGATGGAGCTGTATCCTCCTTGAACTTGGGGTAGGCCAACAACAAAGTCCATACTGATGAATTTCCATTTCATTTAGGAAATGTCAAGTGGTTGTAACTTCCCTGGCATCTTGACATGTTCGGCTTTGATACGTTGACAAGACAAACACTCAGTGATATATTTGAGAACATCACCTTTAAGCCTCTTCCAATAGTAGCTCTTCCTAACTGCATTGAGAGTCTTGGCATAGCCAGGATGTCGTGAGAAAGGGGAATCATGAGCTTCCCACAATATCTTCTGCTTAAGTGACTGGCTTGCCGATATACATACTCTCGTCCTATAGTAGAAAAGTCCACTATTGATAGAGAATTCATGATACTTAGGCTGTAGCTTTTGGTCCTGATCCTTAATAGAGATCTCCCTTAGCATCTTTTGATAGGCTAGATCATGGCATGCTTCTTCTCTAGCCAGCTCAAGTATTGGATTGTTTGACATGGATACCTTTGTTGCTAGAGATCTAGTTGTTGATGGATTTTGCAAGATTAGTGAATTAAGGAATGCCTTGCGATTGAGTGCATTAGCAACTACATTCTCCTTTCCCGGTCTGTACTTGATTTCAAAGTCATACTCCTCCAGTACTTCAATCCACCGGCGTTGCCTCGTGTTGAGCTCGTTCAGGGTAAAGATCCACTTGAGACTTTTATGATCAGTACTAGTGTAAACTTGTTACCCAACAGGTAGTGTCTCCAAAGCTTTGCATGGATGATAGCTAATAAATCTAGATCATGGGTAGCATAATTCTTTTCATGGCTCTTCAGTTTCCTTGAAGAGTATGCTACAGGATTACCTTCCTACATGAGCACACATCCTAAGGCAAGTGCGCTAGCATCAATTACTACCTCAAACTCCTTACTGAGGTCTGGAAGTTTTAGGATAGGTGCTAATACCAAACTTTGCTTCAATCTATCAAAGCTAGTTTGTTTGGGAGTTGACCATGCAATGGAAGTTTGCTTCTTCAGTAAGTCCGTCAGAGATGCTGCAATTAAAGCATAGTTTTTTATGAAGACCCTATACCATCCTATCAATCAAAGAAAACTGCGTATTTCTTTGACAGTTGTTGGTATTGGCCATTCTAGCACATCTTTGACCTTGGCTGGGTCCATTGAGATTCCTTCCCCTGATACGATGAATCCCAGATATTCAATCTGACGCTTGAAGAATGCACATTTCTTCATCTTAGCATACAGCTTGTGTGACCTCATTGTCTCAAGGACAATTCGAAGTTGGGGTTCATGATCTTCCTCCTGTTTGGAATAGACTAAAGTATCATCGAAGAAGACAAGTATGAAGTCATCAAGATATGGCCTAAAAATATCCTGCATTAACCTATTGAAGGTGGCAGGCGCATTCGTAAGCCCGAATGACATAACTAGGAACTCAAAGTGCCCATATCTTGTGTTGAAGGCCGTCTTTGGGATATCTTCTTCCTTGATCCTTATCTAATAGTAACCAGACCTGAGATCAATCTTGGAGAATATCTTTGCACCTTGAAGATGATCAAGAAGCTCATCTATTCTAGGAATAGGGTACTTGTTCTTGACAGTTGATTGATTTAACCCTCTGTAATCAATACATAGTCGAAGTGTTCCATCTTTCTTTTTCTGGAACAGTACTAGAGCTCCCCATGGTGAACTGCTAGGACAGATGTGGCCCTGATCTAGCAGTTGCTTGAGTTGTTCCTTCAGCTCAATTGCTTCCGGTATGGACATTCTATAAGGTCTCTTTGCAATTGGCGCAACTCCTGGTACTAGCTTGATCTCATGATCCACTTCTCTTTGAGGTGGGAGTTCTGTTAATTCTTCAGGAAATACGTCTGCGTGTTCCTTTAGCCAAGAAGGTCCTTTACTAGACTCATGCTTCCATCTAACTTATTGAGCTTAATCAAGTAGACAGGTAGTCCCTTTATGACTCCCTTTATAATTCGAGATGCTTTGGCCAATTGAATTTTTGGCTTCCCTACTTCACCTTGAGTTGTAACCAATTCCCCTTCAGAGTTTTGAAAGGAAACTTGGCCCTCTCCACAATGAATATGGGCATCATTAAGTTTAAGCCAATCCATTTCGAGTAGACACTCATGGATACCTAAGTTCATGACTCTGAATTTGATTGAAGTCGTCTTTCCTCCTAGAAATAATTCCACCTTAGCAGACCATTTGCTAATTCCACAAGCAAGGTAGGTGCTTCTACTGTGGCTATTCCTAATCTTTTTGGACAAACTGGTGAGATAAAGGAATATGTACTGCCACAATCAATCAAGGTCTTGAAACCTTTACCTTGATAGTCCGACAGTGTCTGAATCACGAAGAACTGGCAATTCGGCCTTTCTTGTGAAGAGCAGCATGGACTGTCGCCCTTTCAAACTCTGCTTCCATGGTCAGATCTTCTTCTTCGCACATTTCCCTGTTGGCAACACAGGCGGTTCTTCCTCTGCCTCGGGTAGCGGCTCCCTGGCCATGGCCAATTCCTTGGAAAGGTGCCTGGCGATGTCCTCCTCCAAGCTTGGGACATTGCCTCTTGAAATGATTGGGCTCGTTGTAGTGGGAACAACGGAGGTTTCGGCCATTGCTTTGAGTAGGAACAAAGTTGTTGACATTATTAGTCCTTGCTTTCTTTCTTTGTCCCTGATTCTGACCTTGAACTCTCTTCATTTGAGGCCTAAATGTTCCTATGTTTGGGTCATTATAAGACCAAGTTTTGTTACCTCTTGGTCTAGCCTACACCTCTTGAATTATAGGGGCAGCTGCAATGAGTGTGTCCTGAAGATCTGATGGCGTATAGATTCGAGACGGGTATTCACTAGTGGATTTAAACCAGCACAAAACTTTGACACTTGATGTGTCATGTCCATCTGTGGCACATACTTAAGAAGCGAGACGAATTTAGAATAGTATGCATCAAGAGTGAGTCCCAGCTGTTTTAGCTCATAGAACTCATTCATTTTCTGCTTGCGATATGCAGGTGGTAAGTATCTTCCCTGCACGGCTTTCTTTAGCTTCTCCCAGGTAACGGATCCTTCCGTGATCCCTTGATCTATTCACCATTGCTTCCCTCAAAGTCTGGCTTCGCCGGTGAGCTTTAGCTTGGCGAGCATAGCCTGGTTGGCGGGTGCAGTACCGGCTGCTTCAAAGTAATCCTCCATGGATTCAATCCAAATTTCAGCATCTGATTGGACGGACCCGCATCTCCCATCAAATTTGGGTGGGTTAATCTGCTTGAGAAGAAACTTCTTCTCCTGAATTACAGCAATACTTGATGTAGGAGGTGAACTCGGATTCTGTACCTCGGGTTGTGCCTGGATAAAGGTTTCTTAACGTTATTACCCCACTAATCGTTATGATTTATATTTCATCTCCATTTCAGCTATCAATCAAGAATCCTAGCCACTTAGCTTTTTATCAATTCTCATTGACAAAACAGACATTGATAAAAAGAAGTCTTATTACATTCATATGGGCATAGCCCTTTTTGGAGTACAACATTTCTTTGGATGATAGGGCAGCTGTTTACATTTAGTTTGGGGAGAATAATATTGTATTACATTTATCTACGGGAATTGGATAATAGTATGGTTTCGGGTCATGGATCTTCAAGAATCAGTAAGTCATCAAAAGATTGGGGTATCCTTTCCTTTGGAACCCATTCTTCTCATAGCGCCCCAACACTTTGATCCTGTCGGCGGGGATTACATGGGTCACTTCCTCATAGACGTATGAGTTCAGCTCAACCCTCCGACCTCAAATATGTAAAGTTGAGTTTACGTGAGCCTCCACAAAAATGAACAGCTTCACGACTTTCAAGTCTTCCAACCACTTGATCCTCTTTAGGTTGGTTTGAAGGTATGCAAACCGGTGGGCAGCTATATAGTAGATTCCTGAGGTGCCCGTCCATTTTCATTCCATGTACAAAGGCGATGGATTATAGATACGCTCTAGGATGTTCATCATCTCAACCCTTTGTTGATAATCTAGGGAATGCATCGCAGTCATAAACATGATGCGGAACACTAAGAACTTGTTCCATGCTTCGTAATTCTGCAAGACAACATCGAAAGTAAGGAAATGTTCGAAATAGCAACATTTGCTTTACTTCATCTTATTAAGATTTCATAAAAACAAATCCTTTGTTGGTTTGCTCTGATACCAACTGTAACGTGTCCACCTGTTATCTTCAGGACACGTCTTAGCAGTCCATCGGAAAGGATGTCAAGAAAGCTCCGCCCGGCACTCACATGGAATGTTACGGGGTTTGCGATCTAGGACTTTCCGCATCTGCCATGTAGCGGAACTATTCTGGCCGTTCCCACTTAGGACCGGCCTAATCAGGGTTTTTCCTAATGGTCATTTCCTAAACGGCAACTAGCATCGAACTTGAGCGAACTACTTTATGCAGAAACGCCTGGCCCGAAGCGGATTCATGTTGCACTTGGTTCAAGGAGAATGGGAAACGAGAGGGATGCAAGGCTCGACCTCTCTGCCATAAGGCATAGTCCCATTCCGTTCCCCTAAAACAGCGTAAATCGGGATTATTATAACTTGGACTCTAGGTCAACGCCCCTATTGTTCGTGTCCACTGAACAATCTTCTTGCTGTCCACCATCAAGATTGAGAAAAGTTCCCAACCAACCGGGACCACCCATACGTAGGACGGACCCATGGCCACATCCACCGCACTTTCCTCAGGTTGTTCTAGTTATTTAATTACCTACCACATTTAGTTGTACATGCATCAATCAGCTTTCTTAATTAGCCCGTTATGCACTAGTTCCTTCACGTAATCATAGCACTTGATATAGAAAAGCAATGTCAAACAAGTTCCTTTTCAACAGCTTATCATATTTATCTTTGAAATACATTTATAAAGTCCAGCCTGTAGGCTTGTCCATAATCCGAAGGCTATCCAGCAATCCACAGGGATTACTAATCCAAGATTCTGCCCGTAGACTAGTATGTGGGCCTCGAGATCCAATCCCGAGTCATGCTGGCCTCTTGTGTAGGGCCCGGAAAGCGAGGGATTTACCGCCAGAGTGCCCCTCGGGCACCCAAGCGCCCTCTTGCTCCAAGTAGCACTCAACGGAGAGACCTCTCACGACGGGTTCGGTCCACCTTCCTGGCACGGTTAACAACCTCCTTGGCTAGGGTCAGGCAGGCAGTCGGGGGTAACTAAAGCTGCCTCTCCCTTCAGCCCTTCAACTTGAAGCATTAGATATCTTTTCATCCTTTAATTCTTTAAGCAAACAAAGCAAAACAGTGCTCTTAAAACTATTACAAGCACAATCAATTCCATTGGTCGTTATTTTTGGCCAACTGCTAAGGAGTGAATCCTTCTTTCCGAATGCATCCAGCACTTGACCCGGGATCAATTGCGACTTGGCAAGATCCCCAAGGGTTTGTTTGTTAATCCTTATATCCTTGGGTTAGGGCCGTACCCTATTAACCCAATTTAACCAAAACCTTAAGTGCTATTAGAAGTAAATATGTTATTTTAATTTACTGATTGGTCCTTTTCTTCCAAGCAAATATCTAATCCCCGTATTCTTGCTCACTTTACCCAAGAAAGATACTATATCAGGACGATTATTTATCCTCTTGCAAGATAATTTGCGTAAGAATCTGCCAATCTCATTTTGAGGAATTGGCCATTCCCTTGTGATCAAATCACAAGATCATGCAACTCTGCAACTTGTTGCCAAGTGTCGCCCTAATCCACGGGACTATTCTACCCATCAACGACGTCTTCTAATCACGGTATCATGATTAGATATAACAATCCATTCCTGATTGCATTAGGCCGACATTGTCGGTCCTAGGGTTCCAAGATCAAACCGAGTTTCATCTTTTTAGCGAGAGATCCTTAGGGTAAAAACCCTAGATCATTTCTCGCAAGTATGTCCTACTGTCCCTACATTCCGTGAATGTGGGCAAGTCTTTAGGGTATAGGAGTTTCAGCTTTGGCAATAAGAGCGACTAGGTCACGTTCTCAACATGTTAAATCCTAGTTAGCTCTTTGGGATATGTTGCATTGAATCAACCCTTCCTAAACAAGTACCTCGTGGTTTTAGGTGTTTAGGTTTAAACCAATTTACTCGTCTATTCTTGAAGATATTTACGATACCATTTTTGCAACCACACGATGTATTGCCTATGTATGAGTAGTTTTACAATCTCTAACTTTTTCGACTAAGATCAAAGCGTAAGTTAAGTTATGGCATAATTCCTAGTTATCCTTCTATAACATGCAATCAAGTTTCATGCTACTAAGCTTTAGGGTTTTATGTTTGAACCATGCAGCCTTTTCTAACAATTACGCAGTTGAAATGATATTTATACCAATTGACTAGAAATATGCAGCTCAAGAACCATTTCATGCCTTACAAATTCCTACGGATTATTAGCAACTTTCTATAACGGATCATTGCGAAGAAGAGATGTCTAATAATGCGACATGTGATTTATTCTTTCCATGCCTAATGGAAGTGTACAATAATAACTTTGAAAAGATGATCTTTAATTAATCTAAATTTGTTACTCTATTGCATATAACAAATTGCTAAGGATGCATAGACGTCTTATGTCCTTTCATTCGTTCCATTGGAAAAATACAAATGACCAATTCCTTTATCGTAAGCTATTTCCTTTTAATTTATCCAAAGTGTTTCAATCAAAAAAGTGCATCCTAATTTCATAAATGATCCATGCACAATCGAAATATTATGACGTTAATCAATTTTAGAAAGAAAAACCTGGACTTGTGGTGAAATGTCCACATGGATGCTAGGAGATGATCCTCCTGCGTTTGCGCCTTGTGCCTTCTTAGGAGCCATCACGAATTCAGTCTTTTCGTCTTGGACGCAGATTTATGATCTTGGCCGATCTTCTTCGAATGCGAAACTCCCTTTGTGACCGCTTGCACCGTCTTTCGGAGTCGGCTTTAGAAGGCTTTGTAGGTTTCCTCCTTAAACTCGGCTAATGGGAACTTGTGGGGAACCTAATGGGGAAAAGGGGTTATTTCTTAGAGTAAATGGGCTTTTAAACCCACTAGAGAGGGCAATAACAAAGGCCCACGAGAAGGGTTTCTTGAACTCGGGCTAGTGGGAGCTTGTGGGGAACCCAAAAAGGGGGAAAGAAGGCCTTAACTTCGGGGTTAAATGAGCTTTTAAAGGGCCTTGGGTGAAATGGAAAAGGGGGAAAGAGGGTGTCTTGTGAAGGCCAATAGAAAAGGGGGTTCTAAGGTACCCCGAGGTTAAAATGAACCTTTGAATAAGAACGCGAGGGGGGGGAAAAAAAGGCTTAATGGGATTTTTCTAAAAACTTGGATGGGATCCACAAAAAAGGGGGTTTTTTTTTAAATCCGGGGGTGGGGGGTTTATTAAACCCACATGAAAATGGGTTATGAGGAAGCCCACAAGAAGGGGGGCAAGAGGCTTTAGAAGATTCTGGAAATCGTGGAAGCCCACGTGGCCAAGGGATGGAGGCGGCAGATGGCGATTCATTGGCGGCAGCGGCATCAACTCCCTCTCCCTATGTGCTGTCGAATGCACTAGACGCATTGTCCATGCCATTTCTCCCATCACCTTGCCTAGTTTTGCTTTTTATGGCATGTTCATCCGATGCTCAAATCCCTTCGAATTAAATTTTCCCTCCAATTTTTGATTCCTTGTCCCCTGTGTGTTGCATGCTCAGCCGATTTTTGTCTTGAAGCACGTGCTGCCATGCATTTGATGTGTCATGTTTGGCCACCATGAGTTCTCTCCCACTCCTATCCATTCTTATCAATGTAAGTTTTTTTACCCCTCGCGTGCATTGGTGCGCGGGATTGGGGGGACACACTTTCATTAAGAAAAAACAAAATCAACCCAAAAACATTTTAAACAAAAAAAACATTTTCCCCCTTCAACCGTCCTATTTCCCTCCTCCCCTCTCTCCTTCTCTCTCTTCCCTCCCTCTTTCTCTCTCCCCCCTCCTTGCAGCTCCCACCCTCTTCTTCCCCTCCATCTCCTTCCTCCGATGCTCCTCCTTCTCCTCCTCCCCCTTCCTTCTCCCTCGTTCCTTCCCACTCGCCATTTCTCCTTCTCCTCCTCCCCCTTGCTTCTCCCTCCTTCCTCCCTTCCTGCCACTCCTCTTTCTCCTTCCCCTCCTCTTCGATCATCACCCTGTTGGCTGCCGTGCCCACTTGCCCATGTGGCTAACTCTGCCATTGTTGTGTGCCACGCGCCCCAGCGGTTCACCTCCTTCCCCCTACCTCCCTTCCTTCCTGCCCCCTCCCTATGCCCCACCCCACCCCACCCCTCCCCCCTCCCCCCCCCTGCGCTGTCTATCCCCTCCCATACCCCCCTTGTTCCCGAGCCACCCCCATTGATCAATCGTGGTTTTTGTAGTCGTTCACGCACGAGGACACACTTGTGCTCTTGTTTGTGTGCGGCAGCGAGCTGATTGTTCACACGCAGTCCAAACTCGGGTACACACATTTCCATATTTTTAAATTGCCAAAAATATTTTTAAAAATAAAAATAATAAAAATTCTAAATAAATCATAAAAAATAGGAGCATAGAAAATTAAATATTTTTTTTGAAAATTTTAACTATGTAAACTAAATTTAAAAATAAATAAAAAGTACATCAAAATTGATATTTCATAAAAATATTTAAAAATTCCATCAAAATTTTATAAAAATTCAAAAAATTACTAAAAATATTACCTAAAATTTTGAAAAAATGTAGTGAATTCCCATGATTAATTTTTCAACTTTGCCTTGTTGATTTTGTGTGTGTGTGTGTGTGTGAACACACACAAACAAACAATTTTTTTTAAAAAAACCAAACACATCCAAATACAAGTTTAAAAAAATCTAAAAGAAGGACCAAAATAATACAAACAAAATACACATGGATTGTGGTATTTTCGCTTATGTTGAATTTTTTTCAATTACTTGAAGTGTATTGTGGATTCAATCGTAGCCCTGTTCCTTTTTCAACCTATTAGTTGATTTTCATAAGCATTGAGCTATATTTACATTCACACCCCCCTTCAGGTATCCCATTCCTTTCCTTATTTTCTTGTTGTACCCAAACATCACAACTAATTGCTAAAAATGAATCAATTGACCACATTTTTCACATGTGTCTACATTGAAAACACACATATAATTAAATAAAGTAAACTAGTCGTTCATGTAGTATGCGCTTCGTGCACTAAACACACATTTTAAAGTTTTAATAAAATGAACCCATCGTCACAAATGCAAGTGCTAAAAATAAAGCACTACATACACATTAAATTTCTAAAAATGAACTTGCATTTAGAGACCTTGAGTTGGGAACGATGTTTAGAAAATGTTAAAGCACTGTGGAACTCAATTATTTTTTATTAACGGTTAAAATAAACTATTGTTTTCTTGCTAAGATTTATCACTTAATAAAATTCACCCATGATAATTAATTATTGTAATTTACGCTCAATTAAATTTCCCTTCACCTCTCACATTGCACAATTTCCCTTTTAAATGAAGTGCTACGTGGGGTGGGTGATGTGGTTGTCAGTCTTAGTCCCTGTTGATCATCTTAGTTACGTATGATTTGGTTATCAATGTGTTTTGGTTTGGTTTAGTCCAATTTTTCGTTGGTCATGTTGATTGGAGTTAGGGAGACAGTGTGACTAGATTATATTTTATTTGGATTACTTGATTATAGGGATATTGGGTGCATGTATGTCTGCATAACAACATGAAGCTTTCTATCGCATAAATGGAGAGGTCATGCCAAAATTTTTTCACGATATGGATTGCCTAGGGTGGTTAGTTGATCGTGTTTATTTTAGTCATTTCTTTTGTCAATATCTTATCTATTGCTATTATATTGTTTTGCAAGCATTCCTCGTGATTGTCTATGTGTATGGTGTGTGTGTGTTCCATCTGAATGGTGCCTCGTACTCCTCCCCTAGTCTAGTATGTTCCATTGGTTTCTTGTAGCATGCCTACCTATCAGATGTCTATGCACATTTTTAGTAGTCCATCGAGAGACGAATCTAAGCGACGATGCCCGGTAGCACTCCCATGGAATGTTACAAGGTTTTTCGCCTGGGATTTCTCAAGTTCATCTTGCAATGGAATGTTCGTGGCTGAACCCACTGGGATCGGCCTGAAAGTTGGGTTCCTAGTAGTCAAGGTCTCCTTACAGCATCCTAGCGTCTGGTCTTGGATATCCTACTTTACACAAAGATACCCAATCCGCCAAAGAAAATCCATACGACACTTGGTTCAAAGAGAACGGGAAACGAGAGGGATCCACCGCTCAACCTCTCTACCCGTAGGGCATAGTCCCATTCCGGTCTACTAAAACGACTTGAATCGGGGTTCTAACCTAACAATTTCTAAGGGTCAGAAAACCTTCCCTGCCATGAGGTGGAGCTGTCGGGGGTTCCACCCACCCGTTTCCCTCAATAGGCATTCTTTAGTTATTTAATTAGGTCTTACAACCACATTTATGTGTGACATTTAAAATCAACTTCCTTAATTAATCCTTTTAGGGAACAGGGTTCGTTCGCGTAATTTATAGCACAGACACGAGTAAAGAGCAAGAAATCCTTTGACAAACAAGTTCAAACAAGTCTCTTAACTTATCTTCAAGTTAATCTTTGTCTCCTGCCCATATAGGAGAAATTATATGTCCCTTCTACTCTAAAGAAGTAATTGGTCCAAATCACACAGCACCACAATTTCCATCCTTTATCTAGAATAGGATCTTCCAACACCATAGACGTTGGGGCCACGGAGGTCTTCAACTCCATTTCGGACTTGGAAAGGGGTGTCCAAAGCTCCACATGACCTGCAAGTTGGCTAGGAGTGAAACATTATTCCCATGGTTGACCTTTTCACCACTCGACCTTCGGCCCATGAATCAATCAATGCCCTTTTTGGGTTGATCCATGATGCGATCATGGAGGTGATCTGCCCGTGCAAATAACATTTCCTTAGTTAAATAATTTAAGGATCAAGCACAGTCAAGGCAATTAGTCCTAATATTATTTTCCAAGAAAATGTTCCTTTATCCCCATGGCTATTTGTCATCACAAACCCTTGCCATGAATTTACCATCAATCACAAGCACTTGGAATAATCATCCAAACGACAATCCAACAATCAGTTGAATATAAATGCATTTTGGATGTTGTTTGATCAACCAATAAAACCAATTGTATTTTTCCAAACAATGTGAGAATAGACGCAATAACACTTCCATCCACATATTCGCTCTCCCCCTTGGGATCTAAGAGTGATACTATGCAAAATTTTACTTAACACTTCCTCCCTTTAGCTAAGGCATATGTTAAGGTCTCAAACAACTATACAAGACGTAAGTTCCACATGTTCCAAACATATTCTTCTAAAGTGGCTAGTTATCATGAAACTTCTTGGCATACAATGATTGAATCTATGATTTTGAATCAACGTCAAAACAAAGCCTCTGGTTATGTGCAAAATGCTAATCAACTGAGGATGAACCTCTTAGCCCATCTTTCTAAAAAACTCCATTTGATTCATCTTTCTTTGATGCCTACCATCATAGATCTATGCTAGGACCATTAGTGCTTTGTTTATCTTATTATTAGCAGATGTCCCTTAAATATAAAGTATGCATTTCTATATATCAATCTACTCCATAGATTATTCTACCCCTTATTTTTCAACCTCAAGATGCCCCTCAAATCCCTATTTTCACATGCTATTCTATTATTGAGGATCATGCCTTTTCCCCTCCTCCTTCTTGTCCTTCCCCATCCACATCTATTTTTTCAACTTTTCCAACATGCTTGTTAACAATCTTTTTAGTTGATTTCCCTAAATTAATAGATTATCCTTCTTTAACCCATTCCTCTTTTTATGATTTTACTTATCCATACCTTCACCCTGTCTTACTTGTTTCTCTTCCATCTCCTGCCACTTTTGTCCCTCAACCCCCCCAATCGGTTAGTGGTTACAAAGGCTATGATCTCAAAATTCTTAGACGTCGAGGATGGGGTTCAGTAAATTCTCTCACATGACCTCAAATAAATTGGCCATTGATTTCAAGGGAATGGATAACTACAAGCCAAGCCTTTTAGAATTATCTTCCCTTTGCTCAAAAGTATGCTTAGTCTACAAATCCTTTAGTGAGGCTGATTGCTCACTTTGCTTGATATCTTGCCCGTATGCACTAGCATTTGCATAATGATAAGAAGTCAACCTTGAAGTTATGTATGAATGTGAATGTGGATATTGATCCCCACCAATTGGATATTTTGTACTTCCATGCCCTTTTCTTACCGAGCTAGTATCTTGTATTGGTGGAGAGGATGTGTTGCTTGCAAAATTTCTAAAATCCTCCCAAGACTTTTGTAAACGAATCTTTGTCCATGGATCATTTCCAAAAACACCAAGACTTTAAGAGAGATAACCTTCATTGATATCCTTGGATGTATTTTGATTATTTATAAAGTGATATTTCTCTTTTGGAGGTGCCATTTAGATGGTTATTTTGTATTTAGTGGCTATATTGTGTATTATTTGTATGATGGGGTTGTGATTGGATATTCAAATTATTTGAGATGATATCTTTTTGAAGATTCATGGTGGTGATGACAGATGGATGGATGCAAATAAAGAAACTCTCATATCCTTTAACAATTTGTTTTAATTTGGTTGGTTTGATTAAGTATTGTTCCTAATATCTTGTTTTGGGATTTTGCCTTGAATAATGGATTAGATACATGTTTTCTTTTCTCGAGATGAAGTTAGAACCATTATTTCTTGCTAATTGGATATTTAAAGATAAAGTGATGAGCTATTATTTTGAACTTCTATTCTCTTTTTCTAAGGTCATGAGGATGGTCCCTGATTAATGGGGATATGTTGAGGGTTGATATGACTGTATTTTTTATTGTTTTTTAATTGGATTTTTGGGTGATTTTTGTATGATTTGAATGACAATTGATTGGTTTGAAGTTTTTGAGAGATTTTTGAATAATGTTGAATAGTTTTGAGAAGTTCATGGTGCTTTTCCAGTGGAGATATGATGTGCTAAAAGGTTCTATTGAGTGTTTGATAGGTTTTGTTTAGCTTATTTTTTGTTCTAATTTCTTTCTGTATGAGAGGTTGGAGTGATGATTGATAGAGTTTAAGATTGTTATGAAGATTATTGAATGATTTTTAATGGTTTTGAATGGTTTTAGTTGAGCTAAATGCTTTCTGATGACCTTCTACATGATATTGTAGACCTTCTATTGAGCTTCTATAGAGCCTCTATCTTTGTTCTCTTTTTGCTCTGTATGCCTTCGTAAGTGTTATGTGGGATGAATGTGTAGCTTGGGAAAGTTTTATAATCTTTGTAAGAGATGAATACGAGCTCAAAATAGCATAAAGAAGTGGAATAAGTAGTCGATAAAGACTCTTCTGGAGACTGAAGTGATAGTGACACTGTTGAGCTACGAAAGGACATTGTAATGGCTATGGTGACCCTTTATATGAGACATACCTCTTGGAAGGGATATCCATGATCAAAGAGGGATTATGGATTATTATTCTTCATTATTACATACTATTGAGAGAGAGCATGTGTGAGAGAGATAGAGAGTGAGAGATAGCCAAATTTTCATGCAAAACAATGTATCTATGAGTGAGAGATCAAGAGAGAGACTATGAAGCTATTGAAGATGAAATCTATGTGATGAATTCCATTCAAAGTGGAGCATTCTTTTTTTTTATTTTGTTATTTTGATAAAGAATATGAAGAATGTGTTGAAGTTTTGTTGTGATAAATTTGTGGAAGGATCGTTATTTGATATTGTGTGAAGATTTGAGAAGATTGATATTATTTTTCTCCTTGTGATTGATTAAAGTATAAAGAACATGCTTGTTGATTATACAAGATAGATTTTCTTGCAGTAGATTCCCTATTTTTCTTGGTGTGCCTCTTAGGGCTCCAAGGTCACTTGCTTTTTCTTAGAAAACTCCAGTGCCTCTTCATTTTTATTGCAAATACTTCATTTTTTGCTTCAGTTTTGGTGCTAGTTGCACCTCTCCAATAGTGCTTAAGAAGCTCCAAAATTAGCTAAAAGACCAAGAGGTCACCATGAGAGTAAGCTTCAGGATCAACTCAAGGAGCAAGATCAATTGTCTACAAGCTATATAATTGAAATTGCAAAGCTGAGCATAGAGATAATAGTGATCAACTGCTAGCTTTCCAAGGCCAAAATTGAAATATCCTAGGGGAAATTAAAGGTATAAGTAAATGAAAAAAGACACCTAGAACACTAGCAAATATAGGGCCAATGGAATGCCTTGTATGCACGCTTACAAGAAACCATTTCCAATAGTTTGAGAAGGGTTCTGAGCATGGTGGAATAACTCTATGAGTTCACCTTGATGAAACTCGCCAATGAGTTGAGAGTAGCCCTATATAGTGAAAGGTAGCAACTTGGTTTATACTAGTACATAGGATTAGGCTATATATACTCTCATTAAAGCCTTGGGAGCTTAGAACCTCTGCTACTTTAGGACTATGCTTGGAGTACATGAGCTCATGATGAGCTTGAGGTAGAGTGTTGATATATCAAGATCCACATGAGTTGGCATCCATCACTACATGCCTTGGTGATGTGGCAAGACTTTACTCATTGAAAAATTAGGTGATTGAGAATGAAGGATATACCAGTGATTCCACTCTTGGTTATGGCATATTCATTGTGACACTTCATCTATTGTTAGCATGTTTACATTTATTGACCACACACACACACACACACACACACACACACACACACACACACACACACACACACACACACACACACACACACACACACACACACACACACACACACACACACACACACACACACACACACACACACACACACACACACACACACACACACACACACACACACACACACACACACACACACACACACACACACACACACACACACACACACACACACACACACACACACACACATATATATAGTACTTTCATATTAGTATTTTTTCATGTTGTACCCTAAGGTTTTTTTTGCAGAAGAAGAAGAAATAAGAAAAAGAAGATTTCATCCCTACTTCTCTACGTGCTCAAGTCTCCAGTGTGTACATGCACCCTTCCTTTCTTTTCCCTCTCTCTAATCTTTGTCTATTTGTAGAAAGTCCAAGAAACCCTCACAAAGAATTAGTGTTTATGGAAATGGCCCAATCTTTGACACATTGTACTCTCTAGGGATCCACCTTAATACCCTTTTTGCCAATTGTATCCCAATATTCAACCTCATTTTCCACCATAAATGTAAATTTACTCTCTTTGATAAAGAGTGTATGCTTCCTTAATGTGTTAAATACGTCCCTCATATGCCATAAATGATCTTCATGATTCGTGCTATAGATGAGCATGTTGCCAATATACTCATTATTGTACATTCGTATCTTTTGGTAACAACTTTAGTCCATACAAGGACTTGACATTGATGAATTTATCTGTGTTGTGCCCATATCAATAAGTAAACCAAAAACTTGGCCATCAATACTTCCCTTAAGTGAGAGTGCATTTTCTCCTCCACACCATGTCTAAACATAATGAGGAATAGGACATAGAACCCCACCTAGATCAAATGAAAAACCATCCATTGGATCAAACATTTCATCATGGGTATCATCAACCATTTGATGCAGCTTTTCATAGGAAGGATTGGCTTCATAGGAAGAATTGGTATCATCGGCCATTTCATGCTACTCTTCATAGGAAGGATTGGCTTCATGTGGCTTTTCATAGGAAGGATTAGCTTCAATTTGCAGTAAGTTTCCCTCAAAAATCTCTTCATCATCCGATCTTCAATTGTATTCATACTAACTTTGGCATTTTTAGCCTTGCACTTTTGATTGTGATCGAGTGTCAATTTTTTGCAACATTTATAATACAACCCTTTAACATGCATGTCACAAAGCTTATTTCTTGATGATAGCTTATTATTGGTACTCTTAGATGAATGTTTGGCTCCCATTTCAACCTTTTTAAACTCACCTTTTACCATACTATTAGACCTATCACTTTATTGTAGGTATTTTATAATTATTTGGACTCCTATTTTCCTACCTTATTCCCTCTCTTAATTGGCTAAAATATTGACCAAATGTTATGGACTAGTTTTCTTGTGAAATTCCCATTGGTTTAGGCCCGCACCAACATGGGGTACTCTAGCTAGCATGGCATGTGACAATTCCCTTTATATGTGGATTGTGATGATAGGCCCACACTAATGTGGGCTACTCTAGTTGACGTCCTATGACAATTCCCTTAATATGCAGACTATGATGATTCACTACACAGACTATGGTGATTCATGGATTGAGACCTTGCTATGTGGACTATGATGATTTGTAGACTCAAGCGTGATGATTCACAAACTGAAACTTGACTATCACAATATCTAAAATCCACTTTAGCTATGTACGATATGCATTTTAGCCCTTGCCAATCTCAGCTCTGACTTGGTTTTACCTCTCTAGGTCACTTAGGCTTCTAGTTTTTCTTTGGTAAGAATATCAAGCAAGAGACAATGCCTTGCATCTTGGATAAGAGTTATGGTTTCGATTGTGTGTATTCCATGTAGTCCTAATGCACTAGATATACCCTAAAATATTTCCTATAGAACTTTGATGGCCTTTTAACTCTATAATACTTACTCTAAAGTACATCTAATGTCAAGAATTGAGGGCCTTGCATCTCCTTGTGCAAGCGAGGAAGCCCTCAAGGTATTCTTGGAATTTTTTCTTGAGACTAAAGTATCATGCTCTTTTTCTCTAATTTCTTACTTGAAAATCAAGATTCTCCATTATGCTCATGTCAATTACTTAGCCCAAGTGTGTCTATTGAGGGGATCCATGTATTGGAGCTTCTTCTAGATGTCTTTTATAATATGATAGGGTTAGGCTCCACATAGTAGAGCTTCCTCTAAATGTATTCCACTCACCCTCCAATGTATTATTATTTGACTTTACTTTGAGGGTTATGTAGTAGAGCACCTAGTTCAATGGTGAGTGCAAGCCTAAGAACTATTGCTAAAGATAATCAAAACTATAAATGTGCCACAATCATCCCAAGAGGTCTCTTGAGTTTGGAATTGTACAATTTAAATCTCTAGTAGAGAGGTATTCTTGGCTTGTACTTTATCATGAGGGTCCTAGAATTGCAAGGCCTTGGTTCAACAAGATATCACAAGTAGTTACATGACCTAAAAACAATATTCCAAGTCTAATCAAGAGTCATATGAAGCCCATATGTGCTATAAGTCATTCTAAACAATCATTTGACTAAAAACCTAATAGAACTTTCTAGGCTTGCAAAGTAATACCTAGATCAAAGGAAAGGTGATGATGATAGTAGTACTTGGAGCTCCTAGAGTAGCCTACAACCACCTCTATTGCTATGCTAGATTGAGGAGTACCTATAATGTTGTAGATAATTAGTGAAGCATGTCATAAGGATGGTGTACATTTAGCTAATTTTCCCACAAATCATTTTTGAATGGAGCAAGTTTATGAAGAATGTCGATGGAGGATCATGTACACTAACAACTCAAATGCAACACTAATAAACATGAAGACAAGGAAGGCTAAAGAGCTCTCTTACACACTATGTCTCCTCTTACTCTCTCTCCCTCTCTTCTCTCTTTATTACAACACTATCTCTCTCTTTGTTGTAGTGGATAGACAAGAATGAATAGTGCATCATCGTGGCTATGACATAACTCAAAGTCTTTTGTTGTCTAGCACTATTGAAGCACCCTCTCAAAGAGCATGCATATGCATTTCCAAGAATATAATGATCATTAATTTTAACTTAATTACTCTTGAGTTATGATGTCATGATGTATCTCATAGATTTTTGTTTGGCATCATAATGCTTTTTGGTTGTATCTATAGTACATGGTAATCATAAATCTTTTTGGGTGTATCTTAGTATAGAACTGAATGCAAGTGAAGTTTTTTTATTGATTGTACCTCTATCATTGTGTGAAAGGTTTTGCATCTTCTTTCCTATTTGTATACATTCGTTTCATTTGCTTGATTTTTCAACCTTTCTAACATGCTTTACCTTACTCTCTAGCCTATCCTATCTCTTCCAATCTCACATTATCTTCTCCATAATTTTATATATCTTTGTATACATTCGTTTCATTTTCTTGATTTTTCAACCTTTCTAACATGCTTTACCTTACTCTCTAGCCTATCCTATCTCTTCCAATCTCACATTATCTTCTCCATAAGTTTATAGTCTATTATTCATTCTAGCCTCCAGTGTATATCTTTAAGTGTGTAACTATATATGGCCCCTCTATTGGTACTAAGCTTGTCATCCATTCTGCTAGCACATTTATTGAAGTTTGTCACCCATTCTACTAACTTGTCATCCATTCTACTAGAAAATTTATTGAAGTTCGAAGATAAGAAATCCTTGAACTCTTTGACATTTTTGGAGTTCCATTTTCTTTGTGTTTTTCTATAATAAAAGCTAAGTGTGTAAATGTTAGAAAACATAGGCTCAACCTATTTGGGATGTTTGGATGTATTCCTATTATTTCATGAGATTTGATCATGTTATCAATGACTACCTTTCACATAGTCTCTTGCACAAGACTGCAACCATTTGTTTGTAGTGAGTGGTATGTCCTTCCTTCAGCCCCATGAAGGATGCTCCTTGCACATAGGAACCAAATAAGTACTCCTTTGTTCCTCAACCCTATATAGCCTCCAGATAAAAAAGAGAAGGTATGGACATGGCAAGAGAGAGTTCTTGGAGAGGAGAACATAAAAGATTCACCCTCTTAGTCATGCACCCTCACTCTCTCCTCTCTTGCTCTCAATGTCTCACTCTCGTCTTCACTCACTCTCTCTCACACAATGAAAGAAAAAAGGAAAGTGCACAAATTTTACACACACATGAAGAGCTTGTTCCATTCATTCTCATTGTTTTTATACAGTTTTTTGGGTTAGGGATCTTTGATCCCTCTTGAGCATCTAGCCTATCTTTTGGGCCAAAAGACTAGTCATCTCTTATTGCATGCTTTTCCTATGGTGAGAATAGAATAAAAACTTTCTAGTTTCACCATGGGAGCCTATTCCAATGTTACAAATTTCATAGGATCAAACCAAGCCTATGGATGTACACACATAGTAGAGTAATACAATTGACACGACCTCTTAGAAATTCAAATGTGCAATTGCTTCATGCACATTGTGTTGTGGATGATAATCGAAAAATTAGGCTCCTTCTTCGTACTTTGGTTGCACATTGTACATTGCTTCTTATAGTAAACATTATCCCCTTCCTAAACGAGTGCCAATCCCATGGCACTCACATCATAGGTAGCATGCTCCTACATGCACCAAAGACATGGATGCTAGGGATAGGTGTGTATCACCTTGGAGGAATCCTTGTGATGATGAAGAATACTTGTAGCGTTAAGTTAGCTATGTTTGGAGTGATGGTAGTTGACATGGCTCTTGACGTTGTCGGCACTTTTAAGATTCTATTGATGAATTTCAATGGCAATCATTCTCTTGGTAGGCTTTGACAGTGATATAAATGATAGAGGTATTAGGCTAAAGGTCAATGAAGAGTTGATGATGCATTAACTTTTAGAATCTTCAATACTTGTAGCTAAAAGATCTTTCATGTGGACTCTCCCTAGGGGTAGTGCTAGTCTTCTTATCATGCATAAGACATATTTTATTGGTTTGGTAGAGAAGTCCACCAACTTGAAGCAAGCCTAGAGTGTTGCCCCACACTTGAGGACCCAAACCATGTATATATTATGGTGTAGATTATGTGAGTACACATGTGTGTATAGGTATTAATTAGCTAGAAGACAACACTCTTGGCTCCTCTTAGCAATGTAGTTGAAGAAGCACAAGGTGCAATTAGATGGGGAAAAAAATTTATGTTGAGAAAAAGTACACTTGAAAGAATTCTTGAGACACCTTCATTGTCTTGAACAAGGCATTATATCATAGCTGAGTGACTTGATATCGCAATCTTTTAGCAGCTATAACCACTTGCAATGATTGAAGAGAATCGTGTCCTTTCCCAATGCCTTTTTGCCTTGCTTTGTTGGCTAATTGTGATGGCATTGAGATGTAATATAGAAGAAATGTGCAAGTGGCTCATGGTGATAGGTCTAACTATAGGTGAGACAGACTCCTTAGGTGTCTCCTACCCTATATGTTCCCTGAGAAATTTATGGGGAAAGATGGAAGGGGCTAAAGGATTATGGATAGAGCCAACTAACCGAGGTCATTAGACTTTTTGGTTTTCTTTACCTTTCTTTTCTAAATCCCATAAAATGAGGTTTTCAACCTTTCAAAACAGATAGAAGAATGTTAGAATTTGGGGGATAAGAATGATACTATAGGGATGATTCTTTATAAGCCTCGATGTTAGAGGACTTTTTGTTGATGAAGAAATGCACTTGAACTTCATGGAAACCATTTTACTTCATGTTGAAGCAATAAATAATTTTAGTTAGTAGGTGGAGTGAGCTTTCCTTAACAAAATTCGCTTCTTGTTGTCATATTTATTCTCGTGTCCATATGGAGTGTGTTAAGAGTTCTTTGTATCCTTATCTTCAACCTTCTTGTGTTCTCAAGTGTTTATGTTGTCAACAAGCTGCTACTCCATTCTTATTGCCTTGAGAATCACCTTTATCACCGATTTGTTTGTATTCACTTTTGATAAAAATTGAGAGCATATATAGTAGAATTCAACAAAATTGTCATTTTGAAAAAAAAAATTGAGAATCTTACAAACTAGTACGCAATTGCTTCACTTGCTCCTTCTTTGCATGAAAAATGTTGTAATGTTGTTGAACATTGCAGGGATATTGATCTTATGGTGTGCATGGATTTTTGTAAATAAATAAATAAAAACTCTACTACATACAAAATTTTAATGTACAAGTGAGTAAGTTATGGTATAGGGGTAATCTCTCAAGGTGTGAGCCATTGATAGAATATATGATTGTATTGAAGTGTAATGTATGTGTCAAGAAGTTGTGGTGATTTTGCAAATAGGGTTAGATATACTGCAACATCAAGCACCACACCTCCTTGATCTAGTCTCCTTGCAACATGGAGCTCTTATTCTACGATTATTTTTTCAAGCAAAGGAAGGTCTAATAATGGTTCACCTAGCATGACTCCTTGTACATTAGTCAAGGGATATTGTCAAATTTGGTCAAATTTGTATAAGGATTTTATCATACTAGAGATATTGTCAAATAGTGGTAGAAAGCTTGACTCCATGGATAGCTCATGGCACTCTTAGGGATATAGGGGCCATATATGTGGGATCATGTATTGAGATCCATAGAGATTTCTCTTGATCAATAACTGTCATCAAGCGGTTGCTAATTTTAGCTACCAAACTGCAATGAGAATACCATGTCTACTCACATATACTTTATACTTTCCCTTTCCATTCCATTTTGCTTATATTTTTTGGTTTGTCTCACAAAGGGTAGTGTAAAATGAGGGAATTAAGCATAACTCTCTACATGTGGCTTTTGGCACAGGTTTCATGACTTCCTCAATAATTACTATGTAACAAGACAAGATGTGTTGTTGTTCATCCCACATCAATGGCTTTTCTAAGAAAATTATGTGCTCTTCTATTAGTTTTCCAATGTTTGTATAAATGTATGCACATGTAAGTGATATCACTTATTATCTAGCTATATTAAACACTTCATTTTTGGCTCATTAGTTTGTTGTGCTCTCTCTTCATCCATCTCCTCAAGATATTTCTTCTTGTGCACCTAGGATTTAAGTGCTCTAGAGATTCTTGATGTGACAAGGACATTTTTTGAAGTATCACTTTTAAGAGTGGATTGATAAGGGCTTGTTCCTTCATCAAAGTGGTCAGGGTTGTCATAGATAGAGGCTATGAAGTCAATGAGATTCATGTTTGGAAGTAGTAATGGATGAGTCAATGAACTAGCTAGTCAAGACTGACTACTTTAATAAATCCTTAAGCTGATAGGGAGTGGTGATGTCTTTAGCTGCACTTTATACTTTTTCTTGCTTAGGTGGTTGAATAGTGGTACTAGATTGCTACTATTGTACTTCCCATCTTTGCTTAGTTCAAGATGGTTTAGGAGGATTGGGACTCCTAAGAGGGCTAGTTATTTGCCTCTAGTTGCTACTTTTCTTTCCTAGGGTAGCTTTATGTTTTCCTTCTTTGAGCATTTCTAAGTAGCACGTTCTGAATGGCCCTTTTCTACCACTTTTAATTTCTTTTTTTTTCTAGGTAGCTTTATGCCTTTCTTCTTTGATCATTCCTTAGTGGCACTTTATGAATAGCCCTTAAGGGCTCCCTCTTTTAAGGTTGATGGCTCATTAAGCACTATCAATTTGTCATTAAACATGGCAACTACATCAAGTGGTTGTGGTTTCAAGCATGTGGAGTTGAGATTCTTTCTTGCGATAGGTGAAGTCCATATTCTCCATTTGTCCTTATCCTTGAACTTGAGTTGTGTTTCTATCTCCTTCTTTTCTTCTTTTGGGTGAGACCTGGGCTTTGACTAACAAAGGTGGTGGCACCAATGGTGTAGGTACCCTAATCCATCACTTACTTGTGTAATACCCTTGAGCACATAGCTATGCTTTGGGTACCTAGGGTGGCATTGTGCTAACTCTTCATTGTGGCATTTGTGCAGGTAGTTCCAAGATCTTCACCTCTTTTTACATGATGGTTCTTTTCTACTAGTAGTTGAAATTGTGGTTGAACTATTAGATGTTTTTTTGTCACATCAGGATAGGGAAAGTCCCTACTAATGGGAATTTGCTTTTGCTCATGTGCCTTTAGTAGCTCTTTAAGGACTTCTTGACTTCCTTTCTAGGGTTTTGTGGTGGCTCAAAGATAGGTCGCTTGCCTTTTCCTTGCACATCGACATGGTTGCCTTTGCTAAAATTCATGATTATCTTGACACCAAGTAGGGTTAAGTTTATTCGATGTGATCTATAGTCCACCTTGCACTTAGTTGGACACTTGAAAGGTATTCCAAGTAGAGTTTTATTTCCAATGTCCTCTTGATTTAGAAACACATCCAACATAATTGGAAATCTTTCAATCTCTAAGATCATTAGAACTTTGGATTTTCCTAAGAGAGAGAGTATGGGGATCCCCCATAAGGATGGACTATAGCATCTGTAGGCAAAAGTTTGAGTTGTCCAATTTGAGTCCAAGCATGATAGGTAGCGATCTTTTAGTCTACTCCTTTGTCAATGCGAGATTTAATGATGTGCGCTTTTTCACAACAATTAATTTGACCCTAAGATAGGTAGTTGGGATTAGCTCATCGTCTTTTGAGTCAATGGTGATAGCCTTAGCCATGCAAATGGAGATATTAGGCCTAGTATGTGTGAAAGAATTGCTAGGGTACCCTATGTTTAGGACACTATTGCAGACATATAAGTGAATCCAAACTTAATGCATCAAGGCTTATCTAAAGTGACCCTATTGCTTCAGGTAGTAGTAGGCCATATGGTGTAATTGATGGCAATTCCAAAAAGCTTTAATCTTGCAAGGTTATGTTGCACGAGATGACTTCATGGCATCTATGGTTTGCAATATCCCCTTGAACTGGTCACATATATTTTGCATTTTGCATTGCAATTGGGTCATCTTTTTGTGGGACTCAAGTAAGAATTTTATCATTTCTAAATATATTTTTCCATTCCAAGTCTCAATCCCTTGAAAAATGAAGGGTTTCTCATTCTAAGTGAAGAGTGTCAAACTTAGGGTTCTCAATCCTCTCACTCCTCACAATTTTGGCTAGCAAATTTGTACCTTGGTAATTCAGATTTATGGTATTTGAGGTCATATTGGAGATTTGATTCCCTGGTGCACTAGGAGGAATTTGTGATAGCCAAGATTCTCTAATGGCACTAGGGTTTCCACTGTTATTGAGGGAAAATTTTTTAATAGAAGAAGAGAATTGAAAGTCATTAGTCTCTATTTGATCTTGAAAGTGTTCTTTCCTTTTTGGTTTGTTCTCATCTTCATCCCCTAATGTCTTCTTTCTTAATCAAGTTCTAGGGTTTTTGCAACCATTTTCAAAAGTACACTTAATTCTATTCAAGTGAGTGGTGTTGTGCAAGTAGACCTTCTCTCTTTTCCCATGCTTGTGAATTTTCAACCAACTTATAGCACTTTACACAACTTAATCATAAGTCAAAAGTATCATTTCAAAAGTCCAAATGATTCAATGTGTTACCTTTTGTTTCTCTTGGCTCCTCATGTATAACCATTTTTCTTTTGTTGGCTACTTATAGTTCAATTGTTGGGTCCTTTGTTTTGTGTACTTTAGGTTTTGGCTCCACTTTTGATTCGCAAAGTGCACCTACATAGTGATGTTTTGCATATTTGATGGTGCGCTATAACCTACATGCTCTAGGCCTTCATACATGTGGATGTGAGATGAAATGTGAATGCTAGGATGTGGATATATGGGTTAATATGTTAGTGTGCAATTAATAGCTCTTGAGTCTATAGGCTAAGTTATATGTGCATGTGTGATGGTGGTACATTATGGAATTTCCTACATGTGTATGAATACATGCGTACATGAAGGAGTGTGTATTGGGTATGCTTTAAAATATGTGTGTGAGAGGAGGAGGTGGTGCATGAATGCACAAGTTATGCGCAATCAATAGTATGTTGTATTACACTAGTGCAAGTGTGACTATGAATGTTGCATACTAGTGCCATGTACTAATGTATCCATTGCATTGGTGCATTGAAAGATGTTTTAGGGTTGGGGATGTGTACCTAGAATTTTAATCCCAAGGGACTGTAGTGATAAGCAATAATTGTGCCTTAAGATTGTATGATGGAAGCACTAGTAACAACATGTGCCTACATTTATCATAGCAATGCTATGCATGTGCCTATGCTACAAGGAAAGTGTGGGCTGCCTATGATAATTGCAATGTATAGTGGATGGATGGTAGTGTACACTCTAGGTGTAAGTGCACAGTCAATGCATGAATGCACTATGTGGACTTGATGTGTACTAGTAGTCTTAGGTGTGTGGATGTACATGCACTTGGGTGAACCACACCCTAGATGCAATTTGGGCTAAGTAAAACTATGTACAAATGTAAATGCAAGTGCAAGTGCATGGTGCATTGCAAGGTGGGGTTAATCTAGTAGTGGAATGGGTGTATCCAATTGCAATGCTTATGTGCACATGAGTATGAGTGTCTATGTTTGTGCACCTATGATGGAAGGGTGTATGTGGTAGAAGGACTATGAGAGGGTGATATACTAATTTTGTAAAATTGTGCAAGGCAAATGTAGTTGGTGCATGTGCTCACGTGGGTTCTCTAGAGAAGGGTTATGCTATGGGAGCATAAGTACATCTATTGGTACAATGCTTTCTAAGAAAAAAAGCACACTATAACTAAGGTACAAGGCTTAAGGTATTTCTAGCATGTGAATGCTAGGTATCCTAAGATGTGCCTAATGCACTTGGTTTTCGTGCCTAGCCTACGTGATATGCCTAGGTGTGTGCATGGCTAAGATACAAGGTACTTAAGTACAAGGTGTACCTAGGTAGGCCTCTAGTGCACTAATGCACTAAGTTTGAATAGGTTCTATGTATGAAGAGTGCACTAGTGCATTGTGATGCACTTGCATATGAACAAAGTGTAGCTAGGATATGTGTGAATGCAATGTGTGCTAAGATGGTTGGTGTTCTAGATGCATTAAGTGGATATGTGCCTCAATTAGGTGCGGAGCTACGTATAACAAGGTAGATGCACACATGGTCTAAGTTGATACACTAGTGTGTAGGTGAATACACATACTATGTAGGCAAATGCACATAATGTATAGACAAATGCATAGAGTGTAGATGCACGATTGCACACAGCATGTATGTGAATGCATGATGATACAGTAGGGATGCATTAGGATGCACAGATACACATGGATGCATGGTGCATGTGTAGGAGGATGCACTATGGATGTAGATGAATGCATAGTGTGTGGTATGTGGATGAATGTATTATGTGCTACGCAGATGTGCTGTGTAGTGTTAGTGCAAATCTATAGATGGAGGTACAATGTAGGTAGATGCACACAATAAGGAAGTGGATGCACTATCCGTTTATGGATGCCTAATGAGGCTATGAATGCATAATGGATTTGTGAATTACTAAGGTAAGTGTTGATGGTTTCATATTACATAATGGAAATGCCTATTATTTTCTTTTTGCAACCCCATTTTGCTGTGGGATATACATGCACAAGTAAACTATCTCTTTGTCCCATATTAGACCTCAAGAAGGCACTAAACTCATTAGAGAGGTACTCTCCCCTCTATCTGATCTCAAGTACTTAACTTTCAAGCCTATTTTGTTTCAATAGCTACCTTGAAAGATTTGAAGTGCTCAAATACATCACTCTTTTCTTTCATAAAATATACCCATAGTTTCCTTGAACAATCATCAATAAACATGACAAAGTATTTCCTACCACCAAGAGATATATTTTGTCTAGGCCCCCAAAGATTTGTATACACAATGTCAAGTATATTTCTACTCACATAACTCTCATATGAAAAGGGTTTCTTTCCTGCTTACTAAATTGGCATGCTTCATACATTTTATGAAATTTCAATATCTGCAAACCACTCATTTTCCTTTAGCATACATAGAAACATTGATTGCAAGAATTCTACTACCTAAAGTGAACATGCGACTAACTCTACTTTCTTTTGTGACCAACCTGCACTTATTATTAAAGTCTTCTACAAAACAACCTTTTGCATTAAATCAAACCTACAACCCTTGCTTTACCATTTGGCCAAAAAACACTAAATTCTTTGTGATTGATAGCATATATAATACATCTAACAAGCTCTTTGTCTGGTTGTCATGCAAGGCCAAGGGAACCTTTCTAATGTGTGAAATTGGGTGGCATGTGAATCATTACCCGTCTGTGCATAACCTGGATTTTGTAAGTCATGCATCTCTCCAAACCATTCAACATAATTGGTCATATGATTAGATGCATCTAAATTAACATACCATACATCATCATGTATCCCTTTTCATGTAACAGCATTCATCATATGCTACATAACAAACAAATGCTCATTTTTGTATTCATTTTGTCATGAAGACGATGCATAGTTTCCCTGCTATAATTTACCATTGTGGATATCATCCTTCTTAGTATAACAATGGGTTACAATATGACATGTTTTTCCACAATAATGGCAAACAATAGCAAAATTTCCAAAACCTCTATTTCGCCATCCACCTCTTTCTTTAGAGCTCCCCCTGCCTCTAAAGTGTCCACGGCCTCCTCAAACTTGCATTTCACCAAAATGCTAATTTAACTTGTTTTGCTGGTTATCACCAACATGTCCCATACCATGGCCTCTCAAGAGGATCTGTCACGTCCCCTTCTTCCTAAACTTGAGTAAAATACTTATACCTATTTACCATTTCTTTCAGATGAGTCACCCTGCATATTGATCTCTTTAGTAATCATGAGAGAGATCAACTCATTAAAATCTAAAAATGGGTTTTGTACATATATAGAAGTGACAAATGGGTTTTGTACATATATAGAAGTGACAAATGATTTCCAAGCCTTCTCATTATTAAGGCCACCCAAAGTAGATGAAACCAAATCATCATTATTAGGCATTGCATCAATTGTTGCTAAAGCATTTGCAATGCTCCTCACCTTTAAAACATACTCATTGACAGAAATTTTTCCTTTTTTCAAGGTATTGAACTCTTGCTTGAGTTGAATCTTTCGTTCCTTTGTATTTATTGAAAACATCTTCTCAAAAATTGTCCAAGCTGCATGTGAAGTTTCTGCATTCTTGATATACCCCAGCAAAGTATTATCAATGACTGTGGATAGCCAATACATCATCTTTTTGTCTTTTACATTCAATTATTTCCACGCCTTTAATTGATCTGAGGTTGTATGGATACTTAGCTCTAGCTCATTTTTTAAACCTAAAACAAACTCATAAAGGCTCTTTACAAAGAGAAAGTTCGTCACACATAACTTCCATGAAGGGTAGTTGTTCTTGTCTAACTTCTTAATGATGGGATTTCCACTGTTCTCTGCTATTATTGAGCTATTATCACAAAAATGATACAAAACAACAAGCAAGTCCTCTGAAATCTTTTACAACAAGTGCACAACAATATACCAAGCGATATTTTTCATTGATTTCTCAATAGTACATGTAACCTACAACCTCTTTACAAATAATACTTATATTTTCTTCTTGTCAAACACCTCAAAAAATATAGATTAGAAATCTACAACCTGTGCACCTACTTTCAATTGATACAACTAAAATTACTGTATACCCTGAAACTGTTGTCTGTAACCTTGCAGCTCTAAAAAAAGGCCTAAAACGGCATTAGATGCCCAAAAAAATAGTGGGCAAGCCCTAAAGGGCTTATCTACAGAATATATAATGCTCTTCTCATATGTTGAATCTTACAACAATCTGAGATTTTTACTCTACCTTGCTTTTGGTGCCTCCACAAGAACTATCCAAGAGAAAGAGTGAAAGAATGGGAGAGCCTCTTACAAATTGCTTGCTTATTTGAATCCTTGCTTCTTCTCCTTCACTTCAACCTTCAAAACTAGCCTCTCTTAGTGGTTCTGCTATGATACCATGTTAACAATTGCAAGGTGGGGGGACTTGCTTGAGCTGCTATGCCAAAACACATACCACATACATTTACTAAAAAATACAAGAAAGAGAGATGGACGACAAAATGCTTTATTGCTGGTTTTTTATTCTTCTTCCATACAAAATACAATGTACACAAAGTATAGATAAGATACAACATAAAGGAAAGTGGCTTGCTAAGTCAAATTGTGTATATTTGACTATACTAATTGACTACCACTATAACTATGCTAGCTGTAAAGAGGTGTAATTAAAAAAATATAATAAGTGATAAGTCAATGGCCATGTGAAGATTATAAAGACCACTAATATGCTAAGTATAGACATGTAGACCCATCTAGCTAGGTGGTGTCAAAGAGGTTGTAGTTGAAAGATCATATCCACTAGGGATCAAATAGAGAAGTAGAGAATAGGAGATAGAAGAGAAGAAAAAGAATATACAAGAGGTACACAAGATAAATAAAAAGCTTAATGAATCAAAGCACTATGTATTGATAGAACCTAAGAAGATAAACAAAATCCTTGACTGGGACTACTCGGAAGTAATCTCCAAGCATTAGATCTCATTGAGTTTCCCAATAGACCAAAGGCGCACACCAAACACTAGCTTCTTCTCTGCTGCTCAAATCATAAATCTAATGGTTTCATTGGCTTTGAAAGGGGGGGTAAAACCTTAGGACATCTCCTCATAATTCTCCCAAATCACTCATTCTCTCTAAGTGTTGTTTGCTGCTGCCTATAAACTGCAATCATGCGCTGCGTGATTTTGGAAGCCCCTTTTTTTTACGCAAGATCTCCAAAATTTGTTGAAAAAATAACTTGCTTTTGCATGTCACCCTATTCTAGAAGTTTTTTTACACATTTTAAGATAAAAAATAGGCTAAAATTGTCCCAAAATCCCATATTTTGAACCATCTATACTATGGACATTGACACTAATGACTAATATGGCATTGACTCTAGACTAGATTAATAAAAAAACTAGATGATGATGCACTTCAGGATTTTTCACATTGTGTCCATGTAGCGGTAGGACATCCACCCCCTCTAAATCTACACATCCTTCGGTATGTGCCACCGATGCACCATCTAGGTCAAACACCCACAACATCAACTTGTCACTCATCATGCATATAAGAAGCCATCCCCCTAGATCATCAATAAGAATACTCAATATTTGTACAACTCTTGAGCAACACCTAGTTCACCAATGTCAGAGGGGTTTTACTCAAAGTGTCATATCCATCAGAGATCAGAGAGAGAAGGAAGTAGAGAATAAGATATATAAGAGAAGAAAAAGAATAGACAAGACATACACAAGATAAACATAAAGCTTAATGAGTCAGAGCACTATGTATTAATAGAACCTAAGAAGATAAACAAAATCCTTGTATGGGACTACTCAGAAGCAATCTCCAAGTATTAGATCTCCTAGATCTCCCTGGTAGACCAAAATTGTGCACCAAACACTAGCTTCTTCTTTGCTGCTCTCATATTGCAAATTTGATGGTTCCGTTGGCTCCGACAAGGATAGCTGGTCAGAATTCTTTCAAATCACTCCTTCTACTTCTCCCATTCGGAGTGTTGTTTGATGCCTCTAAACTACAATCACGTGCCATGTGATTTTGAAAGCCCTTCTTTTTACATGATATCTCCAAAATTGGTTGAAAAAGTAACTTGTTTTTTCCATGTCACCCTATTCTAGAAGTTTTCTATACCTTTTTTGGATATTTACAAGAAATAATATCCAAAAGATAAAAAAATACGATAAAATTGTCCAAAAATCCTGTATTTTTGAACCATTCATACTATGGACATTGACACTAATGACTAATATGGCATTAGATCTCTAGATTAATAAGAAAGTTGGATGATGATGCACTCCAGGGTTTCTCACACTATGTCTAGATAGCGGGATGACATCCACCCCCTTTGAACATGCATGTGCTTCGGTATGTGCCCCTAATGCACCACTTGAGTCGAACACCCACATCATCAACTTGTCACTCATCATGCATATATAAGAAGACATCCCCCTAGATCATCTATCAAAATACTTAACATTTGTACAACTCTTGAGCCACACCTGGTTTACCAATGTCGAAAGGGTTTTGGTCGAAATATCGTATCCATTGGGGGTGAGAGAGAGAAGAAAGGAGAGAATAGGAGATAGAAGAGAAGAAAAATAATAGAAAAGAGGTACAAAAGATAAAGACAAAGCTTAATGAATCAAAGCACTATGTATTGATAGAACCTAAGAAGATTTAAAAAATCATTATCCACGACTACTCGAAAGCAATCTCCAAGCATTGGATCTCCTGGAGCTCCTTGGTAGACCGAAAACATCCACCAAACACTAGCTTCTTCTTTGCTACTTAGATCACAAATTTGATGGTCTCATTGGCTTCAAAAGGGGGATAAAACCCTAGGATGCTTGGTCACAGTTCTCCCAGATCACTCTTTCTTCTCCTCCCTATTGTGAGCGCTATTCTCTACTTATGAACTACGATCCCGCAACACTACGCAATTTCGGAAGCCCTTCTTTTTGCATGAGATCTGCAAACTTGGTTGAAAAAGAAACTTACTTTTTGCATGTCACCCTATTCTAGAAGTTTTTTACACATTTTTTGGATATTTACAATAAATAATATCCAAAACATAAAAAAAAGGCTAAAATTGTCCAAATATCTTGTATTTTTGAACCACCCATAATATTGACATTGACACTAAGGACTAATAAAGCATTGACTCTCTAGATTAATAAGAAAGATGGATGATGATGCACTCTAGGGTTTTTCACACTGTGTCTGTGTAGTGGTACAACATCAACCCCCTCTGAACTTGCACATCCATTGGGGTATGTGCCACCAATACACCACTCGGGTCAAACACCCAGAGTGTGAACTTGTCACTCATCATGCATATAAGAAGGCATCCCCCTAGATCATCAATCAAAATACTCAACATTTGTACAACTCTTGAGCCACACTTGGTTCACCAATGTCAAAGGGATTTTAGTCGAAAGGTCATATCCACCGGGAATCAAACAGATACAAAAGTAGAGAATATGAGATAGAAGAGAAGAAAAATAATAGACAAGAGGTACACAAGATAAAGACAAATATTAATTAATCAAAGCACTATGCATTGATAGAACCTGAGCAGATAAACAAAATCCTTGTCTCAGACTACTCAAAAGCAATGACCAAGCATTAGATCTTGTGAAGCTCCTTGGTAGATGAAAAATACGCACCAAATACTAGCTTCTTCTTTGCTACTCAGATCGCAAATTTGATGGTTCCTTTGGCTTTGAAAGAGGGGTAAAACCTTAGGACACCTGCTCATAATTATCCCACATCACTCCTTTTTCTCCCCATTCGGAGTGCTCTTTGTTGCATGTAAATTGCGATTGCACACTACGTAATTTTGAAAGCTCTTCTTTTTGCATGAGATCTTCAAAACTAGTTAAAAAAGCAATTTTCTTTTTGCATGTTACCCTATTCTAGAAGTTTTCTACACCTTTTTTGGATATTTTCAAGAAATAATATCTAAAAGATAAAAAATAGGCTAAAATTATCCAAAAATCCTGTAATTTTGAACCATCCATACTATGGATATTAACACTAATGACTAATATGTCATTAACTCTCTAGATTAATAATAAAGTTGGATGATTATGCACTCGAAGGTTTTTCACACTGTGTCCCTATAGTAGCGGGATGATATCCACCCCCTTTGAACCTGCACATCCTTTGGTATATGCAACCGATGCACCACTCGGGTCAAACACCCACAACATCAACTTGTCACTCATTATATGCCCATATAATAATGCATCCCCCTGGATCATCAATCAAAATACTGAACATTTGTTTTTAGCCACACCTAGTTTACCAATGTCGGAGGGGTTTTAGTCGAAAGATCGTATCAATCGGGGGTGAGAGAGAGAAGGAAGTAGAGAATAGGAGATAGAAGAGAAGAAAAAGAATAGACAATAGGTACAAAAGATAAAGACAAAGCTTAATGAATCAAAGCACTATGTATTGATAGAACCTAAGAAGATAAACAAAATCCTTATCCTAGAATACTCAAAAGCAATCTCCAAGCATTAGATCTCCTAGAGCTCCCTAGTAGACCAAAAACACACACTAAACACTAGCTTCTTCTCTATCGCTTAGATCGCAAATGTGATGGTTCCATTGACTTCGAAAGGGTTGTCAAACTGCAGGATACCTTATCAGAATTCTCCCAGATTACTCCTTCATCTTCTCCTCATTCTAAGTGTTGTTTGCTACCTATAAACTGCGATCCCGTACCTCGATCTAGAAATCCCTTATTTTTTCATGAGATCTCAAAAATTGGTTGAAAAAACAACTTTCTTTTTGCATGTCACCCTATTCTAGAATTTTTCTACACCTTTTTTTGGATATTTACAAGAAATAATATCCAAAACATAAAAAATAAGCTAAAATGATCCAAAAATCCCATATTTTTGAACCATCCATACTATGGACATTGACACGAATGACTAATATGGCATTGACTCTCTAGATTAACAGGAAAGATTGATGATGATGCACTCAAGGTTTTTTTAGATGATGTCCGTGTAGTGGAAGGACATCTACCCCCATTGAACTTGCACATCCTCTGATATGTGCCAGGGGTGCACCACCCGAGTCAAACACCCACACCGTCAACTTGTCACTCATCATGCATATAAGAAGGTATCCCCTTGGATCATCGATCAAAATACTCAGCATTTGTATAGCTCTTGATGTATAACTCTTGAGCTACACCTGGTTCACCAATGTCAGAGGGGTTTTAGTCGAAAGATTGTATCCACTAGGGATTAGAGAGAGAAGGTTGTAGAGAATAGGAGATAGAAGAGAAGAAAAGAATAGAAAAGAGGTACACAAGATAAAGACAAATCTTAATGAATCAAAGCATTATGTATTGATAGAACCTAAGAAGATAACAAAAATCCTTGTCTCAGACTACTCCGAAGCAATCTCCAAGCATTAGATCTCCTGGAGCTCCTTGGTAGATCAGAAATGTGCACCAAACACTAGCTTATTCTCTGCTACTCAGACCACAAATCTGATGGTTCCCTTGGCTTCAAAAGGGGGGTGACACCTCACGACACTTGCTCAAAATTCTCCCAGATCACTCCTTCTTCTCCCCATATTCGAGTGTTGTTTACTGCTTATAAATTGCGATCGCACTCCACACGATCTCAAAGGCCCTTCTTTTTTCATGAGATCTCCAAAACTGGTTGAAAAAGAAACTTTCTTTTTTCATGTCACCCTATTCTAGATGTTTTCTACACCTTTTTTGGATATTTACAAGAAATAATATCCAAAAGATAAAAAATAGGCTAAAATTGTCCAGAATTCCCATATTTTTGAACCACCCATACTATGGACATTAACACTAATGACTAATATGTCATTGACTCTCTAAATTAATAAGAAAGTTGGATGATGATGCACTCCAGGGTTTTTCACATTATGTCCGTGTTAGTGGTATGACATCCACCCCCTCTGAACCTGCACATCCTACAAGGTATGTGCCACCGATGCACCATCTGAGTCAAACACCCACTATGTTAACTTGTCACTCATCATGCATATAAGAAGGCATCCCCCTAGATTGTCGATCAAAATACTCAGCATTTGTACAACTCTTGAGCCACACCTAGTTTACCAATATCGGAGTGGTTTTAGTCGAAAGGTCCTATCCACCATCAGGAATCAAAAAGAGAAGGAAGTAGAGAATATGAGATAGAAGAGACGAAAAAGAATAGACAAGTTGTACACAAGATAAAGACAAAGCGTAATGAATCAAAGCACTATGTATTGATAAAACCTAAAAAGATAAACAAAATCCTTATCTGGGACTACTCAGAAGCAATCTCCAAGCATTAGATCTCCTAGAGCTCCCTAGTAGACCAAAAATGTGCACCAAACACTAGCTTCTTCTCTGCTGCTCAAATCACAAATCTAATGGTTCCATTGGTTCCAAAGGGGAGTAAAAACCCAAGAAACATGGTCAAAATTCTCCCAGATCACTCCTTCTTATCCTCGTTCTGAGTGTTGTTTGCTGCCTGCAAATTGCAATCGTGTGCCACGATCTCGAAAGCCCTTCTTTTTGCATGAGATCTCCAAAACTGGTTGAAAAAGTAACTTGATTTTTGTATGTCACCCTATTCTAGAATTTTTCTACATGTTTTTAGGATATTTATAGGAAATAATATCCAAAACATAAAAAATATGCTAAAATTGTCCCAAAATCGCATAATTTTGAACCATCCATACTATCGACACTGATACTAATGACTAATATGGCATTGAATCTCTAGATTAATAAGAAAGCTGGATGATGATGCACTCAAGCGTTTTTCAGATTGTGTCTGTGTAGTGGCAAGACATCCACCCCCTCTGAACTTGCACATCGTCTGGTATGTGCCACCAATGCACATCAACGCACCCATCAACAAAAACATATCGACATGCCTGCTCTTTCAAAGTCTAATGCACGGAAATCTACTTAATATACTAACAATCTACATATACTTGCATCCAACACATGCTGACCATTACCAAAAATAGTGAAGTAGTCCATATCTTGAAGCATCTTTGAATTTCCTATCAAGGCCTTTGACAAAGTATCCAAAACATTATCCATTTGTGGAGCATCACATCTAACATCCTCTAAAGGCATATCCTTGAGCTTGTGAATTTTATTAGAACCGAGAACTATATCATGCAAATCATGTGCATCCAACAATTTACTAATCTCCCTCTGAGTCCCCACATCAAGTAAAACATGAACTTTGTAAACTTTTTCAGATGCGTTAAGAAAATCTATAGGTGCAATGGCTGACTCTTCCACTATAAGATCTTCCAAGGCATCTGTCGTTGACTATCTCAATATTAGGTTGCAACTTATATCTCGGTTGTTTGTCCTTTGTTTTGCCCTCTTGTTTGCTATCATGTTTCTGCTCCTGCCCAACCCCTTCTATAACATGCTTAGGAGGTGGCTGATTTGTAGCTTTAGAAGGATCCACACTTCTTCTTGTCACTCTCTTAGATATCATTGCATTATCTTCATCTCTCTTCTGTTTCTCTTCCACAAGTATATTCGTCTTTCTCCCTTTTACTAAATATGCATCTACCAATATTTATTAGCTAGTTATGTCACGAATGTCTTGGTCTGGATGAGACATTCCACTATTAGTAACTTTCCTATATTTAGCTGCATGCAAAGCATGTGTCCATATTGTAGCCTTCGGACCCCAACCATCACTTGGCTAGGCATTCTATCCAACTGTAGACCAAAAGCAGAAGTATGTACCACCACATAAGCATTTTGAACAACCAAGTCTTCCAACAACTTATGCATATCTCCCTTTCCAAATTTCAAAGCAAGAGGCAATCCCATTTATTGTGTTGCATGTCCCCTTTCCTCCTATCCTTTTTCATCCAATTTTGCAACCTTCAACTAAAGATCCGGCACGCCTTTAACCGATTCATCTAATATATCTTCCGTGATAGTGGGAACAACAGGTGCAACCATAGGGTTAGCCACAAAGTGGGTGGCTTACTAGATACATCATCTATTTTGCTCGTAATAGTGGGCAAGCTAGATACATGAAAACTTTCTCTCCTTCTATGCTTTTTTATCAATGTAATAACAACTTTCTTAACATACCTCCACTGTGTTTTAAGCCATGTCTCTATAGTCTGATCCTTTAACAAATCATCAAGCTTCTCTTTAAGCTCAAGATTTGCTACTTGTAGAAACAATTCAAATTTTTGACTTGTAAGAGCTTGCTATTCTGCAAGATCTAACTGCTCAAACCAACCTTCAAATTATCTTAATCACTTTGTAGTCACAATACCCTTGTTGGGTTTTAGAACCCACTCATGGAACGTCTTGCAGGTCATCAAACTGGTGTCTCCAATGTAAAATTCTTCCGTGAGTGTCATGTTGAAAGCTACCCAATTAGCATCCTACATGTACAATTCAGTAACTCAAGCTTTTGATTCATGTACAGTGACTCGTAAAAAATACTAGCTCCATGCAAGTTGAGCCACCTCAAATAACTCCATCTTTTAAGCATAGGTATGCAAATATGTAGATACATTCCTACCATTAAAAAACTTCATCTCACACTCTACTGCTTGTAGAGTATTCATCACAATAGTTTTTGTTTGATCAGAAGCCCGCATCACTTGTTGTTGTTGTACCTGCATGAGCATGTTCATGTTCTACACTAACTGTTGTAAAACATCACTAGAAATTGTGCTTGAAGGTTCTCCCATCCTGCCTTTCCTTCTAATGACCTTTCACATCAGGTGGCTTTCGAAATTGCGTAGTACTGCAAGATTGCACATCGTAGGCAGAAAAAAGCACTCCGAATAAGGAGAAGAAGGAGTGATCTGGGAGAATTCTGACCAAGCATCCTACGGTTTTATCCCCCTTTCAAAGCCAAGGGAACCATCAAATTTGCGATCTAAGCAGTAGAGAAGAAGCTAGTATTTGGTGCACATTTTTGGTCTACCAGGGGGCGCCAGGAGATCTAATGCTTAGAGATTGCTTCCGAGTAGTTCCAGATAAGGAATTTATTTATCTTCTCAGGTTCTATCAATACATAGTGCTTTGATTCATTAAGCTTTGTATATGTCTTGTGTACCTCTTGTCTATTCTTTTTCTTCTCTTCTATCTCCTATTCTCTACTTCCTTCTCTCTCTGATCCCCACTGGATATACGACCTTTCAACTAAAACCCCCTTTCTCTTTGCATTAGATCTCCAAAACTAGTTGAAAAAGTAACTTTCTTTTTACATCTCATCCTATTCTAGAAGTTTTGTATACCTTTTTTGGATTTTTACAAGACATAATATCCAAAAGATAAAAAATAGGCTAAACTTATCCAAAAATCCTATATTTTGGAACTAACCATACTATGGACAAGCACTAATGGCTAAGATGACATTGACTCTCTAGATTCATTAGAAAATCGCATGATGATGCAATCATGGTTTTTTTATATTGTGTCTACATAGTGACTCACATCATCAATGTTTGCACATGTTGAGCTTGCCATGTCAATAGTTCTTAAGTCCCCATTTCTTTTGTGTGTGTGTATGTGTGCTCTTGAGTGTTTCATCTCTCTCCCCTCTTGTTTATTTTCAGTAAAGGCCCTTTAAGATCTAAAAGCTTTATGTGGGAGCTTTCACTCAACCGCCAAGACCCTCGGACCACTTATTGTTTCAAATGTTCCAAGCCGAGCACTAATGGCTACCTCTCACATCGCCGACGCGCCATCCATATCTATGGATGTAGTGAGCTTACCTCCATGCCGATCGAGTTACCTCCTCTCCCGCGCACTCCGATATCTCCACGATCCAAGTGCAAGCTTCAAGCAAGCTCCATCCTCAAGCTCCACGCTCCACGCTCCAAGCTCTATTGCCGCGAGAAATACAAGAGAAGAGAAGAGAAGAGAAGAAGAGAGGAGAAGATGGAGAGCTTCTCCTCCCAGGTCCCTCACCCTCACACACTCACTCCCTCACACTCTCACACTCCCTCTCTCAAGCACAAGCTCAAGCAAGCAAGAACAAGAAGAAGAAGAAGAAGAAGAGGAGAGCCACTTTTGGCCACACACAAGAATGAGCTTCTCATTCCACTTTTCAACTTTATATACAAAACCCTAAATCCCTTTTGGGCGGTCATCCCCTTTTCCCCTTTTTTACATGGCCGGCCATAGCCTAGACCCTTTTTCCCATTGTCCTTCTATCTTCCTAGCTTCCTTTCCACCGCTCGTCTACATTTACAAATTGCACGGGTGAGAGCCGGGTGCTCCTTGAATTAAACCATGATGCGCTTGCGCTCTTTTACAATAGTTTGAGTTGCACTTTTCCTTGTGCGCCTTTGTCTTCCGTTTCTCTTTGCCTTGGCCTTTGTCTTTGTCTTCTGTTTTAGCTTTCCAGATTTTCCACCGCCTGGCACTCTTTTACAAGATTTCAAGGTGCACCTTTGTATTTTAAAATGCGCCTTTCCCTTTTTGCATTTGCCTTGGACTTTTAAGGTTGCCCTTGTACTTTTGGCCTTTTCTCCTCTTCTTTCTTCAGTCGGGCTACCTTTTTTCCGCCTTTGGCATGCGTCTTTTTTTAAAATTTCCTTTTGCTTTCTTCATGTTGGGTTTAACATTTACCCCTCCTAGACAAGTGCCAATCCCATGGCACTCATCGTCATAGGTAGCAGGCGTTAGCATATACCGAAGACATGGGTGGCAAGGACGTCGATGGTTGCCATGGCGGAGTGTTCGTAGTGGTGGGGAGGGAGGTCGTTGGGGGCACGTTGGTGGGTTAAGTGGTGGTAGGTGGTAGGGCAATGAGAGTTGGTGGTAGGTCTATTCTTTGGGGGGGTTGTACTGATGGAGTACAAGTGGCGGTTTGGTGAGGATTTTGTACATGATGATTCGTGGCAGGTTTACCGGGTGATAAGGATAGGAATTCAGAGTTGAGTGTGGATGAAGAGCGAACGACACCTTCGTTGAATATGCAATACCTGCAATTGAAAAACCTCTCATGTGGTCTCTCCCTAAGGGGAAGTACTAGTCTTCTTTATCGTGCACAAGACATATTTTGATTAGTTTGGGAGACAGGGCGAACTCTAAGCAAGCTTGGAGTATTGTCCTACACTTGAGGACCCAAACCGTGTATAGGTTATAGCGTGAATATTAAGTGAGTACATGTGCATATTTAGGTATTACTTAGTTAGAAGACTGTCGGCCTAGTTCCTTGTATAGCAATGGGTTAGTGAAGCAAGGGGCTAAGGTGATGGAAATTTTTTTTGATGAAGACGGGGAGTACACTTGAAGATTACTTGAGACATCATTATGGTCTTGTCAAGGCAATGTAGCATAATTGAGCTCCTTGATGTCTTAGCTTTTGGTAGCTAGTGGCTACTTGTAGTGCTTTAAAAGTATGGTGTACTTTTCCATTGTCTTTCATACCTTGCTTACCACTGTTGATTGTAATGGCATTGAGATGGAGTGCAAAAGAATTGTGCAAGTGGTTCAGGGTGACAGGTCTAACCATAGGCGAGGCGAGCTCCCTAGGTATGTCCTGCCCTTAATGTGCCCTGAACAATTGTGGGGGATGTACAAAGGGCTAGGGGATTAGGGACAAAGCCAGCCGACCAAGGTCACTGGACGTACCTAATTTGAGGACCCCTAGGTGCGGTGCTGTGATCGTATGTGCTTTTTTTTTTCCTTTTTTCTTTTTTTTTTCTTTTTTTTTCTTTTCTTTTCTTTCTTTCTTTTTTTTTTGTGGAAAAAAATGAATACAAGCAATGCCATACATTGAGGCTATTAGCCTTTCATTTGGATTGAGAAATGTTGGGATCCAAAGGCTATGAAGAATGGATATTACAGAGATGATTGTGTGACCAGCCTTGATGCTAGAGCAACTATTGTCGAGATGAAGAGATACATAGAGATTTGCAAACCTCTTTGTAACATGTGAGACTTCAAACAATTGAGGTAGCACTTGGAGTGAGCTGTGCATGGACAAGGGCAGAGCATCTTGCAAATTGAATCCTGGATGATGAAGAGACGTTCGCCCTTGTTGAGAGCATGGCTCCTGCCTGAACATAGGGTTTAGCCAAGAAGGAGGAGGTAATCGATGATTATGCTTTGGCCATGCTCAGTTGCAATATGTGCTTTCTGTAGAGGTGTCCTTGGGTTCTCATCCAGTGGCGTTTCCGTCATGGCTTTTGTTTCTTGGTATTCCTGTCACTTCCTCCATAATGTTTCTTTGTGGGGTTGGTGGTCTTGTGGTGACTTGGATATTAAACGCTTCTAGATAGTGACCTGTGTCATTCTGCATTCACTTGGAAAGGCGTGAGAGTATATGCAAGTCACATGCTTCAACCATAATGAAAATGTCCAGCTAAACAAGACATCGCCAACCTGAATCCCTTAGTTTTGACTTGATGCATATCACCTGCACTTGGTCATCATTGCTCATGGGATGCGTTGGCCTTTGCTTCTTTTGGTATTATTTACACAGTCACAAAACACGTTGTTTATTTATGTACATGTTCATGAAACCATGTCGCTCCGTGAGGATAAAAACCAATTGTAGAACTCAGGATTGTACTCGAGTGTGGCACACATATCTAGCTTCTGTGGTAGCCCACTCAGCAATAACAAATATTTGGCAACATCGAGTAGCATGGTGCCTTGTCCAAGTCTACTAGAAACATGTAGCTCCTCCTCAGTGAGAACTTTATCAATCAAAGGGCTCTCTAGGCTAGTTCCAGCTAGGTCCATACCTCGAATTGTAGCTAGAACTCAAAATGAAGTTGGTGCCACATAGGTTAGGTCTCTTTGGGACCGTTATTTGGCCAGTCGCTCCTCTGAGACTGTCATGATTTGGGCTCCAAGTTCGGCCATTGTAGCGCGGTTTTCAAACCAACGTTTTTCAAATTGGCTTCTACCCTCTGATTGTCACTTTAGTTGCTCTATCTTTAAGAGATTTTCCTGGCAAAGCATTTCATTAAATGTCACGGTTAAGCGTAGTTCATCAGCCTCCTCGTCAGAGATGAGTCGCATGCATTCATGTAAGATCTTGTCATAATGTCCGTCAAGATATTCTTGCTCTTCCCACGATAGCGGATAAGGCAAATATTCCTCAAGCTGCTCCCTAGGGAATGTGCCCATGTCTGCATGAACATAGACACGTGCGAATAATTTCAGTTTAGTGTCCCACTCGCTCAAGTACTCTGCGACATCTCTATGTTCTATGAGGGCTTGCTTGCTATCTCATGCAAAGTTCTAAGGGTTTCCTTAGGCTTTAGCATAGCTGGGGGCTTAGGCCTAGATGAGCAAGATTGATCAATGCCAGGATTGCTTATGCCTTCGAGGTTTTCATGTTTCTCCTGAGGCTTTATGGTAGTTGTGTCATGGTTCTCCTCGGATGTGACCGGCATGGTCTTAGCATCCTATTGTGACAGTGTCGTATCCACTCTTGATTGGTCGATGCGAGTTCTATTGTCAGTGGATTGAGTGTTGAAAGCAACTATTGATGGCAACGGCTGCTTTGATTTTTCAGAGCACACGGATGTGTCTGAGGTTTCACCGCTATTAGGAGAGGCATCAATGGGTTCATTGGTGGATGGACTCGATGCTTTATTCATCAGCTCTCCAGCGCTCTTCGTCTCAATGTTCTTGGGGTCCACAACCACCTGCAACAACTGTTGTTGTTTTCGCTGTTTTATCCTCTTTTTCTTGGTCAGTGAAGGTGCATCTCTCAATGACCCAGGACCCTGGACTCGGTCAACCGTTGATGTGCTTGGTTGGGCCTCAACATTCTCTTTCTCTAGTGTGTCCTTATGGGACATAGCTGTGGCCTGCTGAATAGTCTCGCTAAGTTGTGAGGATACAACTGCCTCCCTTTTTGGAGAATCTAGCTCTTCCCTTCTGTTTAACTCCTCTAGCCTAGGCTTTAGGCGCTTTGGAAGTGTTGGAGTTGTCAATGAAGTTGGTTGTGACACCTCCTCCATAGGTAAACTGCTAAGGACACATTCTGCAAGGGGCATTGTCACGGCCAAGGGTTGTGACTGCTGTGATCCCTGATTGGAAGTAGTAGCAGCGAGTTTAGTGGGCTGGCTACCCTTGGTGGATTGCGGTGTCAAGTCCCTGGGGCGATCGGAAGTGGTCATGTCTTTTGTTGCCCTTTGAGCACTCATCTGTGTAGATCGAGCATGACTTGATCTAGTCACATTAGGTTGCTCAGGCATATCCTTGGGTCGAGAGCTACAGATGGCGTCATGTCCCTCCTCTTGGAAATTTGGAAGCTTAGATGGAGATAGAGATTGGAATTGAGTTGTCGCCCTTGACAACTGCTATAGTGCTTCCTGTGCCTGTTTGGGAAAAGAGGGCGTAGGAGATCTAGGACTCATAGGCGGGCATGGCACTAGCTGAATGATTTGCTCAAGGCTATTAGACGATTGTGCCATTTGCTTGCCATGAGCAATGTTGTGCCTATGATGCTTGTTCTCCCCTTGGGAAATCAAAGGCTCTTTGGGCACTAATGATTTTTGTGCATGCTCAATGGCTACATATGACATCTGTCTATTTAGCATGCTAGGCTGAGGCTCTTTCTTTCAAAAAATCATGTCTGGTTTATTGCCTCGAGACCTAGAGTTTCTCTTAGATTTCCTCCTGTACTTCATTGCTTTTTATGCACTCTGGCCTTCAGTTGATGGAGACGGTTTAGCAGGGGATTTTGGTACCCAAATCCATCGGTTACCTACGTAGTACCCTTGAACACGTAGCAATGCTTTGGATATCCATCGTGGCGTTGTGCTGACCCTCCATCGATGCCTGCATCTATAAGGCTTGGGCTTCTTTTCGGGTCTTCTACGATATTTGTAAGTTCAAATCCCGTCATTGGCATTGTCTCTTGACCTTCTTGTTTCAAGCATGGCCTCACTCACTGGTTCTCATTGTTCGACCTGTGCTTGTATTAACTCTTCCAACAAGTCCTTGCTCTCGTCAGCAAGCTTGACTGTTATGTCAGCACCTTGCTTGCCTTTCCCTCGAGGTTTGATGAGGTCACCCTTGCTAAAGGTTGTGACTATCCTCACACCCAGTAGTGTTAGGTGTATCCTATGTGCTACATAGTCGGCCTCACACTTGGTCACCCTTTTGAAGGGTCTTCCTAGGAGGGTTTCTTTCCCGCAGCTAGCACTATTTGGAGGAACATGAAATAGGATAGGCAAGCTTTTCGTTTCAATTGTCGCAAGGATTTTGCACTTCCCTATGAGTGCTTGTGGGTGTCCCCCATAAGGGCTAAGAGTTGCACTAGTCGGTGTGAGCTCTGGTTGGCCTAGTAGGGTCCATGATTCATAGGTCAAGATGTTAAAATCTGCTCCTTCATCAATCAGAGCATCGATAGTATGCTCTCTTTTCGCAGTGAGTTTGACCCTGAGATAAGCAGGTGGTACTATGTCTTCATCTTCCGGGTCTTGGCTTGTAAATTTAAGCCTTCTGACAGATGCCTTTGAGTCCCTAACTGCACAGTCAGACGTGGATTCTCTACTAAGGTCTTGGGTCATTTGTGCAGCGCTGCTCAAGGTACATCTATCGTTAGGACTGTCATGTCTAGTCATCCTCGCATTGATAGCTTGATGATGTTGCATTCTGCTTTGACTAGACGCAGTTTGAACACAATGTACATGTGTTCTTGTGGTGTGGCCTTTTTGCCCTGGATGGCTAGATTGGCCCGTTGAGGTTCTAGGGTCTCTGTTTCTCTCTGTTCGAGTATGGGCTTTTGGTTGCTCTTTTACAAGTGAGGATCCATGCTCGTGTAGAGCCATTACTACACTAGGGTCTAATTTGGAGGACCTGTCACGACGCGTGTTTTTCCTCCAACCTACTTGGGGGAGGTGCGGAGGGGGCAGAACCCCCTTTGCGGGGGCCCGGGGGGGCAACCCCCCCGGCCCGCAGGGCCGTTATGGTAAACACCATGCGCAATTTGGAGGACCGTTTATAGCCAAAATTTGAACTACTTGCTCTAAGTTTCAGGCTAGTGACGGATCTGTGATGTGCCTTTAGCTCTAGGTAGCGTTTGGGGTCGATTTCGGGGTTTAGATGCGTCAAAATTTGTGTTCTAGATACCTGTCCGATTTTGACAAATTTTTTGTCCGATTCTCAGATGTCCGATTTTCAGGAGTTTGATTATCAAAATTGAACGTCCGATTTTGGGTTGGTCCGATCGGCCCAGTGGTCCGATTTTGGTCACGTCCGATTCTGGGAGTCAGATCGAAAAAGTAGTCCGATTCTGGGAATCGAATCGGACAGGGTGGTCCGATTCTAGTAGTCGAACGGTCCGATTCTGACTGATCCGATTTTGGACTGGTTCGATTATGAACCAGTCCGATTCTGAACTGGTCCAATTCTGGGTGGTTCGATTATGGACGACCGAACTGGTCTGATTCTAAACAGGTCCGATTATGGACTGGTTCGATTCTGGGAATCGGATTGGGAGGGTGGTCCGATTCTGGGACTTGGATGGCCTGGTCCGACGGCGCGGACGGTGGCCCGCGAGTTATGCACGATGCCTCTAGGTCAACGTCTACTCCACTGAATCATCCAGCGCCTTCCAAATAGGTAAAAACACTACAAGGAAATGCCAGACATGCCTAGAATCACTATGGTTCTCGAATCAAATGGCACTCCTAGGATTTGTGCTCCTATTTCCCTGTTTTAGCCTGTTATACAGCAACAGAAAACCCTACTGTTTGCTTCTTTTTCTTTATTTTTTCCTATCCTAAATGCATACAAATCACAAAGCAATCACCTACACTACTCCAACATGCTTTTTTAAATCCAAAAAACTAAAAACCTACTTGCTAAGGTTATCAAATACCTCTTCAAACTCCCTCACTTCCTACCTATCTACCTCAAGCACCGGTTCGTGGAAAACCCTACTCCAACGCTCGATTTGAGGCGCGCAAGCGCTCAAGGCTTGAATCTGTTGGTCCTGGCAACGGAACCAAAATGTGGGAGCTTTCACTCAACCGCCAAGACCCTCGGACCGCTTATTGTTTCAAGCGTTCCAAGCCGAGCACTAATGGCTACCTCTCACATAGCCGACGCACCATCCATATCTATGGGTGTAGTGAGCTTACCTCCATGCCAATCGAGTTACCTCCTCTCCCGTGCACTCCGGTAGCTCCACGATCCAAGTGCAAGCTTCAAGAAAGCTCCATCCTCAAGCTCCACGCTCCAAGCTCCATTGCTGCGAGCAAGAGAAGAGAAGAGAAGAAGAGAGGAGAAGATGGAGAGCTTCTCCTCCCCGGTCCCTCACCCTCACACTCTCACACTCCCTCTCTCAAGCACAAGCTCAAGCAAGCAAGAACAAGAAGAAGAAGAAGAAGAAGAAGAGGAGAGCCACTTTTGGCCACACACAAGAATGAGCTTCTCATTCCACTTTTCAACTTTATATACAAAACCCTAAATCCCTTTTGGGAAGTCATCCCCTTTTTCCCTTTTTTACATGGCCGACCATAGCCTAGGCCCTTTTTCCCATTGTCCTTCTATCTTTCTAGCTTCCTTTCCACCGCCCATCTACATTTACAATTTGCACGGGTGAGAGCCCGACGCTCCTTGAATTAAACCATGATGTGCTTGCGCTCTTTTACAATAGTTTGACTTGCACTTTTCCTTGTGAACCTTTGTCTTCCATTTCTCTTTGCCTTGGCCTTTGTCTTTGTCTTCTGTTTTAGCTTTCCGGATTTTCCACCGCCTGGCACTCTTTTACAAGATTTCAGGGTGCGCCTTTGTATTTTAAAATGTGCCTTTCCCCTTTTGCATTTGCCTTGGACTTTTAAGGTTGCCCTTGCGCTTTTGGCATTTCTTCTTTCTTCAGTCGGGCTACCTTTTTTCTGCCTTTGGCATGCATCTTTTTTTTAATTTCCTTTTGCTTTCTTCGTGTTAGGGTTAACACTTTTTGGTTAGTTAGGTTGAGTTAATGATGGTTAGCTTAAGTGAATTAGGATTAGTTAACTTTGGTTAGTTAGGTTGAGTTAATGATGGTTAGGTTGAGTTAACTTTGGTTAGTTAGGTTGAGTTAATGATGGTTAGGTTAAGTGAATTAGGTTGAGTTAACTTTGGTTAGTTAGGGTGAACACTTTTTGCTTTCTTCGTCTCTTTTAATGATGGTTAGGTTAAGTGAATTAATTTTGGTTAGTTAGGTTGAGTTAACTTTGGTTAGTTAGGTTGAGTTAATGATGGTTAGGTTAAGTGAATTAGGATTAGTTAATGCTAAGTAGGGTTAGTTAAGTTAACCTACCTGGGGTGACAGGGAGGAAGGAGGAGGAGGGGGAAGAAGAAGGAGGAAGAGGAGGAAGAAGCGGCGGCGGCGGCTGCTTCGGCGGAGTCGGCGGCGCGCGGCGGCAGCGAGGCTGGCGGAGTCGGTGGCGACTGCTTCAGACGGCGGCGGCGGCGTCCTCCGACGGCGGCGGCAGCTCGTCAGGGCGGCGGACGTGGCAACCGGGGCGGAGGCGTCGACCAGCAGGTGCAGGCGGCAGGGATGCGGGCAGCAGGAGGAGGAGCGGGAGGAGGAAGGAAGGAGAAAGGGGAAGGGGGAAGGGGGTAGGAGGTGAAGGAAGGCGGGGGAAGTGGAGAAAGGCGGGGGAACAAGGCAGGGGAGAGGAAGGAGGAGAGGTGGGGAAAGGAAGAGGGAAGGAGGAGAAAGGGGAGGGCGGAGCAGGCGGAAGGAGGAGAGAGGGAGGGCGAACGAAGGAAGAAGAAGGGGAGGGGATGGAGGAAGAAGGGGAGGGGATGGAAGAGGGAAGGAGGACGGTTGCAGGCGGGAGGAGGAAGCAGGCGGGAGGACCGGGGAGAGAAAAAGAGGGGAGAGGAAGAAGAAGAGAGAGAGAGAGGGAGAGAGAGAGAGGAAGGGTAGTTGGGAGGGGAGGGGTCCGTTGGGGGAAAGGGAGGGTGAGGAAAAAATATATATTTAAAAATAAATAAATAAATAAATTAAATAATTAATTTGTAAAAAAAAGGAAAACAAAAGAAGAGGTGAGACGCCCCTGTCCCGCGCGCAGGCGCGGGGCAGGGGTAAAAAAAATTTGCAGTGACGGGAGGGAAAGGACGCCGGGATGCAGGGACGGAGCATGCGGACATGACCGGGGCGCGTTAAGACGCGTAACATGGAAAAAAGGTGCGTTCACGTGCGGGACGGAGCGCGTAAATAATCATAAAAATAAAGAAAAATTAATAACTCCCAATCCGGACGTCAAAACGAAAGGACGTAAAAATAAAAAGTGGGCAGGAAGACAGGGGAAAAGCAAGGAAAATATGTGACGGAGATTCCGGGGGGTAAAGGGCGATCACGTGCAAAAAACACAAAAATGAACCAAAAAACGCAATTAAAAATTAATATCGGGAGATCCGTGCATTGGAATGAGGTGCAGAAAAAAGGAAAACTATGTAGAAAGACGTGCATCAATCCTATTACATCAAAACATAGTTCCGACTGAGATAAGACGCGTTCACGTGGAAAAAACCCAAAAAAAACCCGAAAATGGGATCGGAAATTAATAGTGGACGAACCATTCGCCGGAATGACATGCAGGAAGAAGGAAAAATATCCGCAGGAAGGGGTGACACCGGGTTGTTACGTTAAACCGCAGTTCCGGTGGAAGTAGGAGGGGTTCACATACGAAAAACTCCAAAAATATGCCCGAAAACTCATTTAAAAATTAATAATAAAAAATCCGAAAGTCAAAAGAGGGAGGAGAAAAAAGGAAAAAGGTGGGGGAAGGCACAAGGGACATGGCTGTTAAAGCAAATTGGAATTCGGATGCAAACAGGGTAGGTTCACATGGAAAAATGTCAAAAAGACGCATGAAAAAGTCGAAAAAAACCGAAAAATTAATAACGGCCAAACCGTGTATCGAAATGACTCGGAGTAAAAAGGAAAAATGTCAGGGGAAAAGTGATTGTCAGGGCTATGACATCAGATCATGGTTCCGAAGCAAGAAAAGCGCATTCATATGGAAAACCGGCTAACTTGCGCAAAATGCTTCAAAAATTAATAACTCAAAACCCGTACACCGGAACAGGGGTAGGTAAAAAGGAAAAATGGTCAGTTCAAAGAGAGGAACAGGGATATAAGGTTGGATTTGGACTTCGGTGAACATAGGGTGCATTCACATGGCAGGACCTTAAAAGCAGGGAATGAAGGAAAATTGCAAGGGAACAGCCCCAAGGGTGGGTGGAACATAACCGGGTGGGTGGGAAGGGACCCCATCAGGGTAACAGCAAGGCATGGCATACATGCATGAGCAAGTTAAGGCATATGCAAAGGGGTAGGCAATGTAGACGCGCAGGGACGCGTCCCCACACTTAAGTCCTCAATGGATAGGGTTAACTGAGTAACAGGGACCTAGGACCACGCCACAGACCATCGACTAACGTCCCCACACTTAAAACATGACCATCACGAAGAAACCAAAGTGGGAGGGTTAGAAAAACTTGGCCCATTTCGTCAAGAAGCAAGATTGAGTGTCGATGGCACGTCCAGTGTTGTTGTCGGCTTCTGGAGGTACCAAGGCATCTTCGCTGTACACGTCCTTCATAGCAGGGACTGCACGGCAGCACCCAGGGAGGTAGCTGATGGAAGGAAACACAGGAAATTTATCGATGACGAGGGATATTGCACTCCACTCACAATCACTCAAATGGAATGAAAGAACAGTCACTCGCCCCATGACTAATATCACTCGAGGAATAAGGATTGAAACCCATATCTCGTACCTGGTTGAGAAATCAATAGGGGAATGGTGCAGAAGGAGTATGCCAGGGTGAACAGTTAATGGTGCATTAGTGCGTCCAACCCGTCTGGCATAAGTGCAAGAAGGAAGGCAAGGGAGCCTTACAGTGCAGTGTACAGAACAGGGTGATGTGTCTTGTGTGATGATGGCAAAGACCCATCCCATGGGTGCATAGGGAAACGGGAACATACCTGACTCCAAGTGTCGTAACGTCCCTCAATCTCACCTCTCGGTAATTGATTAAAGAAACTCCAATCACACTCAACCCACCCTCTGTCTCACGCTCTGTTGATAGATACAGGAGGGCAGCCTTTTCCTGAAACCCATTGATGTAATCCTCACGGTCACTTGTGCAAAGATTGTATGCCTTGTGTGCATTTGATGGTGCAACAGTGCATCCCTCCCTGTGCCGGCATATGGTGCGAGAAGGAAGGCCAGGGAGCCTGATAGTGCAGTGCACAGTACAAATTGTGCTTTGTGTATTGAGAGGCCCATCCCGTGCGTGCAACACTTCATTCACACTTCTCACCTCTCATTTGATTTGAAGGGAAAAACTGGTCTCTCGCCCCACCCTCTGTCTCACTCGTTGTTGATAGTTACAGAGGGCAACCCATACTCACTTCCCCATTCGGTTAGGATGAAAGCTCACGTTACTCGATTATTTGTCGATGAAGATCGCGTCATCAGTTGTTGAAGAGGCGTACCCAGGGAGGTAGCCCTCAAATCGAATGTTGTATTGGACATGAATATGTCGTCTGCTAAAAGACAGTTAGACGCCCTGCAGAGAGACCCAGGACACAGCGTACCAAGGGAGGCAGCTTCGGAATTGGATCCTAGGGATATCAATCAAGGAATCCACTTTCTGGACTGCTGGGTGTTGCCACCTTTTCCACAGCCAGCTTCGCGCCCAAGGGTGTTTATCACCTTTTCTTGGAACGAGGCCTGCTATGACAGGGAATTGCTTCCGTTTCTCTCATAACAGATTTGTTTTTCTTATTATTTTTTTGTCTTCTTTTTTTTTCTTTTTAAATTTTTTTTTTCTGTTTTCCCCTATTCCCGAGGGTGTTTCCACCTTTTCTCGAAGAATAGGTCGGCATGACAGGGACCTAAGTCCTTTTCTCCCATGACCGATATGTATATTTTTTTTCCTTTTTTTTTCTTTGTTTTTTTTTTTCGAATTAAGCAAGGGAATGGTAGAAAGACCATTTGTCATAACCAACCTCGCCACTGTCGCTGGTGGAAAATAGAGGATAAGAGATCAAGGCTGGAGGGGGGATTTGAGGGGACAGAGGGTTGCGTCCACTTCATCAGGAGTAACTGAAGAACGGCTATCAAAAGTAGCATCATAAGAAGTACAGTGCCGCACCAATGAGGGAAAATATCAAGTGACCGTAATTGTCAAGATCCCCAAGGAGGGAAGTACTTCTTCAGGGGATATCCATTAATCAGAAAGGGATCATCAGAGGCATCCAGGGTCTGCACTTGGACAGAGCCATTAGAGTTGACGGCAAGTACCTTATAGGGGCCCATCCACCGCTGCTAGAGCTTGCCAGGAAACTTGCCAAAGCGTGAATCATAGGCTAGGACCAAATCACCTTCTTTGAACTCCTTGTGCTTGATGAAGCTATCATGGTAAGCCTTGCGTCGAGCTTGCGTGGCTTCCATGCACTGTAGAGCCATCCTACGAATTTCGTCCAAACATTCCAGATGCAGGAGACGGCGTTGCAATGAATCATCGTCCCCTAAACGCTCTTTGATAGCCACTCTCAAAGAGGGTAATTCTAGTTCAACAGGAAAAACAGCTTCTGTACCATACACCAGCTGGAAAGGTGTCTGTCCTGTTGCTTCTTTATGGGAAGTTCTGTACGCCCAGAGGGCCTCTGTAAGTCGATCATCCCAATCACGATGATGTGCAGCAATCGTTCTTATCAGAATCGAGCAGAGGATGCGATTGGTGACTTCGACTTGGCCGTTGGCTCTGGGGTAATAAGGAGTGGACTTGTGATGGCGGATCTTATACAACTCTGTCAACTCTTCCATGACTTTATTAAGGAAATGAGTGCCTCTGTCACTTACCAGCTCTAAGGGACTGCCAAAACAGGTGATGATATTCTCGTACATGAATAGGGCCACATTGTTACCATCGTCGCGCTTGAGGGCTTTAGCTTCACACCACTTTGTGACATAATCCGTACATACGAGGATGTATCGGTTCTGTTTCCTTCTGGTAGGAGGATCGATTGGACCTACGAAGTCGATGCCCCACTTCTCAAACGGCTTCAGGGGAAGGATAGGTTGCAGTGGCATGGCACTTGTCTTCGTGGGTTTTCCCATTCTTTGACAAGAATCACATCTTTTACAGTAATCATAGGCATCCTTGTGGATGGTAGGCCACTAATAACTTGCTAGCAGAGCCTTCCTGGCTGTGGCTTCTCCTGCAAAGTGACCTCCACATGGCTCGTCATGGCAAGCCTTCAAAACAATCCCAATCTCATTTCATGCAACACATCTTCGGAGCACTTCATCTTTGCCTTTCTTGTACAGTGTGCCACCTAGCAGGGTGTAGGCGGCTGATTCTAACATGAGCTTCTTCCTTTCCCGACTAGAAATACCAGGAGGATAGTGTTGGGTTGCCAGCAGATTGGCAATGTCTGCATACCAAGGAGTTACAGTTTCTACCAAGAATAGAGAAGCATCAGGGAGGTCTGGCTCATCCTGCTCCTTGTCTGCAGTTTGTGGGATACGCGACAGATGATCAGCCAGAACATGGGAACGACCGGGCTTAGTAATCACCTCAAAGTCGAACTCCTGGAACAGAAGGAGCCATCTCATCATTCGTTCTTTCACATGTGCTTTGTTCATCAAGAAGGACATGGCCTCATGATCCACATAAAACTTAAAGTGGGTGGATAGGAGGTAATGGCGGAACTTCTCTAGGGCAAACACCATTGCCAAGCACTCAAGCTCTGTCACCGTATAGTTCCGTTCTCTATCAGTGACTTTTCGGCTTGCATAATAGATCGGTTGATCCAGCTTTGAGGAACCCTTTTGGCAGAGGACAGCACCTAAGCCTTCAATAGATGCATCAGTGTGTACATGGAACTCTTTCGTCCAATCAGGAGGTTGCAGAATGGGTGCCTTTATCAAACACTGCTTCAGAGTGTGGAAGGCTTTGTCACATTCTTCCGTCCAAGTAAACTCTGCATCTTTCCTCAAAAGCTTGTGCAAGGAGGTTGCCTTTGTTGCAAAATGGGCTATGAACCTTCTGTAGTAACCCACATGGCCTAGGAATCCCCTCAACTATTTGAGGTTGGTGGGTGCGGTCAAAGCTGCGATCTTTTCGATCTTTGCAGGGTCTGTTGATATCCCTTGTGCAGAGACAATGTGGCACAATAGAACTCCAGAAGAGACCCCAAAAATGCATTTGTTGGGGTTGAGGGAAATCCCATACTCCCGGCATCGGTCAAAGCATTGTTCCAAGTGTTCCCAGTGTTCACAGATCAAACTATAGACACAGAAGTCATCCAAATATACTTCAATAAAGTCGTGCAGATGATTTTGAAATGCGGCCATCATGACTCGCTGGAAAGTAACAGGGGCATTGCAGAGCCCAAATGGCATCACTCGGTAAGCATAGGTCCCCCATTCTGTGGTGAAGGTTGTTTTGGATTGGTCTTCTTCTGCTATCTGCACTTGGTTGTATCCGTTGAATCCATCCAGAAGGGAATAAAGCTCATGTCCTGTCACTGTGTCCAACAATTGGTCGGTGAAAGGGATAGGAAAGTGATCCTTCTTTCTTTTACAGGCTCTGGAGCCTTGTTGGACTTTGTTGCTGTTGAGGGAGCAATCCTTAAACCACGTCTTCTTGTGAGTATACTTTTGAATCTTTTCTGGCAACTCGGAGACAACATCAATAATTGTTAGAATGTGAGGTTTGGTTTAAAGGTATCTAGATCTCTGACCAAATCGTATTCCTTAATAGGATCCACTAGCTTCTCTAACCGGTTAGGGAATGGGGCAACACCCATTTTCATTTTCCCTTCTTCTTCCAACAGGAGAATCATGGGAACTTCTTCTGCTACTTGCGGCACTTCCTCCTCTTCTGTATCTTGGACCTCTGGTCCTGTCTCTGTAACTGTCTCTGTAACTCTTAGTGGCACTGTAGTGCTCTGTACGGCACTGTTAGGCTCGGTTCTGTTCTATTCTTCTGGTGGAAGATTGAACTTCACTGTTCTGGCAGGAGGGTTATTTTCTTTCTGGATAGATGGTTCCTTCTGCTTTGCACGAGTGATGGCAGCAACTTCCAATTCCACTAAATTGGAGGTAAGCTCTTGGGCCTTGGCCGGACTATCAGTAGCACTGTTTTTCACTGGGGCTGGGCTTGGACAGTCCTTTGCAGTGTGGCCTTCTCCTTTGCATCGACTGCATAAGGGCTTGTAATCCACTGACCTTCTAGGATTTGGACAATTTGGTGAGATGTGTCCCTTTTCTCCGCATCTGTAACACTCCACTTCTGTTCTCTGACCACCGCCAGACTGTCTTCCTCTGTAACTTTGGGAGGGAAATCTTCTGGGTCCGAAATTAGGACCAAACTCTCTAGGCTTGGGTCTAATATCTTGTGTTGTCATTTTGGATTCCAGCAAGTTGAATCTTGCATCTTCTTCCTTCCTTCTCCTATCATGCATCTCCTTCAGAGAGCAAATGTTCTCTGTATGGTTCTTCCGCAAACAGTAGGAACAGAAAGCTCTAGGAATGGTCGGTTTTCGTGTACATTCAGTGGCTAAATGGCCTGCTTGATGACACTTACCACACCAAGTATTTGACCGCATCACATCTCTTCCTGCTCCTACAACATTGGATATGCTAGCGGTATTCACTTTCAACGTCTGTAGTTGTTCTGTAATCACATCCATCAACTCCTTTTTGATGTTTGCAACTGAGTTGGATAAGTAATCCTTCAAGCTTTCTCCTCCGGAGGTACTAGCAGGAGGGTTTTGAGGAGTCTCTGTAATCACTGCATAAACCGGTTGGGCTGGTACAGAGGGGTCTCTATTCTAATTTCGATTCAGAGCTCCTGTTTGAACTGTTGGTTGTTGGCTCCAGTTGGTAGGGTTCCACTGTTGCTACTGACTTGGCATTGAGGAAATTGGTTGGGACCATTGTTATTGTGGTTGAACCACCATTTGAGGCATGGATTGTGGCCATTGTGGATTTGGTGCACTGTACTGTGATACTTGGGGCATCTGCTGGTAAGGGTAGGGGACAGTCCCTGGGACTGCATTTGGTGGGTACATCATTCCTGGCATCAGAGGAGGTAGGACTCCTCTTCCTGGATTCATCGCCAATCTAGCTTCCACTTCATCGTACAGTCTTGCACCTTCTGTTGCAACTTGCAGGGTGGCTGGTCTTTACAGCTCCACAAACTTACGGACTTCTGGTTGTAATCCTCTGAGAAACACCCCCTTCTGAATGCCATCATCTAGATTATGGTTAGTCCATCTCTTCAGGATGGATTCCATTCGTGAGACATAAGCTTCCACTCTTTCTCCAGAAGACTGACTTAGGTTCATAAATTCCTCTCGCATCCGCTCTTCAAAACCTTCACGCCTGAATTTAGTGAGGAAGGCCAACTTCAGGTCGTCCCATGTGCCAAAAGTTCCTGCTGCTTGTCTCTCATACCACTGAAACGCCGTGCCCTTGAAATTGGCGGGGAATATTGCTAACAAATGCTCAGGGGTTCTGGCATTGTTAGCCACACATGCTACCATAAACTCTCCTACATGAAGATCGGGGTCTTCATTGTACTCTCCCTTAAAAACTGGCAATGGGACTACATTCGCTGGCCTGTCATCAATATTTCCAGGACGGATCTGGCTTGGAAGTGGACCTCCAGCAGGAGGAGGAAGGGCTTGATGTGCCATTGGGGCTTCTGTAAAGAGTTCCACAAGGGCATCAAAGGCGGCTTCTGCTGCGAGCTCGTTCTCAGCCTTGATTTTTGCTTTCTCTCTTCTCACGTACCTCTGGACTCGTTCTAACGCTTGCCTCTTTATTGCGTCATTCATCAGGGGGTTGGCTCCACTATGTTGTTAGTGCTCCACCGAGGGTTAACAGAAGGCTTCAGTCTCTGAAGGACTCTCTTGCCAACATTTCTTCTACTTCTTTCCTTTCAACGTCCCTGAATTCTGCTTTCATTCCACTGCACAGAGGAAGGTATTCGGTTCTGAAGGTGTCAAAATGCATACGTCTGAGCATTGTGGTGGTGCCATCATCATAGTAATGCCAGCTTCTGATGGTTTCAACAGTGTAGGTTGTGAAAAACACTCTGTCTACCAACTTCCAGTGGGTTGCCAATTGAACAAACAGAAGGTTATCAGTGCACCAAGCATCCCATGTATCTTGCTGTTGAGCATCCACGAACAAATTCCAACTCTTTTCCTTCTTGTCTTTGTGAACCTCTACAGACCAAGACTCCTGAAGCTTCTTCACAATCTCCCACTTGATGTTGTCTGGAAACTTCTCAATGAATGCCAAATCTTCCATGTATGGTCATTCTCTCTGTTTCTGCACTTCAGTTTATTCCCAAACAGTTTGCCACCAAGGTGCAAGTTTCTGCTGCTTCAACAGGAAGAGGAAATTGTCCACCACATAGAGCATGCATCATGATGGTGATGTGTTTCCGCCATTGTGGGATGAACTTCTTGTGGAAAGTGGCTTTGATTATGAGGAATTCCAACTCTTCAGTGGAAGAAGGAACTTTACAAACATCCATTGAATTCTTCTCTTCTTGGCAATGCCATTTCCTTCATTTTCAGCCTCTTCTGGTGCTTGTTGATGGCAAGTTTCCCCGGCTGCGCACCAAAAACATGGGGCCCCGAGAGGAACACCAAGGAAAAGGAAATTCTCTTGCAAGAAAATATATCTTGTAACATCAACAAGCTTGTTTATCATGTTTCATATGATCACAATGAAGAAAAGAACACCAGGCACAATAAATCTTCATACAGCATCATGTAGATCTCCCACGGATTTGATAGAATCAACCATATTCTTCAATATCTTCATAAAATCCATCAATAGAACAAAGAAAGCAAAGGAATACACCATCTTTGAATGGAAATACATCACATAGTATTCATCTTCAATATCTTCATAGTCTTCTCTTTCAATCTCTCACATACAATCACTCTGTTTGAGTAAAATTGGCTATCTCTGACTCTCTCTCTCTCACTCCATCAATAATACATCATATCCTTACTAAAATCTCTCAAAATCATTCTCAATAATCCTTCTTAGGTCGTGGGTACCCCTCCCAAGAGGTATGTCTGATATGAAGAGTCACCAGAGCCACTACAGTGTCCTTTCATAGCTCACTATTGTCACTTCACTCTAGTCTTCACTTGAGTCTTCAGCAGCTACTTCTTTCAGCTCTTTTGCACTTGTATTCACCTCTTTCCAAGGTTAGAAAACTTTCCCAAGCTACACTCTCATCCACCAGAACACATACAGAAGCATACAGAACAGTCACAGAACAGTACCAGAACAGCTATAGTACAGAACAGAACAGAACAGAACAGAGACAGAGGCTCTACAGAAGACCTACAGAAGGTTACAGAAGGTCATCAAAACCACATAACTCATACTCAAACCATTCCATACTCTCACAAACCATTCAATAAGCTTTCTCAATATCTCAATCTTCATCAATCAATACTCCACCCTCCTTACAGAAGATAATCAAAACAAAACAGACCAAAACAGAACAAAACAGAAGGTATACAGAACCTATCAGAACATCACAGAACCACCAATAAACATCATGAACTTCCAAAACACAATCAATATCAAACAAAACACTCTCAAACCACTTCCAAAACAATCAATCATCTCATAAAATCAACCATTCAGCTCTCAAAAACAACAAAAATCAGCCAAAAAAACAAGTCATTTCAACACTCAACAGCTTTAATGGCTGCCCATGGACTGTACAATTAGGGTTTGGAAAGGAAAAAGAATGTTGAAATGATGGGAAAGAATGCTTCAAGCTAAAGATTACAAGCTCCAATGACCTTCAAGGATCATTACCAATGATCCTAGTCAAAGAAGAAGTTGTCTTAAGCTACCTTGAGGATCCAAAAAATCAACACAATTTTCAAGCTATTCAAAATGACTCTTGAATGCCACGTGGCTACATGCTCCTCTTAAGAAAGGTTACATTTGGGCTCAAATCTTTATGTAAAAGTAGGATATGGTGGTTTTTGAGGCTTTACAAGTCTTGGAGAAGACAAATATATCAAAATTCCTCAATGGAAGCTTCAAACAAATTAAGAAAAAGAAAAAGAAAGCTCTACTCTAAAAAGTAATTGTTGAGATTTTAGTCTTCTCTAAGTCCAGTTACCTCTTTTTTCACAAAGTTACCTCCAAAACGACTTGTAATGGATGCATGACCTGTTATTTTAGCCATGATTTGGTTTAATCTCTCCAAGATCTTTGTTAGAGTCCCAAGATTAGCATGTATTCCAAGTAGAATGCCTACAAGTACCTGCCATGTGGCTCTTGTACCTGTTGTCCAAGATTTAATGATGGAAATTTAGAGAAAATATATCTCAAAATGAGAAAATCAAATGGATCAAAAGCCTAAGCTTTGATACCACTTGCCAAGGAGAGAGGTGAGAGATAGAAAAGTAGGGGAGAGAGACTGAGTAATGAGGAGAGATAAATACTAGAAAGATAAGGAAGAAGAGAGAGAAGCCACGAAAGCTGTGAACAAGGAGGTGAGCTGAGAGACAGTAATTGTATTAGTACCAAAAGATGTGAAAAATTACATGTCTCACACCTTTTATACCTATGTCACTGTGACTAGGTATTATTGATAATGTCTTATTAAAATATATCTTCCCAGCTTCTTACAAGTTGTTGGGCTAATATCTTCATTGTGCTAGTCATAGAAAGAGTGATTTCCAAGGCTTTGTGAAAAATTAGAAGGATAGATGCAAAATCAAAAGTCACATGCTTTTGGATGCTTGAAAAATCAAAATAGTGACTCAATGTATTTATTAATCCCTAAGGTGATATAGAATAGGTTGCGATGCCGACACCTTGTTTTTTGGGTTAACATACATATCCCCTACCAACAATTGCCCTTAGGGGTGTTCATGAGAAATTCTTGTGGTTTTTTTCTTTTGTTATTTCACATTGCTAAAATGTAGACAATTGGATGATTGCACCACTTGGGCTAGCTCTTGAAATATGACCTACTTGCTAAAGGTACACATCTAACATTGGAAGCACTAGAAGGTTTGGAGAGGACAAGGTTCTTGTTGGAGAAAAATATGGTGTCCCTTATGACATCACATGATGTAGTGGGATTGTTCATAAGTATCAAAGTGCTTTCAATCCCAAGTATTGAAGTGGAAGAGTTGTTCATTGGAATTCTTAACTCACTGAGAAGTTTAGGGACAATATTAAAAAATATTGCTCTATTGTTGCCTCCAATGTAAGGGAGGAAAACATCATTTGCAATGAGTGTCACATGTTTCATGTGAGTATAAAGGAATCTCGAGAAGCAAGGATACATTATGTAGCAATGTTGATTGAGTTTTTTGTTGATAAACACGGGATCTAGAGCATGGCAGAAGCTATGGAGGATAGAAGATGAATGTACAACTCATGAGAACATAGATTTAAATAGACTAATTGTTACACAAGTGAATTAGGTTCCAAGATAGATTAGCTTGGACTCACAAACACATTCTTGGGTAAGATGGACAATGACACTAACAGTGACTCAAACTAATAGTTCTATTACCTTGTTATGAGTGTGAACCAAATACATGCCTTTATAGCTTTTTGGATAGTACCATTCTTCTCACTGTGCATATGGGATTCTGAACATCTCTTCCTAGAGCTTTTAGAGCATACATCTTTTCTCATATCTTCCATTCAAAGCCACTTATGGGCCAGCCTCTTTTGGGCATACATCCAACATCTATGGGCATACATTTAGCCTCTATGGGCATACATCATTTGATTTCTCAACACCCCCCTCAAATGATGACTCTCTACCCTTGATGGCTTTTCCCCCCCTGCATGTGAACATGGACCAGGAGACTAGCTCTTTGGTAGCCTAGTCAAGTTAAGGCTTGAAACTTTAAATCTTGGTAGGATTTTTACATCCATTATGGGAAACAAGATCCATTAAGGGAGATCCACTATGGGAAATTCTTTGTTGTCAGCAGCAGAAGTATCTTCTTCATCTTCCTTTGGCTTCTTTTGGTGATGTCCTCGATCTTCTTGGTCTTTGTTTTATTTTCTTCGTGCTCTTCATCTTTTTGTTCTTCATTATCTTGTGCTCTAGTCTTCTTTGTGAGGTCCTTTTGATCTTCTTTCTCAGTGAGTTTGAGATGGATATAAACAGGTACATTGATTCATAGATTTGGGGGTTTCATGTAGCTTTTCAAATCATATCTATTTCTCTTTGGATAGCTTTGGGACTTTCTGAAATGCATTGCTTGACAACACATTATGACATTGGGCTTGGATACATAGAGTTTGGAGCCTTGGATCAATGGTGGCTATATGATGATGTTCACTGAAATGGCTTGGCATTACATTGGCATTGGATTTTCTTGACATTTGTGCATAAAACGTCTCCCTTTTTTGAAGGCACAGGAAGGTCTTACCATTGAGCCAATGCTCAAGGAAGTGTCTAGTCCCTTACACTGAGGCTTATAAGGGGTTTTATCAAATTTACATTTCCACATTAAAATATTGCAGAGAATGAACTTTAAATAGCAGAGATAATACTAGAAAGTGAGTTGCTCTTCAGTGTCCCAAGAACACAAGTAGTGCCAAATAACACTAGTGGAGTATCAATAGACACTTTCTTGAATAGCTTAATGTTGATGCTTGATCTTCTTGTGCTGAGCTAGAGTCTTCCAAAACTTCTTCTTGAGTTTACCAAGATTGGGCCATAGGAAATGAAGCTTGAATGTTAATGGCTATGGTGTCGATGCTTGAGGTCCTCAAGACTTCAAAAACTTCAAGAACTTCATCTCTTTGTTGATTAGATCTTGTTGGAGAATAAGTAGGCTAGTGAATTAGAGTGGCAAGAACTCTAGTGAGCTTGGAGGAGTGAGAGAATAAAAAATGAAGCTTTAGGAAGTTAGCTATGGCTATCTGTAATAAGGGTTAACAGGCGTGACTGGTTTTTCTCCATTTTTGGTGCACAGAGAGTGATTTTTCTAGTAAGTCGCTTGGTGAGTATGAAGCTCTTTTACTGGGCTTCCATTGCCCTAAGCTCACAGAAACAATGGCCTGTCCTGTGCATGGCGGCAACCATACGACCAAGACAACTGTGTTTTCAGGCAATAAGGATGAAATCACGCAATGTTGAACCAACGAGTGGCCAATGTCATGATGCAACCTAATGAGAAGTTGCATCCTGAGCTTGAAAAGAATCCCCTAGAAGAAAGCAAGTGAAGATATTCCCTAGTTTGAGAGAATCACGGTCTCCAAGATGGTGGGTTGGTCCTATTCTGGCTATGGTAGACACATAGAGAGAGTGTGATTCAAGTGAGGAGATGAAGTTGGATACTCAACCTGAGCTTGGACTCAGTTGGAGAGGGACTGAGAGTGAGAAGAGACCAAAGAAGCAATGCCATGCTCAGTTGAGCTCTGATACCATGTTGATAAACAAGGGATCTAGAGCATGGCACAAGCTATGGAGGATGGAAGATGAATGTACAACTCATGATGACATATATTTAAATAAACTAACTATTACACAAGTGAACTAGGTTCCAAGATAGATTAGCTTGGACTCATAAACGCATTCTTGTGTAAGATGGACAATGAAATTGATAGTGACTCAAACTGATAATTCCATTACCTTGTTATGAGTGTCAACCAAGTACATGCCTTTATATCTTTTTGGATAGTACCATTCTCCTCATTGTGCATATGGGATTCTAAACATCTCTTCCTAGAGCTTCTAGAGTACACATCTTTTCGCATATCTTCCATACAAAGCTTGTTTATGGGCTAGCCTCTTTTGGGCATACATCTAGCCTCTATGGGCATACATAATTTGATTTCTCACCATTTTTGAGTTGCTTCTATCTAGATTTTGAAAAGAGAGAAGCAAAACGTGTAGCACATATAGATTTATGATGCTTTGCTACATGGTAGAGCAACAAGGTTATTGCTAGCACTATTGATTTCTATTTCATTTCTTATTGTCTAGGGGTGATCGATCATATATGGGAACTAGTTTTTGGAGATGTGATTTGCTCCTTGTCAATGAAAGAATGCGTATGTGCAAGCTAACTTTTCCCTACATCAAAAAACTGCTAGCACCTATGTAATGAAGAAAACCTTTCCTTCTTTTAATCCAACTAAAATATTCTAGATTTTCTTCTTAAGACAAGAATCATGTGTCTTTCAAATTATTTTTTTTCCCCTTTTATTCCAACCTTGATGATAGTCCTCCAAGGATAGTGCAAGAAAAATTGAGTGCACTTATATAGTCACTTAGTTGATGTGTTTAGTCTTATAATTGCATGTCGTTTGATTATGCTCATTTTCTCTCACTCATGAAATTAGAGCAAATGAGATTCTTGAGAAGATAGTCTTAAAATTCATAAATGTATAAGATGCACAAGATGTTACATCTCTAGTTTTTATACCTAACCGCAATTAACATGACTTAGGTTTATTTTCCTAGGGCTAAGGCTAAAGTAAATGTGCTTCATGACATAGTTCTAGTATGATTGGCCTCTTGTAAGAAGGTTTCAATTTATGAGGTAGATTTGGCCATGTGGAGCTAATTTAGTTTATGCATGTAGTTGACAATGATCGATGCAACTTTAGTTTTGTGGTATTTTGGACTTGGTAGTCAGAAAGACACTATCAATATACTCATGCTCCTTATTGCCACCTGAGTGACAGTAGAAGGATGGGAAGTCTTGGATAGTGTCTCGCTTCTCTCACTATGTGTGATGTGGTCAATTGGTCTTTGCTAGAGTGATGAGCCTAGGTTTGTGATTTGTGCATTTTTTTAGCATTCTTGTGAGCTATTTACTATATTGCAGCAATGGAATGAGGTATTTCAATTATCGATGATTTCTTTCTATAGAGCAACTCAAGTTTAGAGAGTGAATTTTTTGCATTTTGGTGCTTGTTTCTTCCACCTTTTTTGTGGTTTTGGAAAAGATAGGCCTTTTGGCTGGTGAGCATTGTTTGCTTATGATGGCATTGCTATAGCTTGTATGGAGCTTGAGGGCTATGGGTGCTTTGGAAACTAGAGCCAAGAATTTCCTACATGATAGCCTTGTGCTTATAGTAGTGCCTTTGGAAAAAATTTCCCTTCAAAATGGTTGCAAGGTTGGCACATCTGAGTCACATAGTAGGAGGCAGATATCCTTGACAATTTATCATTTGAAACCTCCTTGTATTTGCATTGAACCTTAGGGACCAACTTATAATGGCTTAGCCTAGATTTATTCACTATGCTTATAGGTATGTTGTGGTTTATTTATGCTTTCAGTAACTATTTAACCCCCCTCTTATCGAGGTTGCATTGGTTGTATTTGGGCTTGTTGGTGCTCTCGTCTATTTTGAAGAGACAAGTGTATCCTTGCTAAAACCCATGACTATTTTTAAGGTAGAAAGCTCTAGGTTATGTGTTGTGCATCATGGTCAACTAAACACATAGCATGTCGTTTAAGTGGTTGTCCTAACCATGTTTTTTTTTCAAATCTTTCAGCATTAGCCAATATGTAGAAGATGGTAGGTAGGCTTCTAGTCTTATTGTAGTTAATAGAACTTGGTATTTTCCTAAAAGGTATAGAGACTCCCCCCATACAAGTTGACCTTTGCATTAGTGAGGATGAGTTGTGATTGCCCAATACTAGTCGACTCATCATACATCATGACATTATAGTGATGTCTCTCATCAATCAGGGCATTGATTGTTTTTTTCTTTCTTTGCTATGAGTTTGACCCTAAGGTAAGTATGTTGTACAATTTGTCTATCGGCATCAAGCTCAATGATATTGACAACTTGTACAACTATCAATCGTATCATCATTGGTGGTAGAATAGCATTGCAATCATCTCGCTTATCAATTAGACCATTGAGTGTGTATTCTCTCTTACTTATGAGTTTGACCCTAAGTAAGCATATCTATCAATGGTAGCATCATTGGTGGTTCATGTAATGGATGGATTAGTGGATAATATTTTTTGATATAGCTACTATTGATAAAACCAATTTCCTCTTTGTCAAGAGTCTCAAGATCCATATTGTTTGTTTTGCAAATTTGGTGCACATGGAAAGGGTCAAGATCTCTAAACTTCATCCTCGGTTTGTGGCCTTTAATGGATTAGATCAACACTAAGTCACCTTTCTCAAAGTCTCCTTGCTTCACATGTTTGTAAAACCAAGCTTTCCATTTGGCCTTTTCATAAATTAATGCATGTGTTTTGAGTAGCCTTATTTTTCATAAGCATTTGAGTGTCATGGACATGATATGATTAAGTGTATGGATTAATTCTTGCTCATGCCATATGAATGCACGCCCCATGTGAATGCACCCTTAGCAGGACATCCTCAAGTCAACCATGCGAACGGACCCTTGCCATGTCATCATAGAACCTTCTAGAACAAATGCCATGTCATCACTTACATCATCAATGATGCCATCATGGAACATTCTAGAATATATTTAGCCACCCTCCAACACCTATAAAAGGTGGGGCTCACCATAAAGCTCCTCAGTCTTGCCAATGCCAATCTTGGGAGGTCAAGGAGTCAAGACCTCCAAGTAAATAACTTTGAGTTTCACTTCTAATTCTTATCTAGTCATGGTATCTAGTCTTTTCTTGTCTTCCATTATACACCTATTGTCTTGTCACCTTGTAATCTCATAGTACAAGATCTTGTCTAATAATGTGTTGTATCTTGTTCATCCCTATCGAGGGAGATCTCATAATTGTGATATCTTTTATTCATACCTACAGTCCTAGGTTGTGGGAACTATAGGTATACATTGGGACTTTGCTTTGTGGTAAGGCTTTATCATATTTCACCCCAATCTTGGAAAAGAATATGCAAATACTTCATAACTATGAGGCATTTCTTTGTGAGCTCACTTCCACATTTGGAGATGCTGACATTGGTTAAGTAGTAGAAACAAAACTTCAAATTCTATGACAAGGTAACTACCCTACCTCTACTTATACATGTGAATTTAGGCAATTAATATATGACTTCACTTGGCATGAGGAGTATTTTATCAGCCAATTCAAATGGGGTCTTTGAGATGCCATCAAGGACCTCATGCTCACTATGCATGAGGCAAAAACACTCAATGATTATATCATGAAAGCCATCTAGTGTAATAATAGATTGTTTGAGAGGAATCAAGAAAACTAAGAAGAATTAAGGCCTCGCCAATGGAACCTAGCCCCAATCAAAGACCCAATTAGATAAGAAACCAATCTTGAACCGATACAAATAGATAATTATACCAAATTCTAGCCCTTGATCCCACAAGAAAAGTAAAGACAAAGAGAGAATCTGAAGGGACCTCAAATGGGCTGACACTGGCTATGGCACTAGCCAGACCTCATGCTCACAATAGACAAACACACCAACACGGCCTCGTGGGCCAAGAGCGTCTATTTGCTGCTAAAGGACGAACTCTCCTAAAGCCTAGTCTATGCATTTATAGTTTTGTAGTCCAACATTAAAGGACGAACTGTCCTAAAGCCTAGTCTATGCATTTATAGTTTTGTAGTCCAACGTTTCCCTTTCTATAAACTCCACAGAGGGAGAACCCATATACATTGGCAATAAATGCCATGATAATCACATACATGGGAGGAAACCTCTCGGTGGAATCACTGCGGCCCCACTGCAGCTCTCCTACATCGCACAGATTGGCCCCTTGATGCATTGCTCAACATATAGAACAAATGAACAAACTCCACTCTTTCATTTTGAATGTATTCCAGGAGATACCATGTGTCCTTACCAAATAATCCCCCGAGAAACGAACGTCTATCCTACGGCTTAGGTTGCCTTTCCGCACTCAAGCGTGGGTCATTGTAATCGAAAAACAGGTGCTATGCATCCAGTTCTTTGTATTCTGATACCCTGGTTGACATGCACATGAAAAAGTGGATGGTCCTAAAGTACTAAAACATAATTTTCAATCGGAAACATGTTTTGCACAACCAGGCTTTCCAATGCTCATTCACTAACTCGTTGCAGCGATCTAAGGATAGCACTGAGACAATGCCCGTGCTACTATCCTCTTAATTAAAATACAACAAACTCTATATTATGATATGCATCAGAAAATCAGCAACAATCATCATGCAAATCGCACCATTCTAACATCCCACCCCCAGCGTTTAGGTATTGCTTTCGTTGCATAGGTCTACATTTTGTCATGTTTTGATGTATGAAAAGTGGTAAATCACAAAGTTTGACGAAGAGATAGGGAAAACTGAGGCTAAACCTCATGCTTTGCCACTAGCATACATCCACAAGCACTCATTATATTTTTCCTTATTTTTGTGAGACGTATTTTTACTTTTTCCCTTATTTTTTTCCATTTTCTTGATTTATTGATCAATAAAATATGCTATTTTCTGATTTTTCTTATTCCAATCACTTCAGCGTACTAATGTTTAATGTATTTTCATTTTTTCCCCATAGGAACACATTTCACCCACCCGAAACAGCAAAACTATCATTTTACCGCTTAAAAACCGCATTTCGGGTTTTGCGAGAATTTAAATAGTGTGCGTAAATCATTGCAAAATCAGAATTTTTTGATAAACATCAATTAAACATGATGCAACTAGCACTCAAACAAATTTTCATCAAATAAAAACATCATTTCCATCATAAAATACCAAAAGCCTTCATTTCCTTCATAAAAATAGTCATACCATGGTTTTTTTGAAACCCGAAACGCATTAAATGACTGCGTGACTAGCGGACGGAGCCTCCATTGCTCTCAATCCAATGTTGCACATCAATCTTCAGCATCTCCATCAATCTCCATCATCGTTTCCTTTAATCTCATTCTCGATTCCTCCTTCAAGATAGTACGCATGAACAACCCATAGAGAGGAGAGAGAGGAAGGAGAGAGAAAGACTAGATTCTGATCTCTTCATTCAGTCAGCCATATCTCCCGTGAAGACCGGTGATATGAGAAGGAAAGAATGGGAATTTGCCGGTTGATCTCTTATCTATGTGTTGCTTGGAAGCTCCATGCTTGATTTTTTTTTTGGGGGGGAGGGGATTCTGTGCAACGGTCGTGGCAACTACATGCTGCCGCCTTCCATTTAAAAAAATGGGGGGGGGGGGGGGGGCTGCCCCCTCCCAAAGGGCACCCCCTTTGGCCTTAATTTTTTTCCACCTCTTCATTCTTGGCCAATTTTTGGCATCTTCCATGTCTGGGCTCCGATTCGGCCTCTGAAAAATCCTGCGCGTCCGTCTTGACATCCCACACTAACTGGCAGCTCCCAGCATCCCGCATGGCAGTTGAAAAAATTATGAAAAATCTAGAAGTGTCGCTCGGGCGCCTTTTTAAAGTCATCCTTCGCTTGACGCTTAAAATCGTCCTACCTGCAGCCGTCGCCTTCGATGTTGAAGATTTTTCCCCTAAATTCCGGGTTTTTTGAAAAATTTTAGGCACATTCCGGGCTCAAAACTCCGCTCTCATTGGCAACCACGGGATAGGGTGACTCAGCCCGTCGAATCCCACAATAGATCTGTACAAAACAACCAAAGGAAGCATCAAGCTAATATAAAATAGATACATACTAAAACACAGCACAATGCTCACCCTACCCCTGACAAAATCAAGGCATGAAATCCACAAGGAGTAGGCCTAGCATAATCTGATAGAAGGTCCGAAGCTATTCACTAACCGACTGCTCCAACACGGCCAAACTAAAAAAAACTATCAAATAGGTCGCCCTAAGTGGTGGTCTGAACTACCTACCTAACTAAGGACAACACACCCAAAAGCTCTTACTAGGCGAGGACTCTTATAGCCTAATCAAGAAGTATTTTCTGTTAGCACATTTCTTCTTTTAGGTTTTTATTTTTCCATACCCGGGCATGTAAAAAGGAGGGAGCTGAGCGTAGTGACCCAAGGAGAACAGGGCATCGGCCTCGGGTCCTGTCTCGGTACCCAAGAACCTACCAAGCCCTCATGAGGCGACACTTAATCCTTTTCGAATGCTCACCTTTATTTTCACTCCAACCTTCCTTTCTTTTCCTTATGGCAAGATGTCATCCCAAGGAAGGGCAAGGCATCGGCCTCGGGTGTGACTCGTCCCCAGGAACCTACCAGGCCTTCACAAGGCAATGATCAACTGCTTTTAAGATTTTTCATTTTGCTATTCTTGTATAGGGGTTAGAACCCCTTTTTACACACCTTTGTATATATTTTTGTCCTTTTAGATATTCAGGGTTTTTTTTCGCCTTTTCTTGTCTCTATCATCATCATTTTTCCCTCTCGCAGGCTTCTTTAACTGCCTCAGAACTAACAAGAACTCCTAGAACGGCTACCTAGCAGGCTAGCAGAATAGGGTCACTAGAACTACCTTCTAAAACAGATCTTTCGATGGCTGGCAATGTCTTTACAGGAGGCAATGACTGCTCATACCTCCCTCAGACATACCTAACCTAAACCTGGGACTTCATGCCTTGGGCGCCGGTCCCCAACAAGAAAAGAAAATACCCTACAAGTACACAGACACATATAGCATGAAAAACACAGTACTCGTAAAGGAGAGATATCACCTGGATAGGGCCACGAGAAGCTTCCGCGTGACATAGGCTCCTTCCAAGCTCTTCTTTGGACCTATCTAGCACAGGACTAAAACAAGAAGCCATTAACCGCACCCGTACTGAACAGACGACTGGCCCTCTTGGCCTAATGAAATAAAGCACTAAAACCTCGCAAAACTGGCCCTCTTGGCCTAACGAGATCAAACAGAATAGCACCTACACATCCCTCCCCGAAATAGTACATATATACAATAATATGCTCCCTTCCAAGGAGGAAAAATAGGGCTCACAGCCCTAAGCTAAATGCATAAGATTGTGACCCATCCCTCTTGCATATATAGCAAGAGGCATACGCATAGCATGTTGGCTAATCAGCCTATGGGTCCGGGATAACAACGATAGATGGGTCTCGGCTACTCTTTGCATCACCCATATCAACCATCGCTTGCCATATATTGCATGCTCTGATAACATTCCCCACAAGCGACCGGGTCCTGTCTCATTATTGATAGCAATATCCAAACTAGGACCACAGTTGAAGAAAAGGTCTTCTTCATAAGCAAGGTCTTCCAGTGAATCCACAAACTAATTCTAGTAATGTGGAATCAGCTGAAGAGACACTCTCTCAAACTCCTCAAGTAGGGTCATGGCAGTTCAATGATACATACAAAGGATGGGATTCCGCACTGTGTATGTCCCATCTAGCTGATTCAAGATCAACTGGGAATCTCCTTTTGCAGTCCCATAATCAAGGCTTTATACTCCGCCATGTTGTTAGTGAATCCTACCCCAAGATAAGCAGCTAACTTCATCGTAACTCTATGTTGGGGATCTCGGATTACTACTCCAACACTCCCTTTTTTATTAGGGCCCCTGGACGCTCCGTCAAAATATAATGTGTACGTCCACGATGGGTTTACACAGCCTGCCATCACGAACTCCTCTATTCGTAATTATGATAGTTAAAATTTAGTATGTGTAGAGGATGAACGGACGGCTCCATCCCACCTTCTTCATTAAACTCAACATGCATATTTGTCAACATTCGTAAGCAGTGATGGCAGAAGACTTTGATCTCCCACACAAAGGTTCCGCCTTCTTGCTCAATCACTTTGTATCCTTTACTCCACCAGATAAGCCCTGATGGTATCTCTGCTCTAGATATGGGTGCTCCAAATAAGGGATTAACCGCCCCATCAACCAGCTTAAGCTCCTTTTGCAGGTCTCCAATCAGCCCCAGCTTGGACTTGCAATGCATTTTTCCTGCGTCAACATACTTAGAAATAATAAGGTTTAATCTTATTAAGATTAACCTTATTTTTAAATTCTACTTCCTGCTGCAGATCAGCTAGTAGAGCCGTAGACCTATTTTTCCATATCCTAACAATCTTGTAGGGGCCATCCCATCTAGGTTCCAGCTTCCCTGGAAACAGCTCCCTACGTGCATCGTAGTACAGAACTAATTGCCCTTTTTTAAAGGTATACTTCTTTGCTTTAAGGTCATGCAACTGCTTCATCCGACGTTTAGCTACCTCCTGGTGTAATAAGCTTTGCAATTTCAGCTCATCCAGGTGGGCTTTGGTCGTGAAACGTTCAAAGACTGCATCCTCATCTCCAAAGAGTGGTTAATTGCAAACCGTATGGTTGGCAACTTGATGTCGAGGGGTAACACACACTCTTCCCCATAAACTAATTTAAATGGAGTATGGTCGATAGCTCGCTTGAAAGTTGTATTGTACGCCCATACTGCCACATACAACTTCCTGTCCTAGTCTCATTTATTCTCAGAGACTATTTTAGACAAGATACCCATAAGCTGCTTATTAGTACTTTTGACTTGTCCGTTTGCTTGCGGATTATAGGGGGTCATTTTGTTGTGCTTGATTTGCCAAGCTTCAGTCCGGCTTTTGATCACTTTATTCAAAAAATGGGTTCTACGGTCCGACACTAGTTCCTTCGGTGGTCCAAAATGGCAGATAATTTGCTCTAAAAGGAAACTTGCAATCTCTTTTGCATTGTCCTGCCTCGTTGCCCGTGCTTCTGACCATTTTGTAAAATAATCAGTTGCTACTATAATGTATCTCTTCTGAGTAGTAGACGACGGGGTGATAGGACCCACAAAGTCAATGCCCCACTTCTCAAATGGAAGGATAGCCATGATAGGCGTAAGTGGGCATTTCCTGTTCTCTCTACTGTCATGTCTTTGATAGGTATCACATCTCTTAACGTACTCAAAGGAATCTTAGAAGATGGACTGCCACCAATATCCAGCTCTTAAAGCTTTCTGTGCTGTCAACCATCCAGCGAAGTGCCCTCCACATGCAGAGTCATGGCACTCTTCCAAGATGAAAGGAACCTCGTCAGGCATCACATATCAGCGATAGATATCATCAACACCCTGCCGATATAGTGTTCATGCGATCAAGGAAAACTTCAAAGCCTGTTGTTTGATTTTCCTCTTTTCAGATTTTGATAAACCAGCTCCAGTCTCTCCCGTTGATAGATAATGCGTGATAGCAGCATACCAAGATGGGATAGAAGCTGTATCAATTTTAAACATTTCTTCAATATCGCTTTCTTCAGCCAAAGTCTCTTTCGGGTCCCCGAAATCCACAAGGCATTCCACAATACCCTGCAACCTAAGCGACTTACTCTTAATCTCATAATCGAACTCCTCCAAAGTGATTAACCACTTTGCCAGACGATCAGGCGGTTGTAGCTTGTTCATAAGCAATCTAAGCCCTTCCGCCTTCGTATAGAAAACTACCTTCTCATAGAGGATGCAGTGCTTGAATTTTTTAGTCGCAAAGACCATCGCAAGGCACAATTTCTCCATGTAGGTATAGTTAATTTCTGATATGCCCAATTTTCGACTAGCAAAAGCTATCGGATGATACCACTTTTCCTCCCAGATTTGGGCTAAAAGCTGATACTATGCATGGTGGCTACTGAAAATATGTAAAATACATCGCCCCTTTTAGGTGCTTTTAAAACTAGTGCTTTTACTAGCTCTTGTTTCACATCCTCGAAAGCTACCTTACAAGGGTCGCTCCATTCAAATAGACAGCTAAAGGATAATAAGTTCGTTAGTGGCAACGTCCTTTCTACCAAGGCATTTATAAACCTCCGATAGTACCCTATCAATAACAGAAAGCTATGTACCTCTTTCGAGTGCGTGGTGGACTCATAGCGACTATAACCTTGATCTTTTTAGGGTCAGTTGCGATACCTACTGAACTGACCACATGGCCTAGCAATAACCTATAAGACACTCCAAAGACACACTTCCGTGGGTTAAGAGCGATACAAAATTGTATGCAACGCTCAAAGCACTTTCTTAAGATAATCAACATCCTTTCCCTTACAGCGGCTACCCCCAGGTCATCGATCAATACTTTCAACTCATCTGGGGAGATGTCACCAAAGGTCTTGTCTGTTGTTCGTTGCCATGATTCAGGTGCATTGCACAAACCAAAGGCCATGACATGGTATGCAAAAGTACCAAAGACAGTAATGAAAGTTGTTTTCAACTTGTCCTCTTCTGCAATTGGCATCTGGTTGTATCATGCAAAGCAATCCATAAACGAATATATTTCCCTACCCGCTAATTGATCCAAAATCTGGTCAATAAATGGCAACGGGTAGTAATCCTTAACCGTCTACTTATTTAGCTCTCTAAAATCTACACATAGTCGAGTCTGGTTGTTTTTCTTCTTCCTGATGACAATTGGTGAACACCATTCTTCTTCCTGATGACAATTGGTGAACATCATTCTGTGTGCTGTACAGGGAAGATTAAACCAACTTTCCGTAACTTCCTGATGACAATTGGTGAACACCATTCTGTGTGCTGTACATGGAAGATTAAACCATCTTTCCGTAACTTCTATAACTCCTCAAACAGCCCGTCCCTCAATTCAAAAGTCATACGCCTTACTTTTTGACACACAGGATGACTGCCTTCTTTTACAGGAATAGTATGAATAGCCAGGCTGGGAGAAATGCCTCTCAGTTCGTTATAACTCCAAGCAAAGATGTTGCGGAATTCTTGAATCAAGGACACATAGTCCTCTCTTTCTATTGAACTGAGCATGGAACCTAATTTAATTGGTCGCAAATCATTCAGTGTGCCAAGGTCCAACTCAATCACATCCATGTCTCTTATCCTATCTTGAGGCTCTATCGGCTCATTTAGAGTTATCTGATAAATATCCTCTGTAGTGGATCCCTCTTTATATTCATCACTGGATGATGTCTCACTACCAGATGGATCATCTGTTGTTTCTAATTCAATAGAGGATAAAGGAGCTCTCTCACTCTAAGGAGACTCAGGGTAAGCATCGACTATTACTCGATTAGCACCTCTACCTAGAACCACTCGACCGGCGGGTATATCGACTTGACAGTCTGTTCGTAAGATCCAAGGCCTGCCTAGCAAGACTTGATAGCTAGGACGTCCTTCAAATCTTATCAGCCTAAAGTCCAAGAAGCATTCTACACTTGCAATTGTAACATGGACTTTAGTAATGCAACCTTCTGGTTGCCTTAGACTATCATCAGTCATTCTAAGAAGGGTGGAGTCATCTTTTTGGATGCCTAGACCCAACCTCTCCATCAACTCTGAACTCATGATATTGACGGAGGACCCAGTGTTTATGATAGCATGCTCCACTAATATTTCATCCACGTATGCTAGAACCCTAGGGCAATTCTTTTCAGCATGATCAAACCAATCTTCCCCTACTCGTGCTATGCCCAAAGGTTCTACAATATACCCAATACGCAGGATCTTCTTGAATTCCTTGCATACTCCTGGAGATAATTTAATCAACTGTAAGAGGTTTACATCTGGTTTGACTTCGCAAAGAGAACTTGCTAAATCAAAATCATGATAGATAGCCAAAGCTCTCTTTTCTCGCCAAACCATTCTCTCTTTTGGTCTCAGGACCGGCTTTGGTGCTTCTTTTTTAGCTCTTGCCTTCTTTCTTGGCACTTCCTCATCCTTCTTAGGATCGACCTTTCAACAGGCCTTAGAGGTCCACCTTCCACGCCAGGATTCAGAACTTGCGTCCCCTTATCCCCTTGCTTACGGTTTTCCTCGACCGGTTTTGCATTATCTTTATCACCCTCTTTAGCCTTTTTGCCTCTTGTCACGGCTCATAGATTAGAGGTTTTAGCGCCATTGACGTGACAGCCTCGATAATGCTGACTCCATTGCCTTGTGGCAACTGCTCTATAGTGGCCTTTCCCCTTTGCAGTATTTATCTTGGTCCATCATTTTGCTGGAGGTTACTACCTTGCGCTCTATGATTAACTGGACCTGGCTGTTTACTCCCTTGTTGGAGGCAACTAATCTTACTCCAATAGGTAGCGGCTAAGTGGCCCGACTTTCCATAAATATCACATTTAACATTTGGACAATTTCTAGGGAAATGTTGTCCACCACACCACTTACAGCTAAATCTTGAGGGACCACCCTCTTCAAGGCATCAACTCCCTATCAGATTATGTTGCTTCTTCAGGAAATTGACGTCAATAGCTATTTGTCGATATTGTTCAAAAATCATATCAGTGTAGTGCTTCATCATATCCTTAACTTCGCCAAGGACATTAGAGGCACTCGACTCATAGCCTTGATCGTCTATCCGTCGTTTCATTGACCTAACAATTTGATTGGGCATTAGTTGTTGACTCACAGGAACAACATTAGGGTTCAAAGCTTGGCCTCCAACATTTGGTGGAGCCAACTGACTAGCCATAGGCATAGTCACACTGGGAGGAGCTGGCAACAAAGGTACATTTTGAACCATGCTTCCTCTCCCATTAGGGTTATTCATAGGCATCCCTTGACTTCCATTTAACAATGGTAAATTGCCTCCAGGTACTAGACCCGCATTAAGATTTATTCGAGAGGAGTAGGCCGTTTGTAATCGTGACTCTACTCCTTCTACCTGCGTGATGGCGGTGTCTATATCAGCCAAAGCCACACTACTCAATTGTACCTGAATATTGAAATCCAATCCATGCAAGAAGTATTACAATTGGGCATCCGACGGAATAGGAATGTAAGTTTGTAACTTACGAAACACTTCCTTAAGCTTCTTGGCATAGGCTCTCACATTCTCATGGGGTTCTTGGAGTGTTACATTCAAAACACACAACTAGTATTGGCCACCTCTTTCAGAGGCATATTCTCCTCGGAAAGCTGCATAAAATTGGTCGATTGTAGTTATGGTTCCAGTCTCTATGCTATGATACCATACTGCAGCCCTTCCTTTTAACATCATGTTAAAGAACATCATAAGATGTCCCTCATCTTGGATGCAGTAATGAAACATTAATCTTTGGAATTCACAAATGTGAAACTCCGCTTCTTCGGCTAACCCATTAAAAATGGGCAAAGGAACTCCTAAAGCTAGCAGATCCAGTGTCCCTGCAGGAATTGCAATGGGTTGTGCCATGACGACAATCAGATTAATAATAGGAGTTTGGATTGATGGGATCACACCCCTACTTGAAGTGGGTTGACTTGGTGGAAGAGAGGAAGAACTTGCACTTCCTCTTGCACCTAAAGGACTATGTGCAGCAGTTGGGTTACTAAGACCATTTCCTTTTATGCGTATCGGGCTGCTCCTTTGAGGAGAATATTTTCTAACAATTTCAGCCCTCCATCTAGCCCTCTCAACACGTTCTTCTTTTTGTAACTCAACTTGACGGCCCCTCTCAGGGAACATACACCGACTACTTGGTCCCTAGAGACCCTAGATTCGAGAACCACCACTTTGAGGCATCTCCCGGCAAAACGCACCACTGAAGGGACCTCAAATGTGCTGACACTGGCTATGGCACTAGCCGGACCTCATGCTCACAACAGACAAACACACCAACACGGCCTCGCGGGCCAGGAGCGTCTATCTGCTACTAAAGGATGAACTATCCTAAAGCCTAGTCTATGAGTTTATAGTTTTGTAGTCCAATGTTTCCCTTTCTATAAACTCCACAGAGGGAGAACCCATACACATTGGCAACAATAAATGCCACGATAATCACATATATGGGAGGCAACCTCTGGGTGGAATCACCGTGGCCCCACTGCAGCTCTCCTACATCGCACGGATTGGCCCCTTAATGCGCTGCTCAACATATAGAACAAACGAACAAACTCCATTCTTTCATTCTAAACGTATTCTAGGAGATAGCATGTGTCCTTACCAAATAATCCCCCAAGAAACGAACGTCTATCCTACGGCTTAGGTTGCCTTTCCGCACTCAAGCGTGGGTCATCGTAATCGAAAAACAGGTGATATGCATCCAGTTCTTTGTATTCTGATACCCTGGTTGATATGCACATGCAAAAGTGGATGGTCCTAAAGTGCTAAAGCATGATTTTCAATCGGAAACGTGTTATGCAAAACCAGGCTTTCCAATGCTCATTCACTAACTCGTTGCGGCGATGTAAGGATAGCATCGAGACAACGCCCGTGCTACTATCCTCTTAATTAAAATACAACAAACTCTATATCATGATATGCATCAGAAAATCAGCAACAATCATCATGCAAATCGCACCATTCAAACATCCCACCCCCTACGTTTAGGTATTGCTTTCGTTGCATAGGTGTAGAGGTTCATTTTGTCATGTTTTGATGTATGAAAAGTGGTAAATCACAAACTTTTATGAAGAGATAGGGCAAACTGAGGCTAAACCTCATGCTTTGCCACTACCATACATCCACAAGCACTCATTATATTTTTCCTTATTTTTGTGAGACATATTTCTACTTTTTTCCTTATTTTTTTCCATTTTCTTGATTTATTGGTTAATAAAATATGCTATTTTCTGATTTTTCTTGTTCCAATCACTTTAGCATACTAACATTCAATTTATTTTTCATTTTCCCCCCATAGGAACACATTTCACCCACCCGAAACGGCAAAACTATCATTTTACCGCTTAAAAACCGCATTTTGGGTTTTGCAGGAATTTAAATAGCGTATGTAAATCATTGCAAAATCAGAATTTTCTGATAAACAGAAATTAATCATGATGCAACTAGTACTCAAACAAATTTTCATCAAATAAAGACATCATTTCCATCATAAAATACCAAAAGCCTTCATTTCCTTCATAAAAATAGTCATACCGTGGTTTTTTCAAAACCCAGAATGCATTAAATGACTGCGTGACTAGTGGACGGAGCCTCATTGCTCTCAATCCAATGCTGCACATCAATCTTCAGCATCTCCATCATCGTTTCCTTTAATCTTTTTCCCGATTCCTCCTTCAAGATAGTGCACATGAACAGCCCATAGAGAGGAGAGAGAGGGAGGAGAGAGAAATACTAGATTCTGATCTCTCCATTCGGTCAGCCATATCTCGCTCGAAGAGTGGCGATATGATCATGAAAGAATGGGAATCTGCCGGCTGATATCTGATCTATGTGTTGCTTACAAGCTCCATGCTTGATTTTGGGGGAGGGGCCGTTTTTCTACGCGACTGTCGTGGCGACGACATGCTGCCGCCTTCCGTTGAAAAAAATGGGAGGGGGGGGGTGCCCCCTCCCAAAGGGCACCCCCTTTGGCCTTATTTTTTTTCCACCTCTTCATTCTTGGCCAGTTTCTGGCATCTTTCGTGTTCGAGCTCCGATTCGGCCTCTGAAAAATCCTGCATGTCCGTCTCAGCGTTCCGCACTGACTCGCAGCTCCCAACATCTTGCACGGCAGTCATAAAATTTATGAAAAATTCACAAATTTTGTTCAAGCGCCTTTTGAAAGTTGTCCTTTGCTTGACGCTTAAAATCGTCCTAGCTGCAGTCGTCACCTTCGATATTGAAGATTTTTCCCCAAAATTTCAGATTTTTTGGCAAATTTTAGGCACATTCCGCGCTCAAAACTCTGCTCTTAGAATCATATATGCATATATTGTGGAAACCTTGGACACATTGCCCTAAATTTCCTAAATAAGAGGGCAAGGACCCCAAGAGTTGTTGCAACCATCCTTGAATAGAAAAATGAGGATGTTTGATTATAAATGAGACCATACAACTAGACCTTGATATAGGAAAATACCTCTTGATCCTAGCCACACCCATGGAAACTTTCTTGTGATAGTACAGATGATCCTCCCAAGAAAGACCCTTTCCTTCAAATCCCTTGTCAACTCCGGGGCCTCCAATGTCTCTTTGATGATGGCTTTGTCAATAGATACCACATTTGAGTACTCCAAAAGGCCAATCCTACAACAACTAAAGTCGTGGATGGAAGACCTCTAGCATATGGAGTCATTACCAAGGAAACTTGACCACTCATGGTAACTCTTGGCGATCACAAATATCTCATATCAAGTCCCACAAATCCAATCATGCTTGGGATGCCTTGGCTAAAGAAACACAACCCAAAAATTGATTGGGTTAAGCAAAAGATTACACATTGTAAAAATTAAGGAAAGTCAGTACATCTAGGAGCCAAAGCCTTTATGCACACAGCAAGGTAGGAGTCGACATACATGATATATCATATACCAGCTCAAGAATCTAGTAAGGATGAGTCAGTCAAGCTATCAAGCCAATATCAAGAATTCCAACATGTCTTTAAAAAAATAATGTAGATCTCTTGCCAACTTTGAACACAAACCATATGATTGTGCTATAAAACTCCATGAGGGGGCTCAGCCATATGATTCAGGCACTCAATGTCTCCTTTTGGAGCCCCAATTCTCTTCATGAAGAAGAAAGACTAGTCACTTCGAATGTGTGAGGATTATCGAGGACTCAACAAGATAATAGTCAAGAATCAATACCTTTTGCCTTTGATACTAGAGCTCTCAGAACACCAGGGAAATGCCAAGATCTTCACAAAGATTAATCTACGAGAGGCTTACAATCTTGTAAGGATTAGAGAAGGAGATGAATGGAAGACCACCTTCTACACAAGGTATGGTCACTTCAATTATGTTGCTATGCCATTTCGTCTCACCAATGCTCCTACAATGTTTCAAGATATGATGAATGATATCTTCTGAGAGCATCTAGATGATTTTGTAGTTATATACAAAACTTGAGAAGTGTTTTTTCCATAAGTTAGAACTAGAATTTTTATGGTACAATGTCTCCTAGAGAGGAATCTTCATGGACCCTAAGAAAATCGAGAATATTCTTAACTGGCACACACCCACATGTTTCTATGATGTCCAATGTTTCCTTGGCTTTGCCAACTTCTATAGGATATTCATCAAGGATTACTCAAAGGTAGTCACACCACTCACTAGACTCACAAGAAACTCAAAGTTTTCATGGACCCCAAATGCCAAGAAGGCCTTCTAGACCCTCAAGTCCACTTTCACCACTGCCCCATCCTTGCCCATCCAAATCCTAACAATAAATTTTTCTTGGAGACTAATGCATCAAACTATGCCTTAGGATCCATCTTGTCCCAACATGGAGATGATGGTCATATGCATCGAATGGCATTCAACTCAAGGACGTTCTCCCCTCTAGAGATAAACTATGAGATCCATGACAAAGAGCTCCTTTCCATTGTAGATGCCTTTAATACTTGGCATCATCATTTAGAGGGTGTAGCCCATAAAGTTATCATCTATACAGATTATAAAAATCTATAATACTTTATGATAACTCACATTCTCAATCGAAGACAATCCCGTTAGAGTAACTTCTTATCTAGGTTTGACTTTTCATCACCTATTGCCCAGGTTACTAAAAATGTCAATTAGATGATTTATTAAGAAGATCCTACTTGGCACATTAGATAGGAAAAGAAGCTTTTGATCAACAATGATGAGCAATACTACTCAAGCAAGATCACCTCCAACTAGTAGCCATCTCCAGTTGTCACCAAGACGACCCTACCTTGATTTAGTTAGTCCATGAATCCCTGGCGCATGATTATTTGGCTAACAATGTCAATATGAAAAATCAAGAGGGAAAAGGAAATGAAGTTTGTGAGTTTTAGAAAACTAATGGATTTTTAATACTATAAGGATCTACTTTACATTCCTCTAAGAAAGTTGAGACTCTAGGTACTCCAACAACACATGACACCCTAGTAGCACAACACTTTGGAGTTAAGAAGACCTTAGAGCTTATTTTAAGAGATTTTTGGTGGCCCTAGATGTGGAAATAAGCTAAGGAATATAAAAAATCATGTGATACTTGCAACAAGGTCAAGGTACCTCATCATAAACCCCATGGCCTCTTGCAATCCTTACACATTGCAGTGTGACCTTGGTCTTCTTTGTCCATGGATTTCATAATAGATCTTCCCAAATTAGACAAATATAACTCTATTCTTATTGTGGTAGATAGGTTCACAAAAGTGGCACATTGCATCCCTATCACCAAGACCATCACTCATAGGCACATGTATCACTAGACTCTTCCTCAGATACATTTTCAGATTACATAGACTCCTAGATGACATCATCATCAAGATCAAGTTTTCCAATTCATATCTAGTTTTTGGAAGAGCCTTTGCAACCTCCTTAGAATCCAAGTCAAGTTATCCATTGCCAATCAACCATAGACTGATGGACAAACACAATGGGTAAATCAAGTCTTGGAATAATATCTTTGTTGCACCATCAACTACCATCAGAATGATTGGTTTGAGCTCTTGCCCATTGTAGAGTTTGCTTATAATAATAGCATCCATGCATCTACCAAGTAAACTCCTTTCTTTGCAAACTATTGCCAATATCCAAGGATGGATGTACATCTCTCTAATCAAGTAAAGAACCTTTCCGCTGAGATAAAGCTCAACACCTAGTAGATATACACCAAGAACTAAAGCAACAAATCCAAGAGATTTGGAATCAATACAAGCACTACGTGGACCGGCTCTTTTATATCTATCAAATGAGCATGAGCAAGTTGAGTGTGATTGATCTTTTGTTTCAACAATGAGAGGTGATGATTGAGGGACATTATGATCCAAGGCCATATATATGTTTTTTTTCCCTATACACACATGGAACATGCCTCTGCAACCACAACACAACACAACATTAATATTGTTTGTATTGAACTATAAGGCTCCCTAACCTTCAATCATGTACATATGTCAACCAGGTAGATGCAACATTAGCTCTGCATACTGGCATAATCCCTATAAAACATCTTTAAATTCTGTTGATTTCTAAATTGGGTGAGTGATAAGGGTTCTTTCTTCTTTCTTGAGTGACATGAGTATTTAAGGCGAGTTCTTGTTCTATCATTTTACATTGAGTGATTGGTGAGTTTCAGTGCCAAATTTTTAATTGATAATAACTTGATGGTCTCCAATAATAATAATACTCCCTAAGTGCCATGTGATGGTTCTTGCCTTTTTCCATGTGTGTTGTGACGAGATGTGCCACCTCTTATAGTTGACTCCAATACCTCGCTGATCATAAAAAATGGTCAATTTTTTAAATGAGCCAAGTATTTCTAACTCTACTCTTTGTATTCTATATATGCATGTATTATGTTATAAGGGTGGGGACATGAGGGTAGGTCTTTGAGAATGTCTAGGTCTATGTTGGTCATTGTAACCCGAATCATACAAGGTCTTAATGATGGGGATGTATACCTGCACATCCATCCTACACAAAACCATGTGAATGCTCTCTATGGCTATTTGACCATTGATATTTCTTTTTTGCATCCTGTTGGGGTCACATCTCCACCCGAACGTCATGCTCCATACTTGGGGTTTCCTTCATGCCTCTTTTGCAATTTTTCTATTCTTCATCACTTAATGTAGGCATATGCTTGCATTACTCGAATAAGATTCTAATATTACAAGCCTATTCCTCTCATCAAATTGGGTATTATATTTTGGCTATAATAAAGTTAATTACTTAACACCCACATGGTCGCACAGGACGACCCCGAAAGAGTTATGGATCATGCACTATATAATTTTTAAATATTTTTATGTCTTTTTGGCTTATTACCATAGAAACATGCCTTTCAATACCAAAATGGCCTTCTAAACTTATAGCCCTGTCCATCCCATTATATTGGACATTTTTCTTTTTAGCACCCATCATTTTGACTTTTAGATTGTTTGTTATTGCTTTTAGAACATTATCATGTATTTTTTTAATATTTTTTATGCTTTTCCATGCGAACATGCCTAATTGATACCAAATCTGCATTTTGATTGACCCCCATATTTGATTCTCTAACCTAGAATTTTTTTATTTTAATAGCATTGTGTTTTGACTAATGGATTTTCTATTATTATTTTTTAACATATTTCTACATGGTTTTTAAACATGTTTTTCATTTGTTTACAATGTCAATATGCCTTTTTGGTACCTAAAATGGAATTTGAGGTTTCCATCATGTTCATCTTGTCGTCTTGCTTGATTTTCCTTTTTCCTACACTATTATCTGACTCAGAAATTTTTTGCAATTACTTTTTGAATCTTTTTGTGGGATTTTGTCCCAATGTATTCCCATGTGAATGCCATCTATTTTCATTTTTTCATGTCACAATGTACCTTGGCTTCTTCCAGATCATGCACTTGCCTACCATGTGGCCTTGGGGATCATACACTTACATAGCATGTGGCCTTGGAGACCATTCACTTGTCTAGCATGTGGCCTTGGAGTCATTTTTGTTCTAGATGTTGCAAAATTGTTATGCCCCCCTTGCACACATGCACAATGGTGGGGGTTTCCTTGCTTATCTTTTCTAATATAAAAGAAAAAACTCTCAAACATGATTAATTATCTAACTTAATTACTAAAAGAGCACACAAAAGTAAAACTATGAATATATAAACAACAAAAAGACATTTTAAAAAACTATTTACAAAATTACCTTTTAAAAAATGTGCCCATTACCTTCTTCTTTTGTTGATGCTACTATTACTACTTCTTGTTCTCCTTCTTCTTCTTCTTCTTCTTCTACTATCTTCATCATGCCCATCCTCACTTTCTCACATCTCCTTCCCTTCCTTATTCTCCTCATCCTCCTCTCCCCTCCCCTCCTCCTCGCTCGTCACCTCCCCACCACCCTCTAACTAGTCACCTTCCTCTCCTCCTCTACCCACTCATCCTCCCCTCCTCCACCTTAGAGGATTCCCATTTCACAAGAGCAAGAGACAACAAGCACAACCAAGGAACAAGCAAATGTAAGAAAAAATACATATGTAATATTCCCCGTACCCCCTATGCCTCCCTCCCATGAGAAACCCCCCATTAAAAAATTTTCAAAATTTAAAAAAAAAATTACTCTCCCTCTCTCTCCCCCTACCGACTGCATGGCGGGGAGAGAGAGAGAGAGAGAGAGAGAGAGAGAGAGAGAGAGAGAGAGAGAGAGAGAGAGAGAGAGAGAGAGAGAGAGAGAGAGAGAGAGAGAGAGAGAGAGAGAGAGAGAGGGGAGGGAGTAAGGAAGTGAAGGGGGGCATGCAGCCCCCCCAGGTGGAGGGTGCCGGCTGTGAACAGCTGTCTCCCTCCCTTACCACCTCCCCCCACCTTATAAGGAACCCTCCCCCCCCGTCGGACAGAGCGCCCCCCCCTCCAACTTTGTCAACAGGCAGCTTCCCCCCCTGTGTGATGAGTGAGAGAGAGAGAGAGAGAGAGAGAGAGAGAGAGAGAGAGAGAGAGAGAGAGAGAGAGAGAGAGAGAGAGAGAGAGAGAGAGAGAGAGAGAGAGAGAGAGAGAGAGAGAGAGAGAGAGAGAGAGAGAGAGAGAGAGAGAGAGAGAAGAAGAAGAAGAAGAAGAAGAAGAAGAGGAAGAAGGAGGGAGAGAGGGAAGGAGAAGAAGAAGAAGAAGAAGAAGAAGAAGAAGAAGAAGAAGAAGAAGAAGAAGAAGAAGAAGAAGAAGAAGAAGAGGAAGGAGGGAGAGGGGAAGGAGAAGAAGAGAAGAAGAAGAAGAATAGAGAGAGAGAGGAGAAGAAGAGAAGAATAATAATAATAATAGAGAGAGAGAGGAGAAGAAGAGAAGAAGAAGAAGAAGAAGAAGAAGAAGAAGAGAGAGAGAGAGAAGGAGAAGAAGAGAAGAAGAAGAAGAAGAAGAGGGAGAGAGAGAGAGGAGAAGAAGAGAAGAAGAAGAAGAATAGAGAGAGAGTGAGAAAGAAGAAGAAGAAGAAGAAGAAGAAGAAGAAGAAGAAGAAGAAGAAGAAGAGAGAAGGAGAAGAAGGAGAAAAAGAAGAGGGAAGGAGAAGGAGAGGGAGAGAGAGAAGGAGAAGAAGAGAGAGAGAGAGGAGAAGAGAAGAAGAAGAAGAAGAAGAAGAAGAGGAAGAAGAAGAGAGAAGAAGAGGGAGAGAGAGAAGGAGAAGAAGAGAGGAAGAAGAAGAAGAAGAAGAGAGAGAGAGAGGAGAAGAAGAGAAGAGGAAGAAGAAGAATTTCCGGTCCCCCTTCATTATTTTATTTCCCCACTCAAGGAGAGGCGATGAGAATTTTGCTAGGAGAGTGTGAGAACCCATCACTCGTACACACGTCTTCAAGTATGGCCCTGAAGCGAAGCTCCACAAAGATGGCCGAAAACCCTGCAAGTGTGGATGGAGGTTCAAAACAAGGTGGCATTGCAAACGCGAATGGTTCATCAGGCATCAATACCATTGGAATCATGGTATCACTCCAAACCCAAGTCGCTCTTTTATTAAATCATAGGTTATAATTATCACGGTGAAAAATCATATTCACATGCATCGCATTAATTGCATGTTTGATAATTTCCTAGGTATGAACCTAGTTGTGATGTGTGTAACAAGCAATATAATTTCATCGTAAGATGTCATCATAATAGGTGGAATTGACTAGAAATTGCATCGTAAATTGCCAAAAATTCTTGCATAAAGTGCATTGTTCCTTGCATAAGTACTTTCTTAAAAATGCATTTCAAAGGACATTGAAAGAAACAAAGTGCATGTATCGCAAGAAGGATTCTAAGGTACACGTAATAATCTGCAAAAAAGATTAAAGTGTAATAGACTCATACAATGATCACATAAAGTTAGATCACTCAAGAAGGTTATAGATCGTGTAAACAATTACATAGAGGATAATGTTAAGATTGCATGCATAGAAAGTACCTTCGCATGTGTGGCATAAAAGATCGCATGAATTATATCAAAGTGTAAGCATTGAAATAAAGGTATGGCATTACGTTGCGTGCATTAAAGTTGTTGGAAAAATTCAATGATGTTTGTAATCTACCAATTGGACTGAGATCCATGAGTCCCATGTCAAAGTCCTTGGTGACTTCAAGAGTGATAGGTAAAAGCTTAAGCACTTATGGGCATTATTAGGAGGGCTTAAGAAGATTACACTTAAGACGGAGTAGGAACTATTCTAAACAAAACCATCTTGACCAACCATGGTCAAGGGGATAGACAATCTTGATCAATTAAGATCAAAGAGAAAGGTACATAGATACTACAAGGGACCTAGGAGATAACCAGCAAGTTGAGCAACCGAGGACAACGAGGTTGTCCATGGTCTATCTTACAAGGAGACCTAAGGTAAGGATAATTAGGGCTGGTAGGGTACAAACCCTAACCCGAAGATAAAGGGAAAACAAGCAACCTAGCTTGCCAAGCCCTTGGGATATCGCCAAGTCGCGAATGATCCAGGATCGAATGCTGGGAGCATTCGGGAAAAAGGAATCACACCTTAGCAATTGGTCATACAAACGACCTTTAAGATTATCGTAATTGTACACTTAGGTACATTGTTTGAACTTCTTTTCTCAAGGAACTAACTCAAGGCAAAACACTTAATGCTTCAGGTTAAAAGCCTGGAGGGAGAGGTAGGTTCAGTTACCTCCGACTGTCTGCTTGGCCCTATCCAAGGGGGCTGTTAGCCGCGTTGGGTATGTGGACCGAACCTGCCACGAGAGGTCTCTCCGTGGGTGCTGCTTGGAGCGGGAGGACACTTGGGTGCCAGGGGAGGCTCTGGCTATAAATTCCTTACCTTCGGATCCCGCACAAGAGGCCGATGTGACTCGAGATGGGATCTCGAGGCCCATGTACTAGTCTACGGGCATTACTTGGAGCAGCAATCCTGTAGATTGCTGGGATAGCCTTCAGGCAGGATACTTGATGTATTCCGAGACTATGATAAATAAAGATAAGATATTTAAAAAAGGATTTTGCTTGACATTGTTTTTGTGTCAGTGCCTAAGTTACGTGAAGGAACATGTGTTTAAATTGATTAATTAAGGAAGCTGCTTTTGCATGTCAAACATAATGTGGTAGGTAATTAGATAACTAAGCAAATCGAGGAAAGTGAGGTGGATGTGACTTGGGTCTGTCCTACGGAAGGGTAGTCTTGGTTAGCTAGGAACTTTTCTCAAAAGACATGAAAACGATACTATGAAGACCCTAGAGTTGTAGAGTTAGAGTCCCAATTTATGTTGTTTTAGGGGAACGGAATGGGACTATGCCTTATGGGCAGAGAGGTTGAGCTTCACATCCCTCTCACTTCCCATTCTCCATGAACCAAGTGTAGCATAAATCCGCTTCGACTCTGTTGTTCCTATGCAAGTGGTTCATCTGGAGTTCGATGCTAGCTACTTCCTAGAGACTTTTCTGGTAGGAAAGAAACCCTGACTTCAGGTCGGTCCTAAGTGGGAACGGCCGAACACTTTCGCTTGGGGTGGACTCGGAAGGATCTAGATCGCAAACCCTGTGACATTCCTTGTGAGTGCCAGGCAGCACTTTCTAGACTCTCTTCCCGATGGGCTGCTAAGACGTGTCCCACAAGTGGACGAGTGGACACATTACAACATCAATTAAGGAACTCCACAATCACACTTAATATTGCAATATCTCTTAAGGAGGTCAATCAATGCCAATTGAGAAAAGCAAACAATAAGTGTTGCACACACAAAAAATCCATACTTGAATAGAATTAGAGAAACATAGGACAACTATCCCAAGGAAAAAAACTAGAATATATTAGCACATTGAAAAGTAGATAGTTTTCTTCTCACTACACAATCGATGACTCTTATATGTAGATGAGAAATACCTCACACATGCACATCTTGCCTTTGGGAAGAAACTTGTATCATCTTTTGAGAAGCTCAATCAACACCTAACAAACATAAAGTGCTATATACACATAAAATCATGACTCGATTAAAATTAGAGAAATAGGATATGACTATCCCAAGGAAAAATTCTATAATATATTGGCACATTGAAAACTAGATACTTTTCTTCTCACTACATAGCTAATGTATACTTTGGCATGCAGAAGAGAAAAATCTCGCACATGCACATCTTGTCTCTATAACGGGTAAGTTACTATGTATAAACCCTTAGAAGTTCTAGTAGTGACTATGAAAATATCATTGTAATATATGACATCCAAAGGTAGATTTCAATTTTTTATCAATAAAAGTAAGATTTAAAATAAGTTCTAGATAGAGACATCAAGTATATAACTAGAGCATGCAATTCTCAACCCAGAATGAACTAGTTAGCAAAGGGCATTCACATTAGTATCTTTATGACTAGCATTGCCTAAAGCTATGATGCACAATTACTAGGAAGCTAGACTAGCTTACAGACACAATCTTAGAGGTCTTTAATAAAAATATACAAAAAATAATAATTTGATCATCATATTACTATCTTTGGGCTCAGTTACATTGCAATATTGATCTTAATGTCTCAGTATTATGGTGGTAGCAGGGCTCTAGCAAGGTATATCATTATATATTTTGTATATAGTCCATCTCAAAATATCCTCTTCACCATTCCTATAAACTAGATCAAAGGCATATATGTCACACATGCATGCACGTGCACACAAACACACTCTCTCTCTTCTTGGAGATGACAATAGATAAATGCTACTCAATCCATAATTCAAGCAACACAATGAATATAAGCCTAATTTGTAATTGCTTTTCTCTTTTTTTTTCTTTTTTTTTGGACTAGCCTGAGTACAACCATTGCAATATGTTGAGGCTATCAGCCTTTCAATGGGTTGGAAATGTCAAGCTTCGAAGCCTCAAGAAATGGGTATTGCAATGATGATTGTGCCCTAGCCTTGTTGTTAGAGAAGAAGTCGTTGAGATGGGGAGATACACTTGAGATATTGCAACCCTCTTTGGAATGTGCGATGTTGGTACACCCTGTCTCCTTCATGTGTTATGGAAGTGGACTTGATCACTTTGGAAATGGGTCCCATAGATATTATCATTGGTTGCGATTGGTTGAAAACCATTGGAAATTTTTCTTTGGACTTGTAAAACATGCTGATGGATTGAAGGACATTGGTCAAAAGCAAATGGAACTCATCTCTATGAACAAGATGCATAAAGAAATCAATGCACGGTCATATATATTCACTCTTTTGCTTGCGAAAGTGGATGAAGAGCAGTCACCAAATAAGCCATTATCTTCTTCAAAGCAAAAGGATCCAAGAATGGAAGAGCTATTGGAAGAATACAAAGATTTATTTCAGTAACCATCATCTTTGCCTCCAAAGAGAGAGGTAGACCACCCTATTGACTTATTGCCCAACATAAAAACCATCAACAAACCTTCCTATTGCTTGTCAAAGTTTGAAAGGGAAGAGGTGGAAAGAAAAGTTAAAGAGTTGCTACAAATGGGTTTAATTCAGCCAAGTCAATCTCTATTTGCCTCTCCTGTGCTCTTGGTAAAGAAGAAAGATGAATCTTTTCACATGTGCATTGATTATAGAGAGCTTAACAAGTCGACGGTGAAGAATAGATATCCATTTCCTCGCATTGATGACCTCTTGGATGAGCTCAAAGATGCAAAGGTCTTCACCAAGATTGATCTTAATTTGGGCTATCATCAAATTCAAATGAAAGAAGGGGATGGATATAAATAGCCTTTAGGACTGAAAGAGGGTTATATCACTTCTTGGTCATGCCATTTGGGCTTTCAAATGTGCCTGCTACTTTTTAAGCATTCATGAATAAGATATTGCAACCTTTGTTGTTTAAAATAGTCCTTGTATTCTTTGATGATATCCTCATTTATAGTAAATCCAAGGTTGAGTATTTGATGCATGTGCGACAGGTCTTTGACATATTAAGAAGACATACACTCTTTGCCAAAACGTCAAAGTATTCTTTCATGGAAGATGAAGTGGAATACTTGGGTCACATTGTGGGAGAGCAAGGCATTCATGTGGATCCCAACAAGGTGAAATGTGTCAAAGAGTGGCCTACTTCTACGAATTCTACTTCCTTGAGAGGTTTCCTTGGATAATCTTCATTCTATAGGAGGTTTATAAAAAATTATGCTCATATGGCAGCTTCTTTGACCAATAGGCTGAAGAAAGAAGCTTTCTTTTGGGACTCCATGGCCAACAATATCTTCAATGAGCTAAAATTTCTATTAGTTTTAGCACCTATTCTTGTATGCCCAAATTTCTCTAAGGAAATCATTATATGTGTGGATGCTAGTGGAAGAGGAGTTGGGGTTGTTTTTTTATAAACACATGGAGTTATAGCCTATGAAAGTCGTAAGCTTGATGACAAGGAATGCCAACTACATGTCTAGATGTTGGCAATTTTGCATGCTATCAAAAAGTGGCATCACTATATATATGGCGGCCATTTCAAGGTGAAGAGCGATCATCGTGTGCTGAAATACTTTCTTTACCAACCAAATTTGTCCCCTAAACAAAGGAGATGGCTAGCTACCCTTCAAAGCTATGATTTTGAAATATACTACATGGCTGGAAAAGATAATGTTGTGGCAAATGCTTTATCACGTATGTGGGCATGTTCTTTATCTTCAATTTCAATTGTACATAAGGATTGGATTCATGACATCCAAGAAGAATAGTTAGTACAATAGTCTTTTATGGTATCATGGTAGAGTCTACTTGATACCACAATCCTCTTTCAAAGATCGTATTTTGCATGAGATGCATTCTTCACCTTTAGCAAGCCATCATGGGCTGTTCAAAACATTTGACAACATCCATAAGAGTTTCTATTGGAAGGGCCTTTGGCGGGATGTCAAGGACTATGTGATGCAATGTCTTCCGTGTCAACAAAATAAAGACTCATCTCTTCTACCCGCCGGCAAATTACTTCAGCCACTCCCTATTCCTCAAGGCAAGTGGACTGATATCTCTATGGATTTTATTGCGGGATTGCCTAAAACTAAGCACGGATGGAATAGCATTTATGTGGTAGTTGATTGGTTGACTAAATCAACCCATTTTAACCCTACTAAGGCCCAATTCATAGCCAAGAAAGTGGCTCAACAATTCATGGAATGTATTTTCAAGCTTCATGGTTTGCTAATGAAGATTGTGTCCGATCATGACACTAAGTTTATGGGTAACTTTTGGAGGAGTTTTTTCTCTTCGATGGGGACTCTTTTGACTCCTAGTACTGCATATCACCCACAAATGGACAGGCAAATCGGAAGAGTTAACAAATGGCTAGATACTTATGTGAGGCATTTTTGCCATGAGATACAAAATGCATGGGACCAATGGCTCCATCTTGCGGAGTTTTGTTACAATAATACTTACCATATGAGCATTGTAATGTCTCTTTTTGAAGCTTTATATGGCTACAAAGTACAAGTATCCTCCGCATTGTTTCATGAAGATGTAAATCCACAAGCACGTGAGGAGTTGGAAAAGATGGAGGCCCTTATGAAGCAATGCAAGGACAACATTCATAAAGCTCAGGAGACAATGAAGGTCTATGCAAATGAGAAAAGAAGATATGTGGAGATTGAGGAAGATGAATGGGTATTCTTGAAGGTTCCCAAGTCATGTTACGCTTCTCTTAAAGGAGGACACAACAAACTTGCTCATAGGTTTTATGGTCCTTATCGTATTGTCAAGCAAGTTGGGAATCTTGCTTATCAACTAGACTTACCTTCAACCACAAGAATCCATAATGTCTTTCATGTGTCTCGGCTTAAAAAGTATGTGGGACCTCAAATTCAAGTTCTTGAAGAACTACCTCCCTTGGATGATGATGGTTTGATCATCTATGAGCCTGAGAAGATTATTGGCAAGCAAGAGAAGGTTCTAAGGAACCGTATTCTTGTTGAATACCTTATCAAATGGAAGGGTTTGCCTATTGAAGAGTCTTCATGGCAGCAAGCATCATATTTGGAACAATTTCCATGGCTTCAGCAAGAGGACAATTCATAAATAGGGCAATAAACAGCTTGTTGTATTAAATTTCTATGAGAAAGTAAATTGTCTTATCGGCTTCAAATTTTGATTTTGAAGGCATGGCTGGATATTATATGTTTTCCTCTACATTTTTATATATCACACATGGAAATCAGCCACTTCTAGCTCAAGATATGGCTGATTTTGTACTACAACCTGTTTTGGACAGTTTACAATAGTCTATTCCATTTCTGTGGTCCATCTTCATCAAATTCTTTGATCTTCATCAGCATGGAGCTTTATTTCAGCATGATTCCAAATGCTTCAAGCTATCTTTGCATTCATTCTTGTAATTTGTTCCAATTCAGCTTTGAGGACAAAGCTCTTTTAGGTCGGAATGGCTTGTAATAAAGCATAAGTCACCTTAGTCTAGAGTAGGCTAGGGTTAAGTAAAAAAGATGGAGATGTAACTTGTGAGGGATATTTTTGCCATTTCGAGCAATACATGCTTTGAGGTTCCTTCCTCCCACCAACTAAGAGGGTGCATGCGCTTAGCCACCAAGATATGGGGTGCATACCATGTCCCACCTTGACATGAGATGAGTATTCATGTTGCAGCTTACATCTATGATTCTCAGCCTTCCATGGCAATATTATTTCATGCCTAGCTACCTTGGCTATGGTTACCTTGTAAACATGGTGTATTTCTCGTATTTCTTTACAAGTGTGGTGTATTTTATGAATTTTCAATTATTTGATTTGCTGTGAGAACTGGTTTATTATAGGTAAGCCATTTGGAGTTTTAAAAAACTAGCCAGTAAAGATCACAGGGATCTAGTTCTCTATTGACTTCATAGTCATGAAGGGAGTAGACTATGACATCCTGCTAGGCCAACCTTCGATGTGCAATGTGAGAGTCATAGAAGATTGGGGCAACGGTCTTATCTTCTTGGGCAATCAAACAAAAGCCATGAGAGTGGAGATGGATACTTGGAAGATTACCCCAATTAACCTAGACTCCATCTCCACCATGCTAAAGGGCGATGGATAGACTAGCGGATCCTATCGAGCCCTTACCAAGTACATCCTGTGCCCTGAGGATGAATGAGACTAGATGCACATTTTGGCTATTGTCAACCTACTGTTCTTAGATACTAAGGAGTATGAACAAGCCGTTAAGGCAACTAATCAGTTCAAGGACATACCTTCAATACTAGTCTGCATGATGACCGGGAGTCTACATTGTTGAGAAACATGCGGGATCTAGAGCATGGCAGTGAGTTATGGTGGATGGAAGGAGAAGTGTGGACTCATGATGGAGAAGACAAAGACAATGTTTGTTACACAAGTGAATTAGGTTCCAAGATTGAGACTTGGACTCATAAACACAATCTTGTGTATGTGGACAATGACATTGACACTTCACTGAAAAGAAAAGAGTACTATCATTGCATTAAGAAAAGGAAGCAAGTACAATGCTTTATAGGAAAGTAGGAAACTGTAGTAGGCATCACTATGCATATGGGATAGGTAAGCCTGCATGTCCTTAGCCCTGAAGCTCCATACAAAGAGGCTGTTTAGTGAGTGTGATTGCTGAATCTCAACACCCCTCCTCAATCACAACTAGAAAGGCACAAAGTGTGTAGAGGCTATAATGAGAACCACCTGCAAAGTGTGGGCACACCACAAACATGGTAGACACCAGAGGCTGTCGCAAAAAAGGCTAAGTGTGGGCACCAAAACATGATGGACATCCAGAGGCTATAACAAGGGCCTCACAAAGTGTACAGGGACTATAATGCCAAGTTACATAAGGAGTTTACAAAGCTTATGGCAGGAAGCATTAGGGCAAGGAAATACAAGGCTTTTAAAACAGACTATCAGAGTAATGAGAGTAGAAGGACTGATGAGTCTTGTCCTTCTGATCTTGGTGGTCTTCATCTTCACCTTCTTCTTCATCTTTTGGTCCATGATCTTCTTCTTCTTTCACAGCTGCAAGATAGGCCTTTTGGGACCTCTTCCTAGCATGACAGAACTTCTCAGTATGTCCGGTCCTTTTGCAGAAGTCACAGAAGAGCGGTTCCTTTTTACCTTTGTATCTGTTGTTTACATATAACATTTGTTCATCCTTTGAAGTGCTAGGCTCTTCTTTGCTTTTGAGTTTCTTTTCTTCCTCTAGCAGAGAGGCTTTAATATCAACAAGTTGAGGATCAGGCATATTGGTTAGAGTGGTTGATACATTATCATAGGCAGGAGGCAGACTTTTTAACAAGACACCAATACAAACATCTTCATCCATTTTTAGCTTTATTCCTGCAAGTTGAGTAAGCAGCCTTTCCATGTAGTTCAGATGGGATGCCAGGGATGTATGAGGCTTCATATCAAGTCGGAAAAATTCAATTAATAGACCATACTTAGATGACTTTGACTGTGCACCAAATAGGGCATCCAATTTATCCCAAGTGTCATGGGACGTGTCACAGGCATCCACATGATGGATGTAGCTGTCATCCAATTCCAGTTTGATGATGGCTTGTGCCTTGTCATCATTCTTCTGCAAAGTAACTGCAAGGTCCGCATCTCGAGGTTTCTTCTCTTTTCCATTTGTGATGGCCCAAAGACCCTTCTTCATCAGGATGAGCTTGATGCGGGTTTGCCAAGCGTGGAACCCGACTCCTTTGAATCGAGCATTTGGAGAGTCTTTTCCCATGTTGAGGTTGCAAGATCAGCAGCAAATCAACACCAGAATTCTGAGATTTTATCAGTAGAAGAGCAGATTGCAATGTGTCAAGAGACACAGTTAATGACAGTGTGAAAACACACTATGTCAGTGTTGATGTTGAGCTTGATTCTTCTTGTTTGGGATCGTTCGGTCGTTCTTCAATCTTCTCAGGTCCTTCCCCTCCTTGATTTGATGCTGGGTCAATGGATTAGAGTGGGCTTTAGCTTGGTTTAGTGTCAGGAGTGAGAAAAATGAGGAAAAAAGAAGCTTGAGAGATTTTGGCTATGGCTGACAGTTTAGGGTTTCAGATAGGAGCCTGGTTTTTTGCAGATTGTAGGAGCTATGGTTGATCATTTCCAAAACTTTTTTTTATGGAAATGAAGCTTGCTTCAAGATCTTCAAAAGCCCTATCCTCCTCGTCAAGATCGCGGCCTGTATGGCGCGCACAGAGTGGATGAACAGGCACGGCGCAATTTTGGGCAGCGATGTTGAATGTCTGCAATGCCAGGGCTGTAGATCACCAATATGGTCGATTCTTATGCCAGGAGGGAGCGTCCTAAGTAGAGGAAGATATGTCTAGAAGAAAGTTCATGAATATATGCTCTACAGAGAGAGATATGAAGGCTCCATGGAGGGTATGTCCTGTAGGTCACAGTTGAAGACTATGGCAGTGACTGGGAATTTTCACAATACTGAGCTTCAGATAGCCAAATGTCATGGATTGATATGATACAGGGAAGCTTTGTGAGTTGGAGAATACTTTTCCAGAAGGAAGCTCCAAGAGATTTGACCTGTGAAATGAGATATAAGCAGCTCAATATGACAGGGTGCTGCTGGCTATGGCTGCCATGGAAGCTTAAGTGAGGGTAGAGTCAGGAAATGAAGTCATGGGATGGAACTAAGCTGACCAGAGATTAACATGATCTGAGAGAGGGCAGAGGAGAGCTAAGCCGAGCTGAGCCATGCCCGACTGGGCTTTGATACCATGTTGAGAAACATGCGGGATCTAGAGCATGGCAGTGAGTTATGGTGGATGGAAGGAGAAGTGTGGACTCATGATGGAGAAGACAAAGACAATGTTTGTTACACAAGTGAATTAGGTTCCAAGATTGATACTTGGACTCATAAACACAATCTTGTGTATGTGGACAATGACATTGACACTTCACTGAAAAGAAAAGAGTACTATCATTGCATTAAGAAAAGGAAGCAAGTACAATGCTTTATAGGAAAGTAGGAAACTGCAGTAGGCACCATTGTGCATATGGGATAGGTAAGCCTGCATGTCCTTAGCCCTGAAGCTCCATACAAAGAGGCTGTTTAGTGAGTGTGATTGCTGAATCTCAACATACATGGAAGACCCACTCATGTTGCATTCCGAGTTCCAAGCAATAGATGCGATCTTCAAGAGGTCCTAGGATACTTAACCAACAAGTTGGCTGGCAATCCAACGAACCTCAAGCCACTCCAAGATCTCTTGGATGAGCCTGAATGGCGATGGTCCAAGGTACATGATTTGAACTTGAAATACAATTGGACCTTACTTCTCAACTAATAAGAAGGAAATAGTCAGGACCAGGAGAATCAAGAGCAACTTGATGAAGACAGCTCTAATGACGAGTATAAGGATTGTTTTTCCTTCAGTGGTGAGAGCGAAAAGGAAGTCGATATCCTAGAGTACGACATGGGGGGAAAGTAATCAAACAAATACAAGCTAACCCCAGACCATGCAAGAAAAGTGCACTTAGAGATGGAGTTAGATGAGAGGATTGCGATCAAACTTGGTTGGAGCACACAAATGCAATAAATTACGAGCAAGCAGGACTAGTCCAACTAAGTGACATACCACTATTGCAAACAGACTCACCTTCTGAGCTACAACCACCAAGAGAGAGCCCCTCTTCTAGTAAAAATGGAGAGTTCGATTCCGAATCAAAAGTTTACTCATATAGTGACCTTGAAATACCTCAGCCTCCCAAGACTAAATGCACTAAGGGGGACCTACCCATTCACCTACGATGCTGACGATTAAGGGAGGAACTACAAATTTTGAGCAAAGAAATGCAGACAGAGGAACAACGAAAACCGTAAGACCTACCAAAATGATTCACGAAGTTCAAAAAGGGAGATAGGGTGGTGATCTTGCTGGGAGCTAAAAGACAGGGGCAAGAAAGTAAACCAATCAAGGGACGTGCCAAGGTTAAGGAGGTCAATTTAGCTAAGGGAGGGGAGACCCCATGACCTGTCGTTATAGCGGATGACCTAACTAAGCAAGATGATGCAAGTCTTGTCACTCTTCTACAGGAGTATATAGACGTGTTTGCTTGGTCCCTAGAAGAACTTAAAGGAGTAGATCCTAGTATGGTGACTCACAACATACCCATGACACCTAACGCAACACCGGCCAAGCAATGATCGTATCCCATGAATCCAAAGCACACTCATGCTGTTAAGGAAAAAATTAACAAATTGATGAGAGCGAGATTCATCTACGAGATTGAACACACAGATTGGGTCTCGCCCATAGTCATCGTCCTAAAGAAAAATGGGAAGATTCGGGTGTGTGTTAATTACAAGAAGGTAAATGCATCTACAAAAAGAGATAATTACCCACAGTTGTACACCGAGCACATGTTAGAGAGAGTGGCTAGCAAAGAGGCCTGCAATTTCTTGGATGGCTTGTCAGGATACAATCAAATGCAAGTGCATCCTAGCGATAGGCATAAGATGGCATTCACCACTGAATGGGGAGTCTTTACCTACATATCATGCCTTTCAAATTGACTAATGCACCAGCCACTTTCCAACGATTGATGTGTACAAGATTCAAAGACATGCTAAGGAAAGATTTAAAAGTCTTCGTGGATGACTTGTGCATTCACTCTACTTAGCGAGAACATTTAGGGAGGCTTTGAGTGGTCTTTGAATGATGTCAGCTACACCACCTCTCATTGAACCCCTTGAAATGCCAGTTCTGGGTGAAGCATGGATATATCCTAGGACATGTGGTGTCAAAGAATGGCATTGCCACAGATTCCTCCAAGATCAAGGTCATTGTTGATCTTCCACCCCTAGCTGATTACAAGGGTGTTCAGTGCTTCTTGGGACATACCAGATACTATCAACGGTTTGTGTTAAATTATGTATTGATTGCTAGACCTCTATACAAGCTATTGATTGTATTCAAATGGACCGCAAAATGGCAACGTGCATATGAGGAACTAAAAAAGGCTCTAACCAGTGCATCGATACTACGAGCCCCAGATTGGACACTCACATTTCATGTGCACATCGATGCTTCAAAATTCGTAGTAGGAGCCGTGTTGTGCCAACCTGATGAACACAACCTAGATTACCTAGTGAGCTTTGCTAGGAGACAACTCACTGAGATTGAAATGAATTACTCCACAATGGAGAGAGAGGGCTTGGACATGGTGTTTGTTGTAAGCAAATTTTGACATTATCTTTTGGCTACGCCTTTTACTTTCTTTGTTGACCATCAAGCCTTATTGTATCTTGTTAACAAACCATGCGCTACAGGACGCATTGCTATATGGATTCTTTTGATTTTAGAGTTTGACTTCTCGGTGGTGGTGTGTAAAGGGAAGAAACATTACATGGCTGACCATCTGTCTCGTATCCCCATGAGAGAAGCAGCTAGACAGGGCATTATGGATGAACTACTAGACATGCATCTATTCCGCTTATCCAGTGAAAAAGATTCATTTAGAGCTGACATGATCTCATATTGGGAAAATGACATAGTTCAAGTGCTTAAACATAGACTATCGAAATGACCAATAGAAAAGGCCTACCTTAGGCATGAAATCCAACCCTATCAATTGATAGTAGCTGGCCAACTTTACAGGCTAGGGCAAGACGAGTTGTTGCAGAGATGTGTGTGTGAGCACGAGATGCATGACATACTGACAAAGGTACATGGTGGAATCACAGGAGGACAATTCAGTGGAGATGCGACAGCCCACAAAGTGCTCACTCCACTTGGAAAGAACACCTAGATACACTCTAAGCAGTTTTTGAAAGGTGTTGACTATACTGTCTCTGATTAAACCCCTTGAAGTGCTAGTTTTTGGGATGTATCCTAGAACACATGGTGTGAAAGAATGGCAAGTGCCACATATTTTTCACAGCTGATTACAAGGGTGTTCAGTGCTTCTTAGGACATATCGGGTACTATCGACGGTTTATGTTGATTGCTAGTTCTCTATATAAGCTGTTAATTGTATTTGAATGGACCACGGAATGCCAACACACGTGAAGAACTGAAAAAGACTCTAACCACCACTTCAATACTACGAGCCCCAAATTGGACACTCACGTTCCATGTGCACATCGATGCTTCGAAATTCACCATAGGAGTTGTTTTGTGCCAACCTGGTGAGCACAATCTCGATTATCTAGTGAGCTTTGCTAGCAAACAACTCATTGAGACTAAAATGAATTACTCGACAACAACAGAGAGAGAGGGCTTGGCCATGGTGTTTGTTGTAAAGAAATTTCAGCACTATCTTTTGGCCACACCTTTTATTTTCTTTATTGACCATCAAGCCTTGTTGTATTTGGTTAATAAACCATGCGCTACATGATGCATTGCTAGATGACTTCTTCTGCTTTTGGAGTTTGATTTCTCCGTGACAGTGCATAAGGGGAAACAATATTATATGGCTGACCATCTATCTCGCATCCCCATGGGAGAATCGATTGGACAAGGCATTGTGGACAAACTGCTAGACGTGCATCTATTTTGCTTGTCCAGTGAAAAAGATTTGTTTAGAGCTGACATGACTCCTTATTGGGCAGATGGCATACTTCAAGTTCTTGAACGCGGACTATCGGAACGACCAATAGAAAAGGCCTGACTTAGGCACTTTATCCTGAAAATCCAACTCTATCATATGATAGCTGGCCAACTTTACAGGCTCGGACAAGATGGGTTACTATGCAGATGCATGTGTAAGTATGAGATGCATGATGTACTGGCAGAGGCACATGGTAGAGTCACAGGAGAACATTTCAACAGATATATGACAGCTTAGAAAGTGTTACAGTCCCAGCTATTCTGGCCTACCCTCTTCTAAGATGCGATGCGATTCGTGAAGCATTGTGATAAGTGCCAATAAATTAAGGTCCCTATCCATAAAGGTCACATGGAGCTAATCCCAATTATTGCAAGAAATGGGGTATTGACTTCATTAGACCCATTAGTCCTGTGGCACAATATTCATAAGCCTAATACATCATTGTGGCCATTGACTATCTAACCAAATGGGCAGACGCATGAGCCATAAGAAAGAATGACGATAGGACCACCACTAAGTTCCTATGGGAGGAAGTGATCTCACAATTCAACTGCCCCATTGAACTAGTCAGTGACATGGCACACACTTCATTAACGAAGTAATAACTCACCTCCTGTCCTCCTTCCAAATCATCCATAAAAAATCCTCACCCTATTACCCATAGGAAAATGATCAAGCTGAATCAATAAATAAAATCCTAATAAGCGTCCTGACCAAGGTCGTTTCTGCTTTATGCAGTGATTGGGATAACAAATTAATGGCAACCTTGTGGGCCTACCGCACGGCTTACAAGACAGTGGTAGGAGAGACCCCCTTTAGATTGACATATGGTATAGCGAAAATCCTTCCCTTGAAATTCTTCATACCAAGCCTTAGGATTGCCCTTCAAGAAAGAAGGGATGGGAAGGGGGCATGGATGGAATGCTTGATTGAACTCAAATGCCTAACGGAAACCCAACTTCTAGCCACCCATGCGCTCATATGCAAGAAGGAAAGATGCAAAAGTTGGTTTAACAAGCATTCAAGCAGTGCAGCTTCAAATAGGGTGACTTAGTACTACTATACTTAGTCAAGGGACATAAGAAAAAGCTGAAGTTTCAGGGGCTAGGACCTTTTAAGGTTCGAACCATCAGCCACACTAGCAATGTCAAACCAGAAACCCTAGAGGGTGAGGGCATATGATTCTTTAATGGCAGCTGCATAAAGAAGTACTTCCCTCCCACACACCCATTACATTAACCCCCAATGCCAGCACCCTCGATCCATGTACGAGTAGCCACTATCACTGAAATGGACGGTGAGGATGAGGAAGCAGTACCACGAGCCTACCTCAACATGACGATCACTGCTAACCACATGTGCACCATCAACGCATTGTGAGGAGCTGATTTTAATATCTTAACAAATGACCATTGGACCCAAATTGGCAAACCGCCATTGCAGCCTACTAATGCTAGCCTCACCCCTTATGGAGGACAACCCTAAAAACTTTTGGGAAAGTGCAAGGTTGCAGTTTCTATCAAGTCTGAGAGCATGCTGATAATTTTCTATGGGTTGCCCAACACTAAGGATGCGTGCACATAATCTCTGTTAGGACAAACTTTCAAAAATAAAGCTCATTGCAATGTTGACTACGAGTCACATCGCATCCACCTAGCCGTGGGCGAGCTATGGGTGAACTTCGCATAGTTACAGCTTTCAATAAGGGCAGTGTGACTCCTTCCAAGTCCACAAAGCCACCGGTAAAGAAACCCACTGCCAAGTCTCAAGAGGGGGGTTGTGACTTGCAACGATCTATCCAGCCTCAAGGCCAACAACCCACTAGAACCACCATTGAAGCCCATGAACCCCATTTCAAATGGGTACCTAAATAGGGAGTGCCACCTAGGAATAGAAACCCATGGCCTCACAAGGCTAACAATCCACACCCAAAACCTAGGAGGCCAAGGCGGAACCCTAAACATCAACGCACGGTCAAGCGAGGATGGGCCCCTAAAACCTTATTGCGCGCACACGGCTACTACGAGGATAACACCTGGATTTGGATGCCTAAAGCCCAAACATCCAAAGGCACTACTTAAATACCATATTCAAGCTTGGCCACACGAAATGTCCCATCAGAACCACTCAAACCACAAGCCACTAAATTCATGGAACATCTAAAGCCTAGCTTACCAACAAGGCATAAGCCAATATATCGACCAAAACCACAACCTGTTACTAACAACCCGACCACATCTAGCCTCGGTGATGCCCCCATCAACTCTCAAACAAACCAAGTAGTACGTCAACTACAGTCGCAATTGCGCCCATCGAACACAAGGCCAAGCTACAAACTCACTAGCAAATCAAGCGACAACCATTAGCTACTAACCTCTCTAGCGCTATCAGACCTCAACCATCTGCTGGGCTTAGACCCTCTTATGAGCGGCCCTCAATTCTAACCTTGGCCATGAATTTAGCTGAAAATAATGGGAATGACTTGGTTGCTTGCCTTTGATGCTTGGACACTACTTTCATGACATTGGCTAAAAGCTATGATCGACTAGATCTAGGACTCTTGGAAGAACCTATAACAACAGAAGTGTGAATACTCCCTTGCTCTTAGGAGGAGTTGGAATTTTTATTTGTTAAAGCTTTCAAAGTAGCTGCGCAGAGTTAATTGCAACTAAGGTATCCAAGGAACAAGTAGCCAAACAGCATCTCATCACGTTGTATAGCAAGAGCACGATCATGGCCACCAACCAGGAAATCGAGAAGTTGCAACGGCTTGCCGATAACAATTCCCCCTTCCTGCAGAAATGGTATGCTCTACGATTGCAATGGGAGCTAGAGGGATGCCAAATAATGACCAACGAGGAACAACAATGCACAATCAAAGCATTTGGACATGACTCAACCTATGTTGCTCTAACTTCATATAGGGTATTGACTACTCTTTGTAATAATCGGCCCATGGAAGACCACATTATAGAACACCCTTATTTAGATCTCATTCTCATTGAGGAGGAGTTGCACGTTGCTAGCAGAGTGGCCTTTGGTGATTTCTTACTTGACATCCTCACTTACATTACACATGTGGGCATCTACCCTTTTGATATGGATAGCTATGCTCAGCTAGAATATAATCCAAGTTTCTATGCTTGGCTCATGCAAAAGTAAAACATTAAGATGGTATGCTAAAGGCCCTTCATCCTCTAACCCTCTCATCCTAGGAAGGATTTCTTTCATTGCAAAGGGGGAAGGGGTCAGAGGGGTAAGGTGAATCAAACCAAACACATAGAGAAAACAATAAAGGAAAGGCACACATTGCAAGGGTAAAATGCAACAACTTGTGATTAAGAAAAATGTCAATAAAAGTTAAAATCAATAGACTAATGGGAGGAAAAAGTCTACTTCTGCACGCGAGCATTTCAATTCAAAAATCATGTAGTCGTTTCCTATTGCCTGCAATTACTCTCAAAACCACTAACAATGAATATGGCTTCATGACAGGCACCCACCATGGTAGGCCAAGAAAAGGCTAGCAAATTGCCTTTTTCAGAGGAAGAACAAGCAAAATATGGACTTTCGGTGGAAACGTGAGCCTTCAACCAGCTCAAATTTTGGCATATCTTCAACCTAGATGATGTGGCCATTGAAGAATAGGAAGTAAGGTAGATCATCGAGTAATGCAATCTACAGAAATACATGAAAGCAGTGAGCTGGGGAGTGGACTACTTCCACTATGCAGAGTTCTTGAGGACTTTCCACAAAAACTATGGCACCATAACTGTGCATGAGGGGGAGGAAACTCGCCAAGTGCAGATCAAATTGACCCCAAAGCTAGTGCAAAAGGCATTGGGCCTAGTAAACAAAGTAGAAAGGAAGCCGAAAAGAGACGTATATGTCTTACTAGGGATGGACAAGGTAAAAGTCCACACCAATGATGACATCAGCTTCGTGGATATTCCTGATCCCGAAATCCAACTCCAAGCCAAGATGGTGCATGTGCTATTTTCTAGCCAAATATCAACTCCATAATGAGCCACATCAATGTCCCCTACTAGAGAGTGTCACAGCAAGGTCACTGGATGAGGTCAACCTCAATGGGTTTGTGAGGAAGGCCATTGAGACCTCAGCAAAAGCCTTGGCAATGAGAGGGCAGCTCACTGGAGAAGAATCTCCTACCACCAAGGCTAAAAGAAAATCTTTGTCCTCAAAGGCTGCAAACAGTGGATTTGGTGGGGTTCACACCATGCATCAAGGAAGCCCTAGGACAGGAGCAGGAAGAAGGAGAAGAAGGGGTGGATGAAACACCAAGCAGGTCGCCACCACACCACAAACGAGAGGCATAGTCCAACTAAAGGAAGCTGAGTGAAGAAGAAGAGGGCAAGGAACAAGAAGAACAAACTAGCCGGGGAGAGGCTAAGAAGACAAAAAAGAAAACTTTACAAGAACAGTAGGAGGAGGAGAGGAGGAAACAAGAAAGGGCAAACTTGTAAAGGGCCTGCGAGGAGTCCAAACGGGCCAAGGAGGAGAGAAAGAAAAAGCAGGAAGAGGAGGAGGAGGAGGATCTCAGGAGAAAAGAGGAGGAAGACTTGGCCCTTGCCACGTACAGGTCCATTGAGCAGCAAACTACATACAATGATCCAGAACCTGCAAGCCCCATCAGAAACAAAAGGCCAATCTCAAGCGCCTATGTGCTTGAGTTCGTGCCACCTACAGTGCAAGAAGGCAAGGGGACCTCATATTCTGGGAGAGGCAAGAAATGGCCAGGAGCCCGTTTGACCTCAACTTCCAATTCCCCACCACCCTGTGTAGAGTGTTGCCTATCAAGGTGGTGGAGGAGGTGATTAAGATCAGAAGCACGCTCGCACAAAGATGGCTGGAGGAGAGAGAGCAGAACCCCACACTATGGGCCACAGAAGATGCTAAATTTTGGTAAAATAAAGTTTTTGAATACCACAGACTGTGCGTGGCTATGAATGCCAATCTACATGGAGAAGAAGGGTCTAGGACACCAACCTGGACACTAAGATGGCCTTTTGCAACACTCAACCCTTTGAGCAGAATGGCCCAACCTTTATGCCCTACCCTCAAAGGGTGGGAGTGGATTTTGACTACAGTGTCCACGGCCATTATTACTTCCGTGTGATCTATAATCCTCATTGTACTACATATGAAGATGCCGTCGTCTTCACGTCACAAAACTTGTATGATACTCTAATCCAATTCACTAACCAATTCTCTTCATGACCTAACCCTACCTTTATTACCACTTGTAATTACCTTAGATTACTTATGATACTCCTTAGGCAAGACCCCACCCCATAGGAGCGTGGCCTCCCAGTGCTCCATTTTGATCCTAACGCCATAGACAGTTGTGCAATGGCTCGTCGGCTAATAATGCGAGCCACTCTATTGCCTTCATTTTTCTTAGCTCTACTAGAGGACATGAATGATAGCCACTTCACCCATTGCAATCATCCATTCCTCTCCACCACCACTGGTGCGCAGATCGGTCGCTGTATGCTCACGTAGTGAATCCCGGAAGGTCCCCAAGAACAATGAACTCTACCTTTTTGCACAAAAAACAATGTAAAAGCATGAACGACAAGAAGCAAGAGACCAATTGGGTTCAATCTCCCCCCATGCCTTGTGTGAGCGCTTCACAAAGCATGTATTTTATGTATATTTCCATCTTCATGCTCAATAATAGCCCAATTTACAAAAATATGACAAGCTTTTAGCTTTTGAGTTTGCTTTCTACAAAAATAGGAAATAAAGCTAATGGAGGGTGCGCATGGAGTCTGGCACGCCCAACACAATGTCCCAAATAAAAATAACATATCCGTGCGCATAGGCGCATACAAAATAATAATCAATAATCAATGCCTCAATAGACATGACAAAATATAGGCGTGGCGCCTATCAAAATATAATCCATAGGTCGAATACTCGCTAGACTCCAATGCTTTCCTCCGCCACTGCTGCTCTCTCTACACATCAACTGAAGCATTCACAATCGTTAGTAAAATAATACAATTAAACCGACAAAAGTGAATACCTAGCAGTCTTCAGCTAAATAAATCAACTGGTTAGAAATAAATCCTAACCTTAATTTATTACGAGTGCGCACTCTAAACTCATAAACGTTTATTAATTTAATATGCATTTTGTGGAATCACCCGCTATGGAATCACCCATATACACACTAAATTAATGAAACGCCCGAAAAGGACAGGCATCCCCATCAACTTCTCGCACAAAGAATCCACTTTGTGTATGAGCCCCGGTCATCTAAGTTTATGGAATCCACCGTAAAACCTCACGGAATCCACCGTGGAATATGCCTCCTGGCATCATACCCCCGGGGTGGGATAGCAATTGACCTCAATTGCTATTAGCTCAATGTGGAGCTAACAGAGTGGGGAAAGCATTTAAGTCTCTAGCGTGCATCCATTGTGCTTTCTCTACAGGATGGTTCTTAAATTTAACTAGATATCTAGAGTACCTTCGGCCAGTTCTAGTGGTCATATAGTCAGTGTCTATGATGGCTTCTGGTTCAAGTATTTCAGTCTCTTCCTCTAGTAAAGGTGGGTTTTCATAAACAGGGTGGATAGGTAATTGGCCTCTAAATGGTCTCAATAAACTAATGTGAAATGTATTGTGAATTTTCCAATGAGATGGTAATTCTAACTTGAATGCATTATCATTAATTTTATGAATGATTCTAAATGGTCCATAGAATCTAGGAGCTAATTTGACAACTGGATGTCTATCTACACTTTGTAGTCTACGTTTTTCTATTCTCAGCCAAACATAATCATCAACTTTGAAATTCATGGCTTGTCTTTTCTTGTTGGCTTGTTTGGTATATGATTGTTGGGCTTTAGCAATCATATCCTTAACCTCATCAAAAATACTATTATGCATACTAGCAATATCATCAGCACTCTGAATTCTATTAGACAAAGATGCAACAGGTGTGGACAATCTATATCCATAAATGACTTCAAAAGGTGCTTTCTTTGTAGATGTGTGCGGTGTATTGTTATATGCAAACTGTAATAAATGCAAATGAATGTCCCATGTCTGAGGTTTAGAGATAGTATATGCACGTAAAAGATCTAGAATGGTGCTGTTTGTGGCTTCTGTTTGTCCATTTGTTTCTAGATGAAATGCAAATGAGAAATCAATCTTTGTGCCTAGATTTGCAAATAGTGTAATCCAAAAATTGTTACAAAATCTAGAATCACGATCTGAAATGATAACTTTGGGCAATCCATGGTTAGTAAAAACAGTTTTCAAAAATAACTGTGCTGCTTGTGATGCTGTTAAAGTTTTCTTACATGGAATGAAATATGGTTGCTTACTAAATCTATCTACAACTGTCCAAATCATGTCATGGTTAGATTTAGTATTTGGTAAACCAGTAATGAAATCCATAGAAATATGTTCCCAAGGTTTAGATGGAATAGACAAAGGCATTAGTAATCCATACTGTTTACCATGATGTCTCTTTATTCTTTGACAAATCAAACATTCAAAAACGAAATTAGATACATCTACATCCATATGAGGCCAATAAAAATCTTCAGTTAACATACGTAATGTAGATATGATACCTCTATGACCTTGATATAGGGGACAATGAACTTCATTCAAAACAAAAGATCGGAATGGAATAGTAACACACAGTCTCTTTTCATAAAACATAAATCCATTATTATATGACAATGAATCAACAGGAATGAAATTATTTTGAACTAATTTATGCCAATCAGAATGAAAAGTAATATCCTGGTGATATGTATCTTTCATAGCAATCAAAGAATCAAAAGATATGACAGAAATATTATGAATTGCAGGTCTTCTACTCAATGCATCAGCAACTACATTTTCTTTTCCAGGTTGGTATTGAATGACAGGATGAAAACTTTGAATGAAGGAAGCCCATTTGATATGACGGTCAGAAATTTGGGGTTGGCTAAGTAAATGTCTAATGCTTTGCTGGTCGATCTTTATTGTTGAGATGACAAGCTCAACACATGCGGACATTGATGATGGACCGCCTGGTTAGATGGGTGCACACATCTACACTTAGCACGTCGGTGGTCATTATGACTCTCACATGGCCACTGACTCATTACTTATTATATTCAGGTTGTTACACCTATTTACAGCTGGCATAGTTATAGCGCCAGTCGACTAGTGTAGTCGGTTATGCATTATTTGACTTAGTAGGCCACTTTCCTTTTATGTTGTATCTTATCTATACGTTGTGTACATTGTAAAGAGTGTGGAAGAAGAAGAAGAAATCAGCAAGAAAACGTTTTGGCCTCCATCTCTCTTCTTGTCTCTTGAGTGAGCTTCTCCTTGTGCATTCTGTGTGTGTTCGGCGCAACATCTTGAGCAACCCCCTCCACCACGCGATTCTTGACATTTATCATAAATTCTGAACCCATTAAGTAGTGTTTCCACTGTCTTAATGCTTGTACAACTGCTAATAGTTCTTTGTCATAAGTGGAATATTTCAGCTCAGAGGGTTTCAGCTTAGAACTAGAATATGCTATAGGATGATTGTCTTGCATTAGTACGGCTCCTATTCCTGATCCGCTAGCATCGGTCACAACTAGAAAGAATGGTCTATTAAAGTCAGGCAACTGTAAAACAGGGGCATTGGTTAAAGCACGTTTCAGTAAGTCAAAGGATTTCTGCTGATTTTCAGTCCATTGATAAACAATTCCTTTCTTGAGAAGTTTTGTTAATGGTAAAGCAAGTAATGAAAAATTACGTACAAACTTCCTATAGAAACTAGCAAGACCAAGGAATGAGCGTAATTCATGCACGTTTTTAGGAACAAGCCAATGCAATATTGCATCAATTTTCTTAGGATCAACTTTAATTCCTTCAGATGATACAATATGACCTAAATACTCTATTTCTGTCTTAAAGAATTCACTCTTTTCAGGATTTGCAAACAATTGATTTTCTTTCAGTAATTGAAAAACTAATGACAAATGGTCATAATGCTCTTTCTCATTTTGACTAGACACCAAAATATCATCAAAGAAAACAATCACACAGTACTGATATTTTAAAAAGATACGGTTCATCATTCTACTGAAGGTAGCAGGTGCATTAGTCAATCCGAATGGCATGACTAAGAATTCGTAATGGCCAAAATGTGTTCTGAATGCAGTCTTAAATATGTCAGATTTATCTAGCCTCACCTGATGATATCCAGACTTAAGGTCAATTTTACTAAATATAGAAGATCCTTGCAGTTTGTCCATAAGGTCATCAACTCTAGGTATAGGATACCTATTCTTTACAGTGATCTTATTTAAAGCTCGGTAATCAATACACATACGATAGGTATTATTCTTTTTCTTGACTAAGAGTACAGGTGCACCGAATGGAGAACTGCTAGGTCGAATTAAACCTCTATTTAGTAATTCTTCAACTTGACTCTGGATTTCTTTTTGCTCTATCTGATTGTGCCTATATGGTGCTTTGCAAGGTGGTTGTGTGCCAGGTATCAAATCAATCTTATGGTCTTCTGGACGTGAAGGAGGTAAACCTGGTGGTAGGTCTTCTACAAAACAGTCCTTAAAATATGCAAGAAATTCCTTATGTCTAGGATGCATATGATTTTCCTTTGCTTGCAATTCATTTACCCAAATGAGATATGATTTAGTACTCTTGCGTAATGCCAGTTTTGCTTGAGTATGCGAAAGCAGTGGAAAAACATTAGATGCATGCATACCATATAATGTAATAGATTTTCCTTGAAAATTAATATTCATTGTGTGTGTGGAATAATCTATATTTGGATTATGCTAGTGTCGCCAAGGCATTCCTAAAATAATGTCACTCGACTGTAATGGAACAACTAAGAAATTTCTTCTTTCAGTGTATGAACCAATTTGAATCTCTAAGTCTTGAACTTCTTGTGTACCATTATACCTAGTGCCTAAAAATGCAGCTTTTATGTGATAATGCATAGGTACAGCCTGTAATTTCAATTCCTTTACCAATTTTTCTGAAATAAAGTCATGAGTACTACTGTCATCATGCAAGATAGTCTTTTCCTTTCCATGCACCAAACATTTCATAGTCAATAATGAATGTGGAGTAGGCATACCTGGTAAAGTGTCGGAAGTAGTAGTAGTGTCATCCTCATCTTCAGTGAAATCAGGCATATCCTCATGCTCGTCTTCGTCCATGGCTCCAAGATAGTTTATATGAGCTGGTGGCTTCTTTGAATGACAATTTGCTGGGAGATGTCCAGGCTGGTGACATTTATAGCATACTATTGGCTTGGCTTTGGTTACATTATTTGAAATGGCTGGAAGTCTGGGTACATTTGGATTTGCTTGTGGAATAGGCTTAGGATTTGGATTGACATTGGATGGTAATGCAGGTGGTTTAGCCCAATTCTTGCGGAAAGATGGTGAAGAGAAACGACCTGGATTAAACCTTCTAAAATTGGAATTGAATTGTCTAGATCCATAATTACCATTGGCTTGGAATTGCTGTGGTCGTCTGTCTCTACCGCGTATCTTATCTTCAGTGTTGTGAGCTAGTGAGATGGCGTCTTCAAGGGTAGCAGGCTTGAACATGTTCACTTCAGCGTAGTAATGTCCAAGAAGTCCAGACATATACTTCCGCTTATGTGTCGTCTCTGGTACATCTTCAAGCATGCGTAGCTGTAGGAGTGCATTCCAAAAACACTCTGTATACTGAGGTATAGGCTCACAATCCCGTTGTTGAAGTAGATCCCATTGCTTGATAGCCTTCTCATGAAATTGCGGTGGAAGGAAATTCTGCATGAACTTCTTCTTGAAATCTTCCCAAGTAGCAGGACATTCTATGCTCTTGCGTACTACAGTCCACCAAAGTGATGCTCTGTCTACCAAATGATTAGTAACACACTTGATTTTATCTTTTTCTGGATAAGTTTCCTCATGGAAATAGTCATCAAACTGGCTAATAAAGGATAAAACAGTCTTTCCTTCTCGTATGCCATTGAAAGTGCGAAATTTGAAACTTCGTTTACTTATCTTTGATTCCTTGCGAATGGTTTGAGCTTCAAGAGTGGCGTCGATGGTATGTCGAATCAAATCTTCAGCTTGAGGTTCTTCTTTATCGGTAGACGCTCTTTGTAAATTTGTCAATTGCGCTTGCAATACTTGCCTAGCCCTTCGTTCTTCTTCCAATTGCAGCATGATTAGATCCAGCTTTTGTTCCATGGTAGGCTCAGGTAGGTCGTCTTCAGCCATAGGATCATCCATATGTAGTGTCGTCATCCTGTAAAACTCAAAAGACCTTTCTCACTCAAAATCAGGTTAGCGGGATGAGTGTAGCTCAAATTCGAGGTTACAAGGCTATGTGTTTTTGGGTATTTCTTTCTCAATTTTCAGAAAATCTGCAATATTTCCTTCTTCGTATGCTGAAAATACTTTAGCAAACCTGTGTATAGGTAGAATACCTTGCCACGAACAACTTTGCAGTTCAGAGTTTCTGCGCAGGAACAACCCTTCTTGGAGTTTTGAGCACTAGTCAGTTCTGACTCCAGTTGACTAGTTTGACTTGCAGAGTTGCAGACTTAGCCGACCTGCAGAGTTGCAGACTTGCAGAACTTAGTGAACTTGCAGAACTTGATTACAGTCGACTTCGGAAGTCCAGGACCCAGAGTTTATGAACTTGATTGTCTTGTCTGACTTGCAGAAAGCTTAGTGTCTTAAGCTTAATAGCTTAAGGTTAATAAAGAAAAGGGGTAATTGTGGAAAAAACGGCGCAGTAGATGAGGACGTGGGCAGCCGTTTCATGCCGTCGCGGAATTTTTGGGCCCCCTCTTACACCTCGTGATGAATTTCTGAAGTGATTAAGCTTTCTTCTAAAGCTTAAGTCAAGCTTAAACTTGAGAGAGAGAAGAGATATGCAGTTTTCTCATAGTATATCCACGACTTTGATGAAGGAGATGAATGCGTGGTCCTCCACCTGTACAACTTGGTCCTTCGCGATCTGAGAGTAGAAACAGGGGTTCTTGATCGCCAGAAGTCTGCATGTATCGACGGTTCGCGACGAGAGTGACTGTAGAGCCCGATCGTTCCAAGAGCTCCGCCTTCGCTCGAGATGGGTAGCGATTGGAAGCTCTTGATCTCAGCTCCGCTCTGATACCACTGGTGCGCAGATCGGTCGATGTATGCTCACGTAGTGAATCCCGAAAGGTCCCCAAGAACAATGAACTCTACCTTTTTGCACAAAAAACAATGTAAAAGCATGAACGACAAGAAGCAAGAGACCAATTGGGTTCAATCTCCCCCCATGCCTTGTGTGAGCGCTTCACAAAGCATGTATTTTATGTATATTTCCATCTTCATGCTCAATAATAGCCCAATTTACAAAAATATGACAAGCTTTTAGCTTTTGAGTTTGCTTTCTATAAAAATAGGAAATAAAGCTAATGGACAGTGTCCATGGAGTCTGGCACGCCCAACACAATGTCCCAAATAAAAATAACATATCCGTGCGCATAGGCACATACAAAATAATAATCAATAATCAATTCCTCAATAGACATGACAAAATATAGGCGTGGCGCCTATCAAAATATAATCCATAGGTCGAATACTCGCTAAACTCCAATGCTTTCCTCCGCCACTGCTGCTATCTCTACACATCAACTGAAGCATTCACAATCGTTAGTAAAATAATACAATTAAACCGACAAAAGTGAATACCTAGCAGTCTTCAGCTAAATAAATCAACTGGTTAGAAATAAATCCTAACCTTAATTTATTACGAGTGCGCACTCTAAACTCATAAACGTTTATTAATTTAATATGCATTTTGCGGAATCACCCGCTATGGAATCACCCATATACACACTAAATTAATGAAACGCCCGAAAAGGACAGGCATCCCCATCAACTTCTCGCACAAAGAATCCACTTTTTGTATGAGCCCCGGTCATCTAAGTTTACGGAATCCACCGTAAAACCTCATGGAATCCACCGTGGAATATGCCTCCTGGCATCAACCACCCTTCAAGTACACCTAAACCTCAAGAGATATCTCCTAAGCCGCTGATTCCTTGATAAATCTATTAATCCCCCTTCTCCACCTTACTCCGATGATGAAGATTAAACTTCTGTCACAAATATGTAATTTATTATTATTATTATTATAAAAAAATGGAAAATATGTCACACATCATCACCGTAAGTTGCACATCCACCATAGCCACTACACCTACTAGGGGTCCTCAAGTTAGGTGTGTCCGGTGGCCTCGATCAGGTGGCTCCGTTCCTAACCCCCTAGCCTCATTTTGATCCCCCAGTTCCCGCTTAGGTCACATTAAGGGTAGGAAAAACCTAGGGAGATAACACTCGCATGTGGTTAGACCTGTCACCCTAAGCTCCATCCCACTAGCATGCACACAATGCACCACATGACACTGGCACACACCCACATGTAATGCACCTTTCTTTTCTTTCCAGGTATAACCAAAGGCCCCACCACCAACTTCAGAACCCCATCATCCATGCAATGCCCTCCCCATCCTATGCCATGTGCCATCAGGCAAAGCACAACCAACAAAGGACCCAAGAGCCACAATCAGAAAGTGAATGAAGGAACTCATGGGGAAGAGTGCAAGGGAACTCAGCCACGGAGAGTCAAATGATGGATCCATCTAGCACCGTTTTCAGTTTCAAAGATGGACCTGCCCCTCCAAATATTTGTGCTATACATTTTTGACAGAGTATCCCATGCCTCCTTTGGCGTACTTGCATCCTGAATATGCACAATCATAGAGTCTGAAATACTGATAGACAGCCAGTACATAACTTTTCTAGCTCTCTCATGCCATCCTTTAAATGCCTGCATTTGCTATTGATTGGGAACATCAGGAAGAACTGGTTCTTCTTCATTTCCTACAACGAATTCCCAATATCCTTTTCCCATAAGGAAATTCGTCATTCTAAACTTCCATGCTTGGAAGTTGTTCTTGTCAAGCTTTTCAGTGACAATCTGTGAAAGAGAATCAGACGCCATTACATAACACTGCAAAAATTTTTGTCACTGCAAATAACACAGCTTCAACCTCACAAGGGCAAATCTGCAAAACTGATGAAAGTGGTATTTGACCACACAGTCACTTCCTAGTGACGATTTTGCATCAATAGGAAACAAGGATGATTCTGTAACTCCCAATGTCTCTGCGCACAAGCATACGATGCAATTTCTACAGCAACTTTTCACCGACCTGTACAACAGTGGTCGCACAACATAAAACAGGGCCTTTTCCTGAGTGCATGTAGAAAACTTCCGCCTCCAAAACAGGCCCCGAAATGGCCTCAAATCAAAAAAACAGAGCAACCAAGGGCTAAAGGCCTTTTTCCTGCAGCATATACTACCCTCTTGCTACACCGCGAAGGACGTCTCAATCTGAGACAATGCACTCTTGCACTTTCCGGCTGTGCTACCTGCAAAGACTTGCTCCCAAAACAGAAAAATGAAAGCAACACTGGTCCTCTTACTAGAACACCGCGAACTTGGTTTGCTTTCTTGAGCTCCTTACCACGAACAAGGCTCTGATACCATGTCAAGATTGTGGGAGAGAAGGAAGGAGTCTCACTTGTAGCTTTCTTGCTTGCACAATGGGGGAATACACACAAAGGTGGAGGCTGAAAACAGTTTTCCTCTTCTTAGTTGTGTAAACCAAAAGAACTCAAGTACATAGAAATAGAAGAACCCTATATATGGGTCTCAAACCAAACTCAACTAACTAAGGTGGCATACTAACTGAGCCACGAACAAGAGTAGATAAGGATAGCTATCATCTAGCTATTATTCATGGGCGGTGTACCAATCGCATCTGCAAACTAACAAGTCGGTGACATAAATGCACAACGGTCACCCTGGCATATCACGAGTGGAGCTCGATATCTCAACACATAGACCTATGATGGGCTGTAAGGCACCTATAAGTATCCAGTAAACACCTTGATAGGTATCTGTTGGAAAGACTTGTATATCTGCCCAAGGATGTCACAAACTGCCCTATTCGTTACCCCTAGTCTTCAAATCTTCATCCACTCTTTCCCAAGTGGTCTTCTATGGTCCACCACCTGTGGTGAGGGATAAAATGGCAAGACAGGCACCTACATGGGCTCTGAAACTCCAGAAGATGTGCAAAGTTCCTTCAGGGGGGACCAGGTTATGCACCCCTACGGAGTCTTAAATAGCAAAGGAGGGTCCCCTATGTTTTGTCTTACTATCTCGTCCGGCTTGAAATTTTTCCTTGGTGGAAATATACATGGAAGAGCTAGTATTCTATCAATCAAAGTGTGATATGTTGGCTGAATCAAAATCTTGCCATTTCATGATATGCAAGAACAAAATGGAATAGGACAGAATTGAAATGGATATAGGTAAGGAATATCTACAGCAATGACTCACTGCTTTACAATTCTATTCCACTTACCAATTGATTCTTATTTTTAGCCATATTGCATTCCATCACATCAAGAAATTCAAGGTTAGGATTAGCACAATTTTTCCAACAAATGCAAGGAATTAGCAACAATTGGTTACTAATTTTTAATGGGTAAGATGAAAAGAATTTAGCATGACATCATTCAGCCCTAAGTTGGGACTATATGAAATCAAATGGTAATTCTGAAATGTGATTACTCTTTATTATCCATTTTCAACAAATGGATGGCTTTAAAAAATGGATTATAAAGAGATTAAGAGCAAAATTAAGAAATACCTCTTGCATTGTTGTAGTAGATGATTATGGAAGCTCCAATACACGTATGAGACTTGAAATTCTTGAACTTCCACTTGATGTAGCCAAGAATATCCTCAAATTACAATCCCCATGATGAATATGTAGCTCATAGACTCCAATTTCTCCTCAAGAAAGCTCCAATATCCAAAAGCTTGATAAAAGTGATCCTTGTAGCTAAATGTGGCTGGAGATTTGAAAGGGAATCAATAATAAGCATCAAAAGGGGTAGAAAACTTCAATCCTTGAGGGATAACTCTTCCATTGTAGCACATAAGCTTGCATATGCTGCCCATAGATTTTCAATGCCAAGAAGAAGCCCTATTCTTGCAATATTGATACAAGACCATGAATTCTTGATATAATCGTGTGCATAGAAGCTTTAGGAAGCATCAAGAACCAAAAGCCTCATGATAACATGCTTCAAAGATAAAAAAATTATATGAGAATTCAAGTGGCTGCCCTATTTTGACTCATTTCAAGAGTAGAAGTGCTCTAATCTTGCAAGAAATCTTCAATGTCGGTTCAATGAGTGTTGAAGAAGCTCAAGGATGCTTGTTAGAACAAAATCCCTTTGACATTTTGAAGAAATTTCAGAAAAAACTCACTGCTGTCATGAATCTGCCATAGCCAGGGTTTTGAAAACTTGAGAATGATCAAGGAAGTGTGAAGTAACCATGCTTGCTTGCTGAAGACCTTCAATAATGATTGCTTAAGCTTGTTATGCCTTGGCTTTAGCCTGACATTGCTGATTTTCGTGAAGGAAAAGAGGTTGGAAATCAGTGCAAATTGCACAAAATGCTCCTCTTGTCTTGGAAGATCAAGTTCACCTAGGCTAAGCAATAGGCTACTCTACATGAAGCTCATAGCACAAGGAGTCAAGCTCTGATGTCTTCTTAGTGGGAAATGGTCATTGGAAGAAGATTGAAGCACTAGAAGCCATGGATTCTTGGTTGAGAGGAAGAAGAGAGAGAAATTGGTCCCAAAAAGTAATCAAAGTTTAACTTTTGTAACCCCAGTTAGACTCCTGTTAGGGTCAAGAACCTTCAAAATGGACCTCCATTTGACCACATCCTTCTATTTTGTCCAAGAACCTCCATCTTCCTCAAGATCTTCTTCAAGAAACCTCCAAAATTAGTCCCGGCTTATTGCAGAGAACTCTGACTAGTCACGGTTTGAACTGTACCAAACCCTATGAGCAAATCTTGGTACTCCAAATAACTAGTTCTTGTCCCTGTGACTAAATTCTCCAAGAAAATGACTCTTTCCATGGATCAAAGTCCATGCTCTGATACCAATGTAATAAACCAGTTCTCATAGCAAATCAAATAATTCGAAATTCATGAAATACACCACACTTGCAAAGAAATACAAGAAATACACCATGTTTGCAAGGTAACCATAGCCAAGGTAGGTGGGCATGAAATAATATTGCCATGGAAGATTGAGAATCATAAATGTAAGCTGCAACATGAATACTCACCTCATGTCAAGGTGGGACATGGTATGCACCCCATATCTTGGTGGTTAAGAGCATGCACCCTCTTAGTTGGTGGGAGGAAGGAATCTCAAAGCATGTATTACTTGAAATGGCAAAAAGATCCCTCACAAGTTACATCTCCACCTTTTATACGTAACCCTAGCCTACTTTAGACTAAAGTGACTTATGCTTTATTACACTACCCTTCATTCCATTTGCCAGTGTGACGTTAAATCTAGTAGTCACGACTGGTGGGTTGCCCCAAGTTTGGAGTATTGCATGGCTTAGTACACTCACTCTTGCCCCTGTGTCCATGATCCCCTTTCTGGTGACGTCTCCTTGGCAAGACTACATGCATTTTCGTGCCTTACCAAAAGGCATTGACGTGCAAGGATTTAGGTATGGAGTGCAGCGTCAAGCTCGGTATTTGAGTTTTTGCATCATGCTCAGGCAAGTCTGTGGAAATTGGCTCATTTGGTTCTTTAACCCACTGCTTAAGCTCTCACCATAGCGTTGGGTGCTGCCTAAGCAAGTTGCCTAGGCTCAGAGTTACCAGAGTGGTCACCAGTGTATTGAGGAGGTTGCTAGTCACTCGCCTCTCTTCTAGGTTTGTGGTTCTTGGCCAATGGCCTTGATTATTTTTCCAGCTTGAGACAGTTACTTGTCTAGGCGGTTGAGCTTGTGGTTCCATTGCCTCCCTTGGTTTTGGTTATGGGAGAGAGATTGGGGTGCCTATGCTTGAGAGATCATAAATCTCATTCTTTAGTATGGGCTCAGCATCCTTTAGGTGCTCCTAGGCCACCCTTACCCATTCTTTCACCTTCTTGATGGCTTCGAGTTGGTGCTTTGGGTTGGGATACTCCCCAACCTTAGCACTTTCCTTTTTAGTCGTCTGAGGTGCCGATGTCTCCTCTTCTACGTTAACGACTTTCCCTCCAACCAGAAGAGTCATGGCACTTTCGGTTTTGAGGGTGACCTTAGTGTCTGGTCTCTTCTTCCTTTGTCTCCAACTCCTCTTTCCAACCGAGGTTGTGTCAAGGTTGCTAGGCCCTAGCAATGATATGTGGACTTTGTTTGCACATAGGTCATGACATGGAATGGGATAGGTGTGGCCTCCTCGTCGAGTTTCTCGACATCGAACAAACCTAATGGAACCAATGGCTCATTTTCCAAACTAGAGGATAGTCTCTACCTAGGGAAATTGACAAAGAGATGAGTGATTCCACACTCAATGCATCTCAGGTTAGCCTTATCTCTTTTTTCTTGCTCCCTCTCTTGGGGTAGCACGAAGAAATGTGTCATGGGTGAGCCAACAGACAATTGGTTCTTGGGTTTGCCCTCCTAGGCCTCTGCCTCTTCCTCTACCCAATGCCATCACCGATACTGGTTGATAGTCCATGAGGATAATGTTGCCTTCCTCATTGTATGACACATACGGGTTTACATGAGGCTCATTGTTGCTAGGCTTGCCCACATAGTAGATAGGGGTATCACTTGGTGGATCGGTCACGTAGGGTCCAAGCGGTCTAGGGATACCTGTAGGATTGATCTCCATCCTAGGGATGGTAGGTTTAGTGTCATTTGGTGCTGGAAGAGCCAACGCGGCTCCCATTCCAAAGAAGTTTGGTGGCCTATTTGCAAGGTGGGGTTGACTGTAAAGTTGTGGTATGGGAGCCTCCAAGGTGATTGACAATGCATGGTGTCATGGCCGAACCTACCACAATTAGCACAAAGTTGTGACCTAGGGTCCTGACACTCAACTGGCAAGTGGTTTCCACCGCAAGGCACACATTGGACGTGTGGGCGCATTGTTCATCTCATCATCTCCTATAGTTTGGCTATGTCCGCCGTCCTAACCTTTGCTAACTCTTGTCCAGACTCAGTGTCCTTTCCTTTGTCTTGAGTGCTTCAGTCTATTCTCTCACTCAGCGTTGAGGCTCTCTCAAAAATCGTGGCACTGGACTCTTCCTTATTCGAGCCTCTAGAGCCTCTTTCCTTGAGCTGGTTATCCACTTTAATAGCCTCTTCAAAGACCCTTTCCAATGCATCTTGCTACAAGCTTGAGTTGCTAGCCAAGGCCTTGTAGAGCTCCTTGCCCCATATTCTGTTGATGAATACCGTGGATACCTCCCTTTCGGTTGTCTCTCATCCAAGGGAATTATCTTGAAGAGGCTCCTTACATAGGTCACATAATCTCAAATGTCCTCTCTCTCTCTTTCTACTTGACATTCATAAGCTGCACTAATAGGTTATCCGAGTACCCAGGTTCGAAAAATCTCTTAATGAAGATATTTTTCAAGCCATTGAAATCGACACGCTTCGCAGCATCTAGACTTGTGTACCAAGTCCTAGCTAAGAATAGTCCAAAGGCTTGGGAGCATTGAGTAGGATCAATTAGGTTGTTGGCCTTGCAGACCTGCTCAAAGTGCTCCGCGAAGTTTTATGGGTCATTGGTAGCTTGATATTTGTCCAGCTGCTTTGCTACCACATGGATTTTCGAATGAATCTTAGAGCCCTGGTTCACTCCCAACCTCGTTAGTATCGATGTTCCCAATGCTGCAGCGCTTTGTTCTATGGTCATGTTATCTAGCAGCCACTTTGTTAGGAGCTTGCTCAGTGTGAGATCTCCTTCCAGCACTCTCTCACTCTTTGACTGATTCATGCATGCTAAGGCTAGCACTCTCTAGATCTCTCGCATTTCTAAGATTTGGCGCAAGTCCCTAGTTTGTTGATCCCGGTTGTATGAAGCCAAGCCTTGCAGAGCCCTACGGGCTAGTTTTCTCTCTTCCTCTAGGTCTGCTATGATGTCCTCTACTAGCCTACCATGGTGTTCTAGCCGAGTTTGAGCATCGTCTTGGTTCACTAAATGTTGGACAACCTCAAGAAAGTCTCCTAGGTTAAGCTCATCATTGCTTCTATAGCCTAAAATGCCTCCTTCCATGTCTAGGACTTCCTATTCTGCCAAGTTGTCGATCAAGTTGATAAGGCTGGGTAGATCCACTTCTACGGTATTGTTTGTCCTTGTTGCGTTCAGATTTTTGGCCGTGTTCTCTACTTGGTCTATCTTTGGGGATTCGATATCCCTTTTATGTCTTTAGGTCTTCTCTTACTGGTGGGCTCCTTCTAGTTCTTAATTCCAGGTGTGTTTCTTGTTACTTACAACCAGTCCTCAATTTTTCCTCACTCGTGAGTGGGTGTGCATGTGTGCTCCTTTCTATGTACTATGCGAAATCAAGCTTTTAGCTTTCCTTAACTGAGCTTTGAGTGATAGGAATCAGAGTGGGTGAAAAAACAAAGTGCATGTAGCTCGGGTGCTCTTGTCTACAGGTTGGCTTGACAGGGTCGTGTGTTTAGTTCCTGCGCTATCTTGTTCGGCTTGGTCCAAGTCAAGTTGGGGTCTTGCAATCAGCCCGCAACACCAACCACCCTTTCAAACCATTCAACCACAATCTCTGGGTTTGTAACTACGTGTGAGGCATTTGATGGGTTCTTCCAATGTGGGTCACGCTTCTCATTAGTTGGGGCTCATCAAAATCCCAGGTTTTCCTTCTAAGACTGTATCCAATTTCCCAGTGTCCGATTTTGAAAATTAGATGCCCAAGTTACCAGTGTCTGATTCTAGGGATCGGATAGGTTTGGGTCCGATTGTCACAATCGGACATGTGTGTGTGTGATCACATAACTGAAGCTGGTCCGATTCTTGCAATCTAATTATCGTGTGCCCGATTTTTGTGTCCGATTCTAGCAATTGAATTTCTAATTGACCGATGTCTGATTTTGGAGTGTTCAATTGTGGATGATCTGATTGTTTGGGATATGTCCAATTGGACAAGGATCTTGGTTCAATTCTATGGTGCGATCATCGCGGTTGGAATTGGAGGACTCGGGTCGCGGCTCGGGTCATTTGGAGTTGGTCCCATCATTCGATCAGACCGGTCCGAGAGGTCTGATAATGGGTTGTTCGATTTTCAAAATTGGACAATATGGGTTTGTCCAAGTGTCCGATTCTGGGAATCAAACAATTCGCTCGGCCCGATTCTGAGAATTGGACACTGGGGGAGGCGTCTGATTCCATCGGCCATAATGCGTGTCTGAATCTCATTGAAAGTCCTGATATGCTCTGATCGATCTGATGTAGACCTAGACCTGAAAGCTCTCTCTCTCTCTCTCTCTCTCTCTCTCTCTCTCTCTCTCTCTGTCTCTCTCTCTCTCTCTCTCTCTCTCTTTCTCTCAAAAAGCCAGAACTATAAATTAGGTTTTCCCTAGTCACCCAAGACCTTAAGCCCTCACAGGCCTATACCTTAGCCTTTCCAATCACTCGACCTTCGACCACACATTTGAGCACTCTTTTGTTCTCATTTTCCCCTGTTATTTCCCTATTCATGACTATTTTACAGTAGTGAACTTCAAGCTTCCCTCTCTGATTTCCTCTGATTTCTCCTACCTATCCTACTTTAAATGCGACAAAAATCAAAAGCAGGGTACTGAATGGATCTCTCCTACTCAATCAATCATAAAAAACCAAAAATAATTACTTATTGCATGGATTAAAATCCAAGACCTTCTATTTATCTCAAGCTTCGGTTCGGGGATGAAACCTTTACTTCGACACTCGGTTTGAAGCGCGCAAGTGCTCAAGCTTGAATCTGTTAGTCTTAGCAACGGAACCAAAATTTTGTGGTGAGCACAAGCTCTACCGCCAAGACCCACGGACTACTTATTGTTCAAGCATTTCAAGTGAGCACTAATGGCTACCTCTCACATAGCCGACGTGCTATCCCTCTCTATGAGTGTAGTGAGCTTACCTTGATGCCCAATTGAGTTGCTTCCTCTCTCAAGCACTCCGATAGCTCCATGATTCTTGATGCAATCTAAACCATCCTCAAACCTCCACCTCTAAGCTCCATCCTCCATAGCCGCACGTGAGACAAGAGAAGAGGACGGAAGAGGAGAGAAGAAGACGAGAGGAGATACTCGAGAGATTCAACTTCTTGATCCCTCACCCTCACACACTCACTCCCTCACACTCTCACACTCCCTCCCTCAACCACACATAAGCAAGCAAAGAGAAGAGAAGGAGAGAAGAAGAAGAGTCCACTTTCCACACACCAAAGAATGATCTCTTATTCATCTTTTTAACTTTATATACAAAGCCCTAAATCTTATTTGGGCAGTCATCCCCTTTTTACATGGCCATCCATAGCCTAGATCCTTTTTTCCATTGTTCTCCTATCTTGCTAGCTTCCTTCCTACCGCCCATCTACATTTACAATTTGCACAGGTCAGAGCCCGGTGCTCTTAAAATAAATCACAGTGCACCTTGCACTCTTTTACAAAAGTATTGACTTGCACTTTTTCCTGAGCGCTTCTCCTTGGTTTAGGACTTTCTCACACTTCTTGTGTTTCCCGGCGCACCTTCCTTCTCCATTCCACTTTTGCCTTGGCTTTTTCTTCTGCTTTAGATTTTCTGGATTTTCCACCTTGTTCATTTGAGGGTTAACAATATTATTTTTCTTTTCCCGAGGAAGGTTGAATTTCATAGTCTTGCAGAGGGAATGTTCTCTTTTGGAACTACAGGTTCTCCTTTCTTTGCACACATTATTGTGGCCACTTCCAAGTCCACCAAATTGGAAGAAGGCTCTTGGGTCTTCTGTTGGGTATTAGAAGCAGATTTCATAGGAGTTGGACCTGGACAATCTTTTGCAGTGTGGCCTTCTCCTTTGCATTGACTGCATAAGGGCTTGTAATCCACAGAACTTCTAGGCTTTGGACAATTTGGTGAACTATGACCCTTTTCTCCACATTTGTAACACTCCACCTCCAATCTCTGACTTCCACCAGACTGTCGTCTTCTATAACTCTGAGAGGGAAACCTCCTTGGACCAAAATTAGGACCAACTCCCTAGGATTTGGTCTAATGTCCTGCGTTGTCATTTTGGATTCTAACAAGTTAAATCTTGCATCTTCATCAAAAAGAAGGCTCCAAGAATGATTGATTTTCGGGTACATTCAGTGGCTAAATGTTCCACTTGATGGCACTTTTCACACCATGTATTAGAACACATCACATCTCTCCCACTCCCACAGGAGTGGATATATTGGCGGTATTCACCTTTAGCGCTTGTAGAGCTATTCTGTAATCACATCCAAAAGCTCTTTCTTGATACTTGCCACTGAATTGGATAGTTATTTCTTATTGAGATGGCAAGCTCAACACATGAGGACATTGATGATGGACCACCTAGCTAGATGAGTCCGCATGTCTACACTTAGCATGTTGGTGGTCATTATGATACTCACATAGCCACTGACTTATCACTTATTATATTTAGTTTGTTACACCTACCTACAGCTGGCAAAGATATATAACACCAGTCGATTAGTGTAGTCAGTTATGCACTATTTGACTTAGAAGGCCACTTTCCTTTATGTTGTATCTTACCTATACTTTGTGTACATTGTATAGTGTGTGGAAGAAGAAGAAAATTTAGCAAGAAAAGTTTTGGCCTCCATCTCTCTTCTTGTGTTCTTGAGTGAGCTTCCTCTTGTGTATATAGTGTGTGTTTGGCGCAGCAGCTCAAGAAAATCCCCCATCATGCGATTCTTGACATGGTATCAGAGCCATGCCAGTGAGAGAGGCTGATTTTGGAGGTTGAAGTGAAGGAGAAGAAGCAAGGTTTGAGTAAGTAAGCAATGGGTAAAAAGCTTTCCCATTCTTCCACTCTCTCTCTTGGATAGTGCCTATGGAGGCACCGAAAGCAGAGTCGAGCAAAAATCTCAGATTGTTGTGAGATTTGGTGTGCAAGTAAATCACTGTATATTTTGTAGATGGGCCCTTTAGGACTTTCCCGCAGTTATTTTGGGCATCTGAGGCCATTTCAGGCCCTGTTTTAGAGCTACAAGGTTGCGGACAACAGTTTCAGGGTACACTATGATTTCGACTGTATTGATCGAATGTGGGTGCACAGGTTATAGATTGCGAATCTGTATTTTTTGAGGTCTTTGTAGGAAGAAAACATAAGGTTTATCTACAAACAGGTTGTAGATTACATGTACTATTGAGCAATCAGTGAAAAAGGTTGATTGGTGTAGTGTTGTGCACGTGTTGTAAAAGATTGTAGAAGACTAGCTTGTTGTGTTGTATCCTTGTTTGTGATAATGGTAGAGAACAGTGGAAATCCCATTATTGAGAAGCTTGATAAGAACAACTACCCTTCATGGAAGTTCCGTATGACAAACTTCCTCATTGGAAAGTGCCTTTATGAGTTTGTTTCAGGTGAAGAAAAGGAGCCAGAGCTGCTATTGTAGATGAATTAAAAGCATGGAAAGAATGGAATGTGAAAGACAAAAAGGTGATGTACTAGCTATCTGCAGTCATTGATAATACGATGTTGGGACATATTAGGAATGCAGAAAATTCACATGCAGCTTGGACAATTTTTGAGAACATGTTTTCAGTAAATACAAAGGCACAAAAGATTCAACGCAAGTAAGAGTTGAATGCCTTGAAGAAAGGAAAAATGTCTGTCAATGAGTATGTGTTGAAGATGAGGAGCATTGCAGATGCTTTAGTAGCAATTGATGCAATGCCTGATGATGATGATTTGGTTTCATCCACTTTGAGTGGCCTTAACAATGAAGGCATGGAAATCATTTGTTACTTTAGTATATATACGAAAGCCATTTCCAGATTTTAATGAGTTGATCTCTCTCATAATTACCAAAGAGATCAATATGCAGGGTGACTCATTTGAAAAACATGGTGAACAGGTTCAAGCATTTTACTCAAGTTCAAGAAGGAGACGTGGTAGATCCTCTTCGAGAGGCCGTGGTATGGGACGTGATGGCAATAACCAGCAAAATAGTTTCAATCTGCAATTTGGTGAAATGCAGGTTTCAAGAGACCGAGGAAACTTTAGAGGTAGGGGGAGCTCTAGAGGAAGAGGTGGATGGTAGAATATAGGTTTTGGAAATTCTGCTATTGTTTACCATTATTGTGGCAAAACAGGCCATATTGCAGCCCATTGCTATGCAAAGAAGGATGATATTCGCGGTGGTAAATTGCAGCAAGGAAACTATGCATCGTCTTCACGACACAATGAAGATAAAAATGAGCGTATGTTTGTTATGCAGCATATGATGAATACAGTTACAAGAAAGGGGACACATGATGATGTATGGTATGTCGATTCAGGTGCATCTAATCATATGACCAGTCATGTTGAATGGCTTGGAGAGATGCAAGACTTACAAAATGCCACCCAATTTCACACATTGGAAAGGTTCCCTTGTCCTTGTATGATGGCCAGACAAAGAGTCTAACAGATGTATTACATGTGCCATCAATTACAAAGAATCTAGTGTGTGTTTGCCAAATGATAGAGCAGGGGTTGCAGGTCCGATTCAATGCAAAAGGTTTTTTTGTAGAAGACTTTAATTATAAGTGTAGGTTGGTCGCAAAAGGAAGTAGAGTTAGTCGAATGTTCACTTTAGATGCTGGAATTCCTGCAATGGATGCTGCTATGTATGCTAAAGAAAAAGGAGTAGTTGCAGATATTGAAATATGGCATAAGCGTATTGGACATGCAAATGTGCAAAGGCTGAAATTAATGCAGTCTAGAGGATTGGTTACAGAGTTACCTTCTTTTAGAGTTGCAAAATTGCATAAAGTCTATGAAGCATGCCAGTTTGGTAAGTAGGCAAGACAACCCTTCTCGCATGACAGAGAAGTGAGTAGAAAAATACTTGATGTAGTGCATATAGATGTTTGGGGGTCAGAATATATCTCTTGGTGGTAGCAAATACTTTATCACATTTATTGATGATTGTTCAAGGAAGCTATGGGTATACTTCATGAAGGAAAAGAGTGATGTGTTTGAGCACTTCAAATATTTTAAGGCAGCTGTTGAAACAGAAATAGGCTTAAAAGTGATGAAGTGCTTGAGATCAGATGGAGGGGGAGAGTACCTCTCTAATGAGTTTAGTGGCTTCTTGAGGACTCATGGGATAAAGAGGTAATTTACTTGTAGGTATACCCCATAGCAAAATGGTGTTGCAGAAAGAAAAACAGGCATATTGCAGAATTTGCACGGGCATTAATGGCTGAAAAGAATATGCCCAAACATTTTTGGTCTGAGGCTATCCATACTCCTGTCTACATTATGAATAGAACTCCCACAGCTGCAGTTTATGGGATGACTCCTGAAGAGTGCTTTACTGGCAAGAAGCCTGATGTATCGCACTTGAAGGTATTTGGATGTGTTGCATATGTTCATGTGCTAGATGAGATATGGAAGAAGCTCGATCCAAAGGCTTGAAAATGTACTTTTATTGGGTGCTCTTTAGAGCAAAAAGGATATCGATGTTATAACCCTGTCACAGGTGAGTTCAGAGTGAGCAAGGATGTTATCTTTGATGAGATGGGTAGCTGGTATGCACCTGATGGTGATGTATTAGATGATGATAATGATCAGGACAGCTATGTGCAGAAAGAAAAACAAGAATCATGGAGTCTTAGTGGACCAGAAACATCTGGTACTATACCTACAGTGAGCCCTTGGTTTGGGAGACTAAGGACTAGCCCCACATCTTCAAGTGGATCTATAAGTGTTGCACGGAAGGATAAAGGAAAGAAGAAAGTGTTGGATGGTAATGATGCATCTACCAATCATTTGGGATTTGATGGAGATTCTAGTGGTTCAGAGAGTTTAGATGATGAACTTGGTATTCCTTCAATCAGGACACCAGGTGTACAAAGAGCTCATAGTAATGTAAAGGCTCCATTGAGTGATCCGATGGCACGCAGATCTAGCAGGGTTAGATACCCTATTAAAAGATTTGTCTTTGAAGGTTATGCAGCTCACCATTACACTTATACGGTGAAACTACTTGAGGATGTTGAGCCCACTTGTTTTAAGGATGCTATTGGTCATGCTCATTGGGATGCAGCAATGGATGAGGAGATGGTTGCATTCGAAGTCAATAAGATTTGGTATCCTTACCTAAGGGTACAAAATCTATTGGATGTAAGTGGGTTTACAAAGTTAAGCATAATGCAGATGGTTCAGTTAGTAGGTATAAAGCTAGGCTGGTTGCAAAAGGTCCAGTTGCTAGGATGGCAACTGTTAGATGTGTCATTGCCTTGGCAGCATTCAAAGGTTGGAGTTTGCAGCAAATGGATGTTAAGAATGCCTTCTTGCATGGTGAATTGCAAGAAGAAGTGTATATGGAGTAGCCAATAGGTTATGAGGATTTAGAGTATCCCACATATGTGTGCAGGTTAAAGAAGGTACTCTATGGGCTGAAGCAAGCACCTAGAGTATGGTTTGACAAGATTGGAGAGTATCTTGTCAATATTTTATTTTGTATTTCTAATGCTGATCACTCACTTTATGTGAGAAAGGGATATGCAGGTTTGGTCATCATAGTCATCTATGTGGATGATTTGATTATTATAGGTGACAGTGACAATGGGATTGCCGAAGGTAAGGACTTCTTGAAGAAGAAGTTTGAGATGAAAGATTTGGGTGAGCTGAGATACTTTCTTGGTATTGAGGTGATTAGATGTGATGATGGTATATGGCTATCCAAAAGGCAGTATGGCTTGGATATGTTATCCAAGTATGGTATGACAGCATGTAAGCCTCTTTCAGTACCATTGGAGCAAAATGTGAAGTTGAGTGCTGACATTGGGGATGAGATAGAAGACCCTACTATGTTCAGGAGGATAGTAGAGAGTTTGATTTACATGACTATCACAAAGCCAAAATTTAGCTATGTTGTTGGCCTTGTCAGTTAGTTTATGTAGATGCCTAGAAAGCCTCATTTGGATGCAGTTAGACGTATATTGAGGTATGTGAAGTCCACTTTATATTATGGACTTTTTTATGAGGCAGGTAAGGACATACAGGTCTTTGGATACACAGATGCAAATTGGACTGGTAGCATGTCAGACAAAAGATCTACAAGTGGATTCATGTTTTCCCTTGATAGTGCAGTAGTTACATGGAGCAACAAAAAGCAACCTACAGTTGCTTTATCGAGTACAGAGGCTGAGTATAGAGGTGCTACTATGGTAGCATGTGAGGTGATATGGCTGAAAAGTTATTAGGTGATTTGGACGTGCAAGGAGATGGTTCAATTGTCATTCATTGTGACAACATGAGCAGCATACAGCTAGCTAGGAATCCAATGTTCCATGCTAGGACAAAACACATTGAGGTGCACTACCACTTTGTGAGAGAGAAGGTACTTGCAGGAGAGATTGACTTGGTATATGCCAGCACACAGGATCAGATAACTGACATTTTCACAAAGGTATTGGGTGCAAAGAAGCTTCAAAAGTTTCGAAGCTTACTTGGAGTTACAGAGATAGAATTGAGCTTGAGGGGGACAAATTACACTTTTGGTAAATGATAACCCTTTGAAACAAATAATAGTCGTACAGAGCTGAAGTAAAAGGATTCGAACCTTTGCTTGTTGGTATCAAAAACCAGTGCCTTACCACTTGGTGATACTCCATAGAAAGGTAACCTAAAAAAAAAAGGCAAGGCCAGAGACGAAAAAATTGAGCTTCCATCACAAATATGGGCTTAGCAGGATTCAAACCTACAATATTGCCATTATGAGCGGCACGTTTTAGCCATTCAAACTATAAGCCCATAGCGCACTATCAATTCGATCAATTTGTCACAAGAAATGGAACGAACTTAAAGTCCTTTTCATAAACCAACTTCATAACCTATTTGGCTAGCTTTAATCATTAATACATGCTTTGTTGAGTAATCTTAGATAATAATATCAATGGTTTGTCTGCCATTCCTATAGCAGTTTAGGTAGCTTAGTTGGTTAGAGCAAAAGACTGAAAATCTTTAAGTGATTCGAGTCCACTCCTAAGCGACTATGACCACTGAAATTAGATTCAACGCTAATGATACACTAGACACAACCAGAACTTCAAATTATGGAACCAAAGTGACAAGACAGTATCTTTAACCATACCAACTTTAAGTTACTAATATGGCAACCAATAAATGGTTAAGATATGGAGCAGAGCCTAATTGTTTCTGTCATCATATGCTTTTATGTTCAAGCCAGTGGTTTCAACCGGGAAAGTGATTATTGGTCTCTTACGTGATTTAATAGAAATACTATTTGCTTGCCTGCTTAAATGTCGCTAATAGCTTTTATGAAACAAAAGTATTGTTTCAAATAAGCTAGCTCAACAACAACTCCGCTATACTATAGCCATAAAACTAATAATCCAGTATCCGTTGCTGTGACCAAGCTTAATATCTTTTAAGCCTATAAGCTCATAACTAATAAATGTCAATAAAGCTACATCGAAAAGGCCAACGCTAAGGAACTTCATTTCAATGTTAACAAACAATAAGGTTAAGAAACTTTTGTACACAGCTCGAAACTATAATGGGGTTACATCCTAAACAATGCTCTGTTTAATCAGTTGTCTAAATAAAGGCTCTAATCAACCGCTATCCTTTTATATACAGAAATAAAATATCGAAATGGCATACCCTATGTAATGCAAAATGACAAAACTTTTGGCTACGTTAGGACGGCATGTTTTCACCCGATCTATCTTTTATAGTCTAAATCATTGGTTTCTCTTATGCGTAGATCAGCTTTAAGGAATATCCGAAACGATCGTAACGGAAAGTAACACTCTTTTTTTTACACACACAGGAGTATCCCTTATTCATATCATTTCAACTTACTCTCTTTCACTTATCGGTCTGAATCTGGGTTAGGGAGTGCTTTTAAGGCCATAACGCCTTTTTCGTATCGCTTCCATATACGTGATTTTGACATACTTTTTTGTTTCCCTTACCTAGTTATTTGAAAACTAATTAATAAGAGACAACAAATTCATCAAAGCAAATACCCTTTTTTTCAAGTACGTAATAGTGGCTCCCCTTTGAGTTAGAGACCCTATTTCTACCACTTAACAGGTACCTTCTAGGTTTCACATTTTGGGAATGTTACGAGGTTTTCTTTGAGAGAAAATTTTAAGCTGCTTTGTTTCCTCTCAATTTGCCCCACGGTTACATGGAGGCAACCCATGGATAACTACAATGGGGGCAATTTTATTATAGCCTTATATGAAACTTACTATCGGAGATTCCTTATTTTATATAGTCATGCATGGATTAAGCAACTAGCCAATACTTTTTTTTTGAGTGCAAGGATCCTAATTTCGCAGATGGCAGATCGTTTAACCATATGACATAGCCACATTATGTACATACTATAAAGCTCGTAGGCTAGCTTTCAGCCAACCCATTTGCGTAATGTGGGCTTTTTAAAAACTTATTTCTAGCAGGACTATCCGGATCTCCTTGGCAAGGTTCCTTCCTTGAGCTTCACGACTTCACCTCAGTTACTGACCCAACCATAATATGTAGCGGAAACACCTTTAAAACTAAAGTGAATTACACTTAACGGAAGCATAATGCACTTTACTAATAAGTGATCCCTGCTCAATGCTTCAGGCGGAGCCAATTCCCAGGGTGTGATGGGCGGTGTGTACGAGACTCGGGTACATATTCACCGTGGCATGCTGATCCGCGATTACTAGCGATTCCAACTTCATGTCCTCGAGTTGCAGAGAACAATCCGAACTTAGACAATCTTTACGGATTCGCTCCACCTTACGGCCTTGCTTCCCATTGTAATTGCCATTGTAGCACATGTGTAGCCCATCTCATAAGGGCCATGTGGACTTGACGTTATCCCCATCTTCCTCCATAGTAAAACTACGGGCAGATTTTCATGAGTGCAACACCCAATAAAAAGAATACCGTCAATCTCAAGCAACCATTGACACTACAAGGAATTGGGCAATTAGCGATGGCGATTAGCGACGGTGGATATTGACGTCGCTATTGGCATCGCTATTTGCGTCGCTATTGGCATCGCTATTTGCATCGCATTTGCGACGCAAATAGTGATGCAAATAGCGACACCAATAGCGATGTTGCAGAGAAAAAAACGCGGCCGCAACCCAAGCGCGGTTTTCATTTCTTTTGCTTCGACTTTTGAGAGCGGGAGCGAGGGAGAGAGCGAAGGCTTTGTGAGAGAAGAAGAGGAAGAAGACTTGCTACCGCCGCCGCCACCACCATTGTTCACGAAGGAGAGGAGGAGCCCTCATTGCAAAGAGAAGCCGCCCCATGCTCGCCATATCTCATTGGTGAGTCTCCCTCTCTCTTTCTTTTGCTTGTTCAAGGTTTAAATCGTTCTCTTTTGTTTGTTTAAGAGAGGAAATGAAAGAGAAGGAGAGGGAGAGAGAGAGAGAGGGAGAGAAAGAGAGGGAGAGGGAGAGGGAGAGAAAGAGAAAGAGAGGGAGAGTGCATTCTCTCTCTCTCTCTCCCTTTTGCTTGTTTAATGTTTAAATCACTTTCTTTTTTGCTTGTTTAGGAGAGGAAACGAGAGAGTAAGAGAGAAAGAGAGAAAGAGAGGGAGAGGGAGAGGGAGAGGGAGAGGGAGAGGGAAAGGGAGAGAAAGAGAAAGAGAAAGAGAAAGAGAGGGAGAGGGAGAGGGAGGGGGAGGAAATGAGAGAGGGAGAGAAAGAGAAAGAGAGGGAGAAGGAGGGAGAGTGCATTCTCTCTCTCCCTCTCCCTTTTGCTTGTTTAATGTTTAAATCACTTTATTTTTTGCTTGTTTAGGAGAGGAAATGAGAGAGAAAGAGAGCGAGAGGGAGAGGGAGAGGGAGGGGAAGGAAATGAGAGAGGGATAGAAAGAGAAAGAGAGGGAGAGTGCATTGTCTCTCTCCCTCTCCCTTTTGCTTGGAGGATGTTTAAATCACTTTATTTTTTGCTTGTTTAGGAAATGAGAGAGAAAGAGAGTTAGAGAGGGAGAGGGAGAAAAAGAGAAAGAGAGGGAGAGGGAGAGGGAGGGGAAGGAAATGAGAGAGGGAGAGAAAGAGAACGAGAGGGAGAGGGAGAGGGTGAGAGAGAGAGTGCATTCTCTCTCTCACAACGGGTTTAGTTGTTTGTTGTTTGAATCACTTTTTTTTTTGCTTGTTTAGGAGAGGAAATGAGAGAGAAAGAGAGAAAGAGAGAAAGAGAGGGAGAGGGAGAGAGAGGGAGAGAGAGGGAGGGAGAGGGAGGGGAAGGAAATTTAAGATAATAGACTTATTGATAATGGTATGCAATGTGCTTTGCCATGGGCCACGTACATTGGTGACTCTTTAAGATGGCTTAAAAATGGTCAATTCCTTCATAATGTCCAAGTAGGGGATCTAATTGTGATATGCATAATTCATTGTTTTTGTATTAACTTTATAGGCATGCCAAATTAGAAATCATGCCAACTAGTCAACGGAAGGACTAAAAGAAAATGATACCCTAGCTAATGGTCATTACGGTACTTCATCAAAATGAACCCAAAAGTATTGTTATAGAAGAATAAACCCTTAAATTGAGTATAGAATAATTTCTCTCAGGTCTTATGACTATGAGTAGAATTGATTGAAATAAATTTTATTACTATAGTTATTAAATTTCATAGATGGCGCACATTAATTTTAAAATGGATTACTTATACTCAAAGCCGAGATATAACAAATAATTATCTACCGGGACAAACAAATCCTTGAGCATGATACAAGGCCGAGATATAACATCGAAAAATCTCTCAACTACTATATACAATGCAAGATTTATGGTCAACTTGCAACTTGACGTACATCTCCATAAAGCTATCCATTTAAGCCTCATTTGTTGTAATGTAGATAAGATGGAAAATGAAGGTGGTCTTATTGTTCAAGACCGCAAGACGTATCTTAATCAGTGTATCCCATGTCCTTGCTCTCAATGCAAGTTGGCAATTAGACGAAAACGCCGATTGTCTATAGAACACGTACGACGATTTGGCGAGTTTCAATCTGAGATCATTGATCAGGCGATTGTGGATTTTCAGCAAACGGTAATTTGAAGTTAATATTAATCATGCATTGTACTCTCAAGCTAATTAAAAACCATACACAATAAGATTGGGTCTTGTTGGCAAATTTTCTATCCAGGGGGGTGATGTCTCAACCCAAGGGGGAGTGCACCCTTTGCGGCCAATTAGAAGAGTTCATGGACGTGCGATGGATGGATTGTAGGAGCCAATCGACCACTCGCAAGGCCCATCTATACCGTCAATGCCAGAGAAGACAGACAACCTTCCCGACCTGCCTACAATCTTGGAGCCTAAGATGGAGGCAATGATCGATGCATTGATTCCCATGGATGTTGAGACATCTGACCCACTTAGAGAGGAAGCATCCATGCCATTATATGATGGGTGTCGAGTATCTCGGTTGAAGACATTGCTTGCACTCTTAAGTGTGCAAGCAAAATATGGTTGGAGCGATACGAGTGTGACTGAGTTATTCAGATACCTTGCACACAGGCTTCATTGATTTTTTTTTTAACAGTATTATTGCAAACATTTGTGTTTTTTCAAGGTGTTTTATGATTTTTTTCAAGTTATTGAAATATCATATATTGCCACCTGCAAATACCATGCCTGAGTCTCGTGATGATGCACGACATGTTTTACGGAAGCTTGGCATGGACTACAATAACATCCATGCATGTATCAACGACTGCATATTGTTTCGAGATGAATACGAGACTATGGAGACATGTCCAAAGTGTGGTGCTCACAGGTATCGACAGGACTTGTAAGGGCAAACCATCCCTCAAAAAGTTCTCAGACACTTTCCGCTCATCCCCCGCATAAACCACATGTTTCACACATCTGCCATGGCAAGCTTGACAACGTGGCATGTGCAGAATAGGTCTACGGATGGAGTTCAATGAATATCAGCAGATTCGCGCGCATGGAGCCACATTGACTCTACCTTCCCAGGCTTTGCGCGAGAGCCAAGGAATCTTCGGCTCGGTCTCGCCATGGATGGTGTGAACCCATTCGGTCTGCGCTCGACTTCTTACAGTGTGTGGCCTATAGTGCTTGTCAACTACAACATCCCTCCATGGCTTTGTACAAAGAAAGGACATCTCATCCTTAGCTTGCTCGTCCCGGGCCGCTACAAAGTAAAAAATATGGATGTGTATCTTCGTCCATTAGTTGATGAGCTTAAGATTTTGTGGGAGGAGGGGGTCACGGTGCAAGATATGAGCAGGCGCGATGGTCGGCGGTCAGCCAACATTCGAGCCATTCTCATGTGGACGATGCATGACTTTCCGGGATTGGGAGAGTGCTCAGGTGAGCAGACCTTTGTTCTCGTTGGTAATATCTATATTTTATTTCATTCAATCAAGTATTCACTAGGTCGTGGCTTGCCTTACAGGTCTGGTTACCTCAGGTTATCATGCATGTCCATTGTGTGGGCCACAGTTAGACTCCCAAAGGTCACGAACCATGAAGAAGATGGTATATCAAGGACACGCCGCTTTCTTGCCGGAGGATCATAAACTCAGGGAAGGTTTTCTTGGACGACCTCCAGCACGTATGAACGCTGCAAGCTGGTATGAACTGAAAATGGTAAACTCGGAATCACATCCAAATGGAATGCGACGGTTCTCAGTTTTCTACGAGTTGCCATATTGGACCCACTTACAGGTCAACCACTTGTTGGATCCCATGCATATTTTCAAGAATGTGGGCAGCTTGCTATGGGACCACATCACAGGAAAGAGAGACACTATAGGGTCACGAATGGATTTAAAGGAGGTAGGTAAGATGGAGGCGGTTTGGCCGCAGTCGAGTGCTGAAGGGGGAGTGCAGCTTCCTCGCGCTCCCTGGGTTTTGTCTACCAAAGAAGAGCGCATTGTGAAGCAAGTAATCAAGTCTATCCGCACTCCGACGGGTATGATACGTTCTCTCAGGTCCGCATTTTCTAAAGATGACCAAATGTCTGGGCTAAAATCCCATGATTGGCATAAGATATGTCAGGTTTGTGAACAGAATGGATTTTAATTAGCGTGGACATTTTGAAATTTGAAAAGTGACCATTATTCATAATGCTTTCTCATTTGTGGCAGTTTGTCCTACCGATCGCGATCGCGGGATGCCTTACTCCAAAAATTCGCAAGGCCATTTACAAGTTGTCGAGTTTGGTGCAATGGATCTCACAGAAAGAGATTAAGACGTCCTCTATTGAATCCGCAAGGCGGGGAGCAGTTGAGACGGTCTGTCTCTTTGAGAAATACCTGCCCACGAGCATGCTCACGATACAAGTTCACCTTCTTGTGCATCTTGTGGACGAAGTGGAGATTGCTGGACCTGTCCATACGCGATGGATGTTCTTCCTAGAGCGCTTCATGAAAACCCTGAAAGGCTTTGTGCGACAACGAGCTCGTCCAGAAGGTAGCATGGCGGAAGGTTGGTTGGTGTCAGAGGAGTTAGTGCATATCTCACAATGGCTACCAACGGTGGAACCAGACAATGAAATGCTATGGACGCTAAAGGACGATGATAGGCTGACTGGAGATGTGGTGGTTGGAAATGGGGTAGAAAAAAGAATGGATGCCTCAATGGAAGAGAAGGTGAATCGCTTTTGTATGTTGCACCATGCCTCCATGGAGACGTGGCTCGCCAAGTACCAGATTGCAAGGCAAGATCGAGAGGAAGCGCGAGCTGAATTCCGACGCACGCAGTACGCGTCACCGACTGATTCGATATCCCGAAGGCATGGAGGAGATGCCGCGGTTTATGTCAACACGATGGTTGCATGGAGCCTTGACCGCAGCATCCAGCGAAGGGACAAAGGTCTCAATGGAGGAGTGGGAGTTCTCGAGGGGATGTAGTCCAAAGGTAATGAGGGGTTTAGAATGTGTCATATCTAAATTTGCTTGCTACATCTAATTTGAGTATTTCAATGTATAGGACAAAATATATAGTGCAGCGTGGTCGCGCGGACGGCATTTTCAGGTGGAGCGTATTGACAAAATGCGCTCCACAATGGACTGTGGTGTCATGGCAAGGTTTGAGCAAGAGAGCCGGCGAAGAGCAATGGATCCGAACACGGTTGTGGATGAGATGGAGTATTTTGGGAACTTGCAAAGTATTATTACGGTGGATTACCGTAGCTTCTCCATGATACTATTCGATGTGCAGTGGTTCAAAGTGGTACTTGGAGGAGTTGGAGCAACAGTTCGACAAGGTCCATTTGGATTTCTCGAAATAGATTCCGAAAAAAAATGGACGGATTTGCGCGACACTTTTGTGTTGCCGGCCCATTGTGAACAGGTGCAAATAGTCATTTGCTTGCTAATTGTAATACGACATGGTTTATGTCACAATGGTTTGAACTCGCTTTGTAAGTGTTTGTGAACAGGTAATCTTCTATCCAAACCCCCGACAACCTCGATGGTGGTATGTTATATCTTCAACTCCTCGAGGTGCGAGAGTATATGATCAAAGCGATGTTCCAGGCATACATGAAGAAAATATGCAAATAGAGGGGTTGATATTACAAGGGGTGGAGGCCACCACAAGCTTGGAGCCCGCATCGGCTAACAATGATGGAAATACAGAAGTCGTAGAATTTTTTGAGAACGAGGCAGACTCATTCTTTTGTGGTGACATGTCTATCGACCTTCCAGTGTATGCAGAGTTGTGTCAGGAGATTAACATGGGACCATAGAATACTTCATTCTTGGAGAATTGTATTACTCAATTCATTGTTTAGATCTTCCATAAAGGTAGATAAGATATGCATTTTAAGAGGGATTTTTCAAAAATGATTTATATTAATGTGCTTTGTATAGTTTCAATTGATTATTCTAAGATCATTTTTTATCTGTGTAGGTATCGACATTTTCAGGATGAGTCGAGGGATGAGCGATGAGGAGTTTCAGGACATGATGGCACGCATGTCTCTAGATCAGCTCGCGAGATTCAGAGAGATGGCAGACCAGGAGCTATCTCGTTCTTCGTCAGGGCACTCTGCTAGATCTGCTTCAGCGCGATCAGATGCTTCAACTTCAAGCAGACGATCTCGACGCTCGCGACTTGGGCCAGAGGGAGGAACTGCGACTACAGGAGGATCAGGGGGGTGCTGCTGTGGAATCACGGACGTGGTGTCTCCGTCTCGTCGTTCAGTTGGAGCTGCGTCACCTCCAGGATTTGTCACACCTGTGGGGACGTCCACTCCAGCTACTCCAGCTTTTGCGCAACTGTCGACAGATGGCACGCCTTTTGGTGGCACTCCTTTTGGTGGCACCCCCTTTGGTGGCACCCCTTTGAGTGGCACTCCGGGAGAGGGTACCCCCGTCGGTACACCGGATGTACAGGGGTCTCCTGGATATGCCCAGGAGCGTGCACGGAGATAGGAGAGGGCCCATCTTAGGCAGACTCCTAGGGGTTATGGATACCTAGTGGATAGTAGGTCAGGAGCCATCATCATGAATGATGAGGGGAGGAGGGAGATGGCTCACATGAGGGAGTTGTGCCAACAAGTTTTTCGGCACAACGTCCTGTATCATTGGAGGAACATACCGGAGGGGAGCAAGGACTACATAGTAGCATCCTTGCACGAGGAGTTTCTGGTGCCAGCCGTAGTAGATAGATTCTCTACGGGCTGGATGATGGATTGCATGCGTGCATACATGTCACATAGACGATCCGACGCACGCAAGGCAATCAAGAGTAGGGCTCCAAAGCCCGAGTGGTTAGATGCAGACGACTGGTGCCGACTGAGGGAGGAGGCTACAGATTCGCTAGGACGTTGGAGTCAGCATCAGCGGGAGGCGGCGAGGGCACGAATCGAGGCCGGATCGGTGCATCATCTTGGGAGTGGCGGCCACAGGACGTATTTGGAGGACTTTGTAATTTTCTCTTTTGTTTTGCTTATTTGTTTTTTTGAGATATTCTTTGTACTGACAATCATGTTTCTAACAGTTAGCATTTTGTTTTCTTTGCAGCACTCCATTACAAATCGCGATCCGCAAGGCCTTGAGACTCGATATGCAGAGAGGCACGGTCTCAGGGCATTGATCGACCGATTGTATAGACGCGACGGCCCTGTAAGTCACTCATCTTTCTTGTCTGTAGTTACCATGAGATATTTGAATGCATTATTGTATGGTGGATTGATATGTTGTTTCTTTTTCTGCAGAATCCATTTGATGCTCCTTTGTGGCGGGACGAGCTTTCGGGGGACGAGGATTTGTAGCTTGCCCTTGGATCCTTAGAGCTCACACACCTTTAGTTTTTAGTCGCTTGATCTATGTAGATATTTTCTATGTATTAGTGATATCGTTTCATGATTGTACCAATCGCATTTTATGCGATCATGTATTTATTTCATGTATCAGTTTTATGATTTCAGTATACATTCTTTTTGTTTGCAAGCGCTTTGTATGCAGCAGTGCAGAAACTATTTTGTATGGCTGCCACAAAAAAAAAATTCTCTGTTACCGTCGCTATTTGCGTCGCAAATTTACTGCTCGCATCGCTATTGCCATCGCTATGAGCGTCGCAAATTCTCTGTAACCGTCGCTATATGCATCGCAAATGCGACATAGATAGCGACGCAAATAGCGACGCATATAGCGACGATTCTATGGCGTCATCAATAACGACGCTTTTTGCGATAACGGGGGCAAATTTTGTTGTTTGTATTTTCGTCGCTTTAAACGTCGCTATAAGGTCTATATCTTGTAGTGTGAGCTGTAGGGCTGCTGATGAAAGACGGCATGGATCCTTTGTAAACAGCATGTCTTAGCAACATGAAACAAGGGTTTCGCTCATTATAGGAGTTAACCAAAAACGTCTCACGACACGAGCTAATGACATCCATGCAGCACCTGTACGAATTTTTATCTTATCCCGTTAAGAACAAGTACAATAGTTCATATGTCAAATGTGCATACGCCAAGTGTTTCTATGTCAAGAGCTGGTAAGGTTTTGCGTGTTGTATCGAATTAAACCACATGCTCCACCGCTTATACAAGCCCCCGTCAATTCCTTTGAGTTTCAGTCTTGTGACCGTATTCCCCAGGCGGAGTGTTTAACGTGTTAGCTGAGCTTCCGATCCGCAGACCAAAAGCGAACACTCATTGTTTATGGCATGGACTACCAGGGTATCTAATCTCGTTTGCTCCCCAAGCTTTCGCACCTTAGCATCAGTAGAGACCCAAAGAGCTGCCTTCACTACTTCGGCGTTCCTTCGTGTATCTCCAGATTCTATCCCTATGCACGAAATTTCACTCTTCTCTATTTCACTCAAGTAAATTGGTTTCATAAGCATTCCGCCAGTTGGGCTGGCGTCTTTAACCTTCGACCTAACTTACCGCCTACATGCCCTTTACGCCCAGTCATTCCGAATAACACTTGCCCCCCGTCTTACAGTGGTGCTGGCACGGAGTTAGTCGGGGCTTCTTCTTTAAGTTTTGTCACCATTGCACACTTGACGAAAGGGTTTTACAAGCGGTATTGCCATTCCTCGCGTTTGTGACGTTCTTCACTCACCCACGTGATATTGCTGGATCAAGCTTTTGCCCATTGTCCAAGATGCCCCACTGCTACCTCCCGACGGAGTCTGGGCCGTATCTCAGTCCCCAGTGTGGCTGGTCATCCGAAAAGATCAGCTAAGCATCGTAGGCTTGGTTGGCCTTTACCCAACCAACTACCTAATACTACGTAGGCTCATCAAACAGCACTTTATTATCTTCTCGCATAGCTTTATTGCTTGCATTGCTTCGGGATCTAGCCCGAACTGTTTGGCAGATTCTTGCACGTTACGCACCCGTTTGCTACTTTTTTTTCAATTATTCCATAAAACTGGAATAGCAATGACATCCAACTTACATGTGTTAAGCATATCGCTAGAGTTCATTCTGGGCCAGGATCAAGCTCAAATTTTTAGTGAATTTCTGCCATATGAGGCAGGTTGATGATGATTTCTTAGTAAGTTATTAGCTTTTACTAACAACCGTAAGCGGAATGGCCACTGGCAAGGCGAATCATCTTACATTCCGGATACCAAAGATTGTTATTATACAAGAATTCTTGTATCGCTCATGCAGATCTTCCATCTACCGGAAACCAAAGGATTCATTGCAGGAGAGTAAAGTATGGCTGAAAATAGGAGGAATTGACGAGAAGGTAACGCTTTAGGTAAGTACGATAGTCATTACAACTGTTTTTATTGGTTTTTTAGTGGCTTTTCTCCTTATTGGTTTTTGATATAGTCTCCTGAACTAGTGCTTTCCTCGAAACCAATGCATTTAAAAAACGATGTATTTACTTTCAAATAAGATTGACTATATGAAAGACATATTTGATATGATTTTATCATTGCCAGAACCTATGCATTTACCATAGATAATATATTTACTGAAACCAGAACCCATGTATTTATCAAAAACATAGCCAATGCATTTACCGAAACCATAACCAATGTATTTGTCCCATTTAACTCTTATAAACAGTTTAATTAGAAACATCTTTTTTTATTAAGAAAGAAATATGGTGCAATGCATTTACCGAAACCATAACCAATGCATTGGATCTTCTTCTTTTTCTTTAAAAACAAATGTCCTTTGGTTCTTTCTTATCCCTTTTTCACATTGTTATACATATCCATCAATAGCTTATTAGTAAGTATTATGAGATAGAGAAACAGTCCATCAACACGTTGAACATTATGAAACAGTCCATTAACTTATTTATTGGTAAGATATAGAAACAGTCCATCAACATATAAACCACCATAGCCAGGATCAATTTCTTTTTTTTTTTTTCGATGAAGAGGTTTAGTTTGTCGAAATAGAATCTTTGCATGGGGAGGTTAGCTTACTCCTCGTGCTTACAAAATGGAAAATTGAATAAATTTTGAAAAAGTCAAAAAAAACCGCAACTAATAACATCACGATTCCAAAAATATAAACTTAAGACAGATCTAAAATAAATCCAAAATCTTACCATAAATGACAAACCCCATTACTCATATAATAAGACAAAGCTAAAAAAATGAAATTTACTAGGCCTAAGATAAACCAATGGAAATGCTTTCCAACGAAGAAGGCACATTAATAATAACTTTCAAAAATAAGGCTAAAATGACCAACTTTCAAAAAAAAAACCAATTAACAATGCATCAGCCAAAAAAGTTCCAAAGATTCTATGAAAGATAAATAAGATCGAAGTAAGCTATGGCTTATAAATAATAATATGGGGTGATAAAGGTCGATCGATTTACATCCTATTGGCTTTGGTTCAAAAGGCTAAAATGCTTTAGCACTTAAAAAAGGAACTTGTGTCAGCTTTGCCGGCACAAAATATGTGCTCAACATTCATGAAAATTGCTCTGTCCATCGGAAACCAGCCAGATTACATTTTCGATTCCTGCATATGAATTCCTAAATAAATTCATTATCTACCTTATGCCAAAACAAAATCAAACAAAAAAAACAAATAGCGTCTCGAAAATAAAGCAAATACGAAATTTCTATGATAACGCAAATAATTGCATAGTTGCTCTGGCTCTCAGACAGAAAGCATCCAAGGTTAATACAATAGATTATTTTAATTAATAATGCTAACATTCCTTATCCATTTGATCGAAATAAATAAAAAACCTCATGTCTGCGTGTTTGTTTGGGCATAAAATGAATTTGTTAGCCATAGGCATCGATAGTTTAGTTAGTTGAGCTCCAACGATCCCAATGAATGCCACGGGCATTGATAATTAGTTGAGTCCCAAAAGACAAAACAATAGCCGAGTGTTGAGATGGCAAGCTCAACACGTGCGGACATTGATGATGGACCACCTGACTAGATGAGTCTGCACGTCTACACTTAGCATGTTGGTGGTCATTATGATACTCACATGGCCACTGACTTATCACTTATTATATTTAGTTTGTTACATCTACCTACAAGTGGCAAAGGTATAACGTAAGTCAATTAGTGTAGTCGATTATGCACTGTTTGACTTAGAAGGCCACTTTCCTTTATGTTGTATCTTATCTATACTTTTTGTACATTGTATAGTGTGTAAAAGAAAAAGAAAAATCAGCAAGAAAACTTTTTGGCCTCCATCTCTCTTCTTGTGTTCTTGAGTGAGTTCCTCTTGTGTATACAGTGTGTGTTTGGCGCAGCAGCTCAAGCAAATCCCCCGATCACGCGATTCTTGAAAGTTCTTTGGATTTTCACCTCCTGGAGTACTTGTAGAGAGTTTTGGGAAGCTTATCTGATTATTGCATACACTTGTTGGGTTGATCCAAAGGGTCCTGCATTCTGATTTTGATTCAGAGCTCCTCTTGAGACTTGGGCCTGTTGATTCTAGTGGGTAGGATTCCACTGTTGTTGAGTCGCCATTGGAGGAATTGTTTGAGACCATTGCTATTGTGGTTGAACCATCATTTACGGCCACTATGAATTAGGTGCATTGTACTATGGCACTATTTGAATCTACGGGTAGGGATAGAGAACTATTCGTTGGACTGCATTTGGTGGGCATACAATTCCTAGCATGGGAGGAGCTAAGAATCCTCTTCCTAAGGTCATTGACAACCTTGCTTTAATTTTGTCATACAGTCTTGCACCTTCCACCACAGCTTGCAGATTAGCTGGTCTTCTCAATTCCACGAGCTTTGAAATTTTTGGTTGTAGGCCTTTGAGAAACGCTCCTTTCTAGATGCCTTCATCCAAATGATGACTGGTCCATCTCTTCAGGATGGATTCCATTTGCGAGACATAAGCTTCTACTATTTCTCCAGAGGACTCATGAACTTCTCTTGCACATCCGCTCATCAAAACCTTCTCACCTGAATTTAGTGAGGAAGGCCAAATTTAGGTCGTCCCATGTGCCAAAAGTTCCTGCTGCTTGTCTCTCATACCACTGAAATGTCACACCCTTGAAAGTGGCAGGGAATATTGCTAACCAATGCTCTGGGGTTCTTGCATTGTTAGCCACACATGCTACCATAAACTTTGCTACATGAAGATCAGGATCTTCATTGTACTCTCCCGTAAAAATGGGCAGTGGAACTACATTTGTTGGTCTATCATCAATATTTCTAGGACACATTTGACTAGGAAGGGGAATTGAGTCGCCATAGGGACTTCTATAAAGAGTGCTTTTAGGGCGTCGAAGGAGGCTTCTACTACAAGCTTGTCCTCGGCCTTGATTTTTTCCTTCTCTCTTCTCACGTACCTCTAGACTCGTTCTAGTGCTTGCCTCTTGATTGCATCATTCATCAAGGGGTTGGCTCCAACCAGTTAGTGTGTACTCAACAAAATAGAATTAGAGGAGGCTTCAATCTTTGTGGGACTCTCTGGCAAACATTTCTTCAACTTCCTTCTTTTCTACGTCTCTAAATTCAGTTTTCAAACCACTACTACAGAGAGGGAGGTATTCCGTTTTGAAGGTATCAAAACTCATTTTTCGAAGGATCATTGTTGTGCTATCATCATAATAATGTCAGCTTTTGATGATTTCAATAGTGTATGTTATGAAGAACACTCTATCTACCAACTTCCAGTGGGTTGCTAATTGGACAAATAGGAGATTGTCAGTGCACCAAGCATCCCATGTGTCCTATTGTTGAGTATCTATGAACAAATGCCAATTCTTTTCTTTCTTGTTTTGGTGAACCTTCACTGACCACGACTCGTGAAGCTTCTTCATGATCTCCCACTTGATGATGTCTGGAAACTTCTCAATGAATGACAAATCTTCCATAAATGGTCATTGTCTCTATTTCTGCACTTCATTTTGTTCCCAAACAATTTGCCACCAAGATGCAAGTCTCTGTTGCTTCAACACAGGAAAAGAAAATAGTCCACCACATAGAGCTTGCATCATGGTGGTAATATGTTTCTGTCATTATAGGATTAACTTCTTGTGGAAAGTGGCTTTGGTAATAAGAATCTCCAACTCTTCAGTGGAAGAAGGAACTTTGCAAACATCTATTGAAGTCTTCTCTTCTTGGCAATGCCATTTCCCTCATTTTCAGCCTCTTCTAATGCTTGTTGATGGCAAGTTTCCTCGACTGGGCACCAAAAACATGGAGCCCTAAGAGAGAAACCAAGAAAAAGGGATTTCTATTGCAAGAAAATCTATCTTTAACATCAACAAGATTTTGTTTCATTCTTTAGAAAACCACAACAAGAAAAACAACACCAAGAACTAGAAATCTTTACGCAACATCATAGAAATAATTCTCTGACGGCTTTAACTTCAACAAAATTCATCATTCTCTTCATATTATTTGTAGAATTCATCAAACAACAAAGAGAACACAAGAAAAAAACCACTTTGAATGGAAATAAGATCACATGTGAATCATCTTCATTGTCTTCATAGTTTTCTCAATCTCTCATAGATAGATACATTGTTTGGCATAGAATTGGTTATCTCTAACTCTCTCTTTTTCTCTCAATCAATATTACATCATCCCCTCATTAAAATACTCAATAATCACTCATAATAATCCTTCTTTAGTCATGGATGCCCCTTCCAAAAGGGTGTGTTTGATATGAAAGGTCACCAGAGCCACTACCGTGGCTCTTCTTAGCTCATCAGTATCACTTCACTCCAGTCTTCTCTTGACTCTTTAGCAGCTGCTTCTTCCACTTTCTTGAACTCTTTTGAACTTATATTCACCTCTTTCCAAGGCTAGAAAATTTTCCCAAAGTCACACATACATTCTACAAAACACTTACACAAGTATACAGAACAAAACATAATAGAAGCAGAGGCTTTACAGAAGCTCAATAGAGGGTTTACAGAAGGTCAACAGAAAGTATCAAAAACATATAACTCATACTAAAACCATTCCAAACTATCAAAAACCATTCAATGAATCATTAATCCATGCTTCATACAGAAGAAAATCATAACACAACATAAGCTAAAGATAACCAATTAGAACCTCAACAGAACCTATTAGAACATCACAAAACCTCATATCTCTACTGAAAATCATCATGAGCTTCCAAAAAATAATCAATCTCATCCAAGACACTCTCAAACATTTCCAAAACAACTAATAATCGTTCAAAATCCATCAAAAATCAACCATTCAAGCCTCAAAAACAACAAAAATCAACCAGAAAAACCAAGTCATTTTAGCATTCAATAGTGATCCAGGCAGTTGTCTGCAATTTTTTTAGTAATAACCTCACCCCTTCTGCCCTTGCATAAAATACCACCTTCTTGTACATAATATAGTACCTAAATTTCTTCGTGGCAAAGACCATCCGGAGGCACAATTTCTTCATATATGTATATTTGATTTCACACACACCCAATTTGTGACTAGTGAATGTAATCAAGTGGAACCATTTCTCATCCCATATCTAAGCTAAGAAATAACTGATACTATACGTCATAGCTACCAAAAACACATAGAACATCTCACCTCTTTTAGGTGTTTTTAGTATGATAATTTAGCTAATTCTTACTTTACATCCTCGAAGAATATTTTGCATGTATCACTCCAAACAAACAAATAGTTGAAGGATAATAAATTTGTCAATTGGAATGCCCTCTTGGATATGCATTAATGAATCATTAGTAATATCTGACTAATGATAATAAACTATGCACTTCTTAGGGTCTCATGGCAAACTCATAGTGACAATGAATTTAATCTTTTTTGGATCAGGTATACTGACCAAATTAACTACATATAATCTATAGGATACCCTAAAGACGCATTTCCTTGGATTTATAGCAATGAAAAAATGCTAAGATTTCTCAAAATATTTCCTCAAATTTATTAACTCTTTTTCCCTAGTGGTGTTGAGAATGTAAGCTTCGGTGTTTGCGGGTGTGTATATGTGAAAGCACTCTTATGTGCTTAAGATTGTATGGTGCATGAATATGGATGAGAGATGTGGACTAAAAGTATCCCACATAGGGCACAAATGTAAAGTGTGGGTTGTATAGTATCACATGGGGACACACATGGAAAGTGTGAGAGATCATTGATGGAGCATATCCTCCTTTATATATGTAACTAGCCTATGCAATGAAAGATAAGAGAGAACATTTATTGAGTGTGCATATTGGTGTGCCTTCCTTCTTTAGCCATGGATTTTCTTGTCTATTACAATCCACCATAATTATGTGTCAATAATTTTTTACACACCATGATCAACCCCACATTGGGTTTCTTGACATGGTATCAGAGCCATGATTAGGGCTCTTGATCATGGTGTTTTTAAAAAATGTATGTAGATATATCATTGTATGCCCTTACTATGTTTTAGCCATTCCTTTTTTTTCAAAATCTTACACACTCATTATCATTATGATTGCGAATGAGGGAACTGAAAATTTTTAGGATTACAAAGAGGTCATCAACATCAAATGAAGGAGCTTTGTATTATGGAGGATGAAAATGGAGTTATACACAACAAGTGAGTGGAGCCATCATCATCAAAGAAGTTGTTGTTAGAAGTCAAAGGTATTTGTTTGTTTTTGCTCTTCAACTATTGTTTTTGAGCATGGAAGAATGCTCAAATGAGAGAAGGGTTGTTGTTTGTGGACATTGTTGTCCTATTGGATCTTTCCCTTGAGCAAGGAGCATGTGAAGGTGTATATGCTTACTATCATTGAAATAGTAAGTATTTGTTGGGCTGGTTGCAGTCCAAGATGGAGCATGTTAGTTGAGGCATGTCTCATGTGTGTGCTCAGGGATGGGCACATGCACAAATAGGTCAAGTTGCCTTTACATCCATATATTTAATTAGAGTTAACATGCTCTTTGGTCCCTATCCCAATAGCCAACTATGATGGACCCAAAACACTCTTGGGTATATCATTTTCAAAATATGATACATCTCCAAGTTAACACAAGAAAGTTTGAATTTGAGCTCAACTTGCGAGAGGAATGAACACAAGTTCTTGCTATCTTTTGGGAAGGAAGCCTTAGGATAAACTTAGAACCTTGAAAAAACTCTAAGGCGGGAAAATGGTTACCAACTGACCAAACAAAAACCTAGACCAAGACCTTAAGATAAGAACCAAAGGATAGTAACCTAGGGAAGCTATCATATGAAACTATAGCATAATTGCTCAACCCTAGTACATAGAAGTGAGGTTGGAAAGAGGGTACTCTCTATCCCTCAGAAGATAATGGAAAATGATGCCAAGGCAAGAAAGACCCAAGAAGGGAAACATTAAGCGTTCGAAGATGAGGACTCCACCTTAGCAGATGTCGTGAGCACTGGCCTTCATTGTTCTTTGTGCTTATAAATCTAGATTCAATGTCTATGAAAGGAATATATGGCCCAAGCTCACAACAGAAATTTGAATAATGAATCAGGTTGAGTTCAAGGAGGGCATGCCAAGCTACCCCGAGCTGGCTGCCAACCCTAGCAAAGGGGGTTCCAAATAACAGTGATGGTAACGTGGGCCGAACCCGCTGTGAGAGGTCTCTCCATGGGTCAGTTTGAATGTAGAAGGATGTACGATGTGGGCTCTGGTTCTAAATTCCTTGCCTCTAGGTCCTACTCAAATGATCTATGTGACTCAAGATGGATGCTGGAGGCCCTATTACTAGTGCAAGGCAGAAACTTTGAGGAAATAAGACGCATCCTCACGGATGGCGGAATCTGTCCTTTTTGGAAAAGACTTGTATTTCAGTTAAGATGCTAATATAAAGTTTACTTCCAAGGAACTTGTCTAAATTTTTTTCATGTCAATGCCATAAGTTACACAAATGAACACTATTCTCTAAAAGGCTTAATTAAGGAAGTTGATTTTAAATGTCACACATAAATGTGATAGAACCTAACTAGATAACTAAAGAATGTCCATTGAGGGAAGCGGGTGGGCGGAACCCCTGATGGGTCCATTCTACGGTAGGGTAGTCCCAGTGAACTGAGAGGCTTCTCACAAGGTTCTATAGTCGCATGACCTTTAGGTAATATTAGGTTAGAACTCAATTCATGCTGTTTTAGGGGACCGGAATGGGACTATTCCTTATGGGCAAAGAGGTTGAGCGGCACATCCCTCTCATTTCCCATTCTCATTGAGCCAAGTGTCGCATGGGTATACTTTGGCTTGGGTATCTCTGCATAAAGTAGGATGTCCAAGATCCGACGCTAGAATACTGTTAAGAGACATTGGCCACTAGGAACCCCAATTTCAAGTTGATCCTAGTGGGTTTGGCTGCGAACGTTTTGTTGCAAGACAGACTTGGGAAACTGTAGGCCATGGGAATGCTGGGAAGCGACACTTAGATTTGTTTCTCGATGGACCACTAAAAATGTGCCAAAATAGCCATTATGTGGCCACATTACAATTGGTATTAGAGCCACCAACGAATAAATCAACCGAGATAGGAATAAATCAGGAAGGGAGAAGTGATATTTTTCACTAGGAAAATATTTTTTCTGTTACTCATTTGTGGATTGTTGCCATTTCTAGACTTACGTAGGTTCCTCATATTTCACATCGTGTTCAAGACAACTATGAACTCTTCAAGTTATTGTCGATGATCCGACATGATGGGGATCCTGGATCAAATCTACAACCCTTCACCACTGTATGTGGAAAGGCATTGGACTTGGAACATAGGATACTGCTATATAGATGCCAACCCGCACACCTATTTTCAAAACAACCTGAAGAGGCTAAAATGGTTGGAGGACTTGAAGGTTATCAAGTTATTTATTCATCTTCCATGAGGCTTGTGTAAATTCAACCCTATACATCAGATGCCAATAAATAGAACAAAATCGTTATATCTATAACGAGGTCGTCAAAGTCTTTCCAATTGACAAAATTAAAGTAATGGGGCAAAATGAATGTCATGGCTATCAAAAATGGGGACTTCCCAAACTTCCCATGAGTTACCGCTTCCTAAGAATCCATCCTCCCAATCCATATTACTATTCTATCCCTCTATCTGATCCAATAGGGAATTATTAACTTAGCATTGATGTATCTATTGGAAAGAGAATCATCCTAACCAATGTCTATCTATTCTCAAATAATTGTACTTGAAGCTTATGCTTCTCTATGGATAAATAAGAATTTTGTGTTTATTTGATTTGTCGCACAGTAGTAATGAAAAATAATTTGTGCATTGATTCAAGATGTGTAGAGATATGTAAATGTTATCTTAACATGAAGGTTTTAATGCAAAACTAGATACAACCCCAAGTGTAGAACCAGAGTCTTGTTTTCCCACTAATCCCAACGGAGGTACAAGAGAAGAAGTTTCTTCTCAAACAAATTAAACCACCAGAATTCGACCAAAAAGGGAAGTCTATTGAAGTTGATGCCAAAGTGTGGATTGAATTGATGGAGGATTACTTCAATACAGTGGGAATAGCACCTATAAATGAGGCTATGATTGCCAAGCTCAAGCTTACTAGCAAGGCTAGACTCTCGTGGACAATGACTTGGGAAGGATGTTATATACTATCGCCATCTTCGTCAAATCCCCCCCTTTTTATTCTACTGCCATCGCCTTTAGAAACCCATTTTTTTAAACAAATCGATTTAAAAATAACATAACATTTTTAATTACATCTCTCCTCCCTGTCAACGCCGTCGGCTGGTGGCGGGAGGGGGAGTTGAACTAGGAGAAAATAGAGGTGAAGGGAAGTGACGACTGTCATTCAATGAGGGGTGGAGGAGAAGATCACGACGGGAAAAGATGTGACATGGTGGGTAGAGGAAGCCAAAGATTGCAAAGACCATGATTGCAATGGGGGGAGGGGCACACGTGTGCCACCTCCAATCGCACTATCTCTCCTTCTCCCTCCAAGATGCATAGTCTGCATGGCGAGAGGGTCAGTCTAGCCGCTGAGGTAAAGACAGATGGAGGGGACCCCATGGCAATAACCCCCATAACACCCTTCCTTCCTCCCCCTATAAACCCCCCCTAAGAAAGGATGCCAATCCTCTTCCTTTTCCCCCCCTAATTATCACCAATTTTCCCTTACAGATCATTCTTTCTACCCCCTCCCCCTTCCTTTCAGCGAATTCATTATTCTTCTCCCCCCTCCTCTTGGAATTTGAGAAGGAGAGAAGGAGAGGGAGAGGTAGTGAATGGGAGAGAGAGAGAGAGAGAGAGAGAGAGGAGAGGGAATTTATGTTGAGTATTTACAAGGTTTATAATTGAAATAGGCTTCAACTCTCATGTTAATAATTTGCTTCATTACAATATTATTGGGTGGTGCATGTATTGATTTATATCCTATTAGTACCACATTTCGACACCATCCTAGTCATTGAGAGGGCGTGCCCTCTTGCTACATAGGTAGCATGAATCCTTGACTTGAATCCCTCTGCCACTATTATAGCCACATATAAATTGTTTAGTGCCATGTTGCTCAAGAGCAATTGAATTGTGAAATCCAACCCTCTTAATAAGAATTGTAATCGAGTGATATGGGATAATTGGATAGTATTATCCAAACACCAAAAGTGTTCGTGTAACTTCTGAGAAGATGCTTTTACACACTCATTGAACTCTTGTCGAGTCTCAATTAGGACATGTAACCAATATTGGCTCCCCTTTTTAGGAGAGAAATCTCTATAAAACATAGTGTTGAATGCGTGCATAGTAGGAATTGAATGTGCTGCAAGTTTGTAGTACCACTGGGCTATATTTCCCTTCAAAGCCATTCTGAAAAATATCAAATGATGTGATTCCTCATTGACTTGACAATTAAACATAAGTTTTTGAAAGTCTATTATATGTGATTCTGCATCTTCTTTGGTGGACTTTCACTAAAGATAGGCAATGGATATCCTAAAACGGGTAGATCCAACATGGCTATTGGTATTTATATTGCTTGAATATATATTAAGGGTGGTTGTGCCATCCCTATGATATAGAAATAGGCTTAGGAGGGACAACTACAGTGCTAATAATGGCACTTCTAGATGGTGGTGTTGATCCACCACTTCAGCTAGTCCGAGAGAAGTTGATAGCCTAGCTCTAGGTATTAGAGGTAAGCTTCCACTTGTGCATATACTAGGATTGCTCTTACTACGAGGGACTGTAAGACCCTAACTTTAAGGGATACTGGACTAGTATAGTCAAAGGAGTTTTTGTGAAAAAAATTTGCTAGTTTCCTTATCTTTTCTTGATATTGCTCTCATTGAATTAATGGGATCTCTAACCTGTGCTCATGTTCTTGCCTTAATATCTATTTCTCTATTTCTAAGCAAAGAGTCATATGCTCAAGAATCAAGTCTTAGGCCCTTACAAGAATTTTAAAGAATCATGATAAATGCACCATCTATTAGGACCTAAAATAGACTGGTGTTAGAACTCACAACTCTAGTCAGGGGCCGCTCTAGTCAAGATCCTAAGCACACCAAACAACCCTACATGACCTCACGGCCAAGAGCGTGTAGATACTATAAATAAATTTTCTAACTATTGTATTTGTAGATACAATCTCAAATCGTAGTCCAATAGATTACCCCTCCCGACTCCAAGAAAAGGAGTTTTCTACATGTAGGCAACTATCTCACCTCAAATTATGCATATAAAGGGCACACCTAGCCAACTGTTATGGCCCCCACGGCTCTCTTACACCCTAGGGATTGGCCCAAGGATGCACTGCCCAAAATATATAACACATCCTAACATGCTGCTCTCTTGATATTTATTGTTTTGGAAAATTATTTATAATCTCACATGATCTTTTTTCCAAGAATAAGCATGCTAACCTATGGCTAGGAATCTTCTTCTACTCTACGTGAGTCAATGGGTTTCAGACAACTGCTATGCATCCAGGAGATTTATTTTGATACTATGCTTATGTCCATATACAATGAGCTATGCCACATGATATTCAAACAATTTTAACTAATAAAATAGCCACATGAAGTATAAAATCATTCTTTCCATGATCTATTCTAGCATGGTTGGCATTGAAAGGATGAAATTGGGCTAACCCATGCTTCCACCCCTTTAGATTTTTGCTAAAGCCCTAAATGCCTCACTACAATGCACAACCATTTTATTCTTCATTGAAAAGATGGTATTCATTTCATGTCTATGTCTTGTATGTATTGATTCCTAACTTTTATGTGTCATTTTACATAGAATCTACCCTTACCTAAACACCTTAACACAAAAACAATTGTAGAGATTGAGGTTAGACCCCATGCCCTATTGCTCACTAATTTCTTAAATTTTTCCTATTTCTTAAAGCTTTAAAAACTATTTTTTTCTAATCTTTCTTAAATTTTCATTATTTTTCTCAATTACTATTATCACAATTATTGATAATCTATAGTTTCTAAACATAAAATAGAGAAACACAACCATGGTATCTAGCATGCATTATTTTGCCCCATATACATAATTACTTTTATCAATTTTATCAACCACCATCATATTTCTTAATTTTACAAGTTGTATCTAGCTTGAACAATTAATTTTTACATTATAATAACTAAAAATTCTAAAATTGTAGAATGGTAGTACTTGGACATAATACATATTACTTTCATATCAAATTTCAACCCATGTGCACCCCAATTCCATGATGAAAACAAAAATAAAATCAACTTTTCTTTAAAATCAAGACTTATTGGAAAATAATCCATAGAAACACCTTATTTTTAATGATTTCAAGATCGCTTAGACAGTGCATTGCTACTCCACACAGTTACTAATAGCCATCTTCATACTCCTTTACTCCTTTGCTCGCATAGTACTATGCTTTGGTACCTGTTTTCCCTCTCCCTCTCAACTCATATGAACAACAATTATGGTGAGAAAGTAAGAGGAGAGAGAAAGATTAAAAACTGAAATTGACCTAAAGTTGGCCTTAATCACTAAATTTAGACATGAAGATTTTGAAGAGTGAATGTGAGAGGAGTTCATGAACTTAAGTTAGTTCTCTAGTGAACAAGTGGAAGCATATGTCTCTAGAATGGAATCCATACTAAAGAGATGGACCAAGCATCACTTGGATGAAGGCATCCATAAGGGATTTTTTCTTAGAGACCTACAATGAGAAGTTCATAAGTTTGTGAAATTAAGAAGACCAATCAACCTACAAGCTGTAGTGGAAGGTGCAAGACTGTATGATGAAGTTAAAGCAAGGTTGTCGATGATCTCAAGAAGAGGATTCTTACCTCCTCCATGCCAAGAATGGTATATCTACCAAATGCAATCCCAACATTATTCCCTACCCCTATCCTCAAATGCAAATAGTGTCACAGTATAATGCACCAAATCCAGAGGGGTTACACATAACAGTACCTCAAATGATGGTTCAACCACAACAATAGTGGCCTCAAACAGTTCCCCCAATGGCAACTCAATAACAAAAATGGAACCCTACCAACTAGAACCAATAGCCACTAGTCTCAATAGGAGCTTTGAATCAAAATCATAATAGAGGATCCTTTGGATTAACCTAACCAGTCTATACAGTGATTATTGAAACTTTCCAAAATCCTAGTGCAAGTACTCTAGGAGGAGAACTTTTGAAGGACTATTATTCCAATTCAGTTGCTTGTATCAAGAAAGACCTAATGGATGTGATTACAAAATAATTACACACATTAAAGGTAAATATTGCCAACATATCTAGTCTTGTAGGAGGTGGAATAGATGTGATGCAATCTAATATATGGTGCAAAAAGTGCCATCAAGTGGGACATCTAGCCACTTAATGTACCTAAAAACCAACTATATAGAAGATATCTACTCTCTGAAGGAGATGCATGAAAGAAGGAAGAGAGACAAGAAGCAAGATTCAATTTATTAGAATTCAAGATGACCACCCAGGATATCAAACCAAAGCCTAGAGAATTCAATCCTAATTTCGACCCAAGGAGGTTTCCCTCTTAGAGTTACAGAGAGGAGGATAGTCTAATGGTGGCCACAGAGAGTAGCCTATTTCCATCATTTTTTATTTTGCAAATACTTTCCAAGGATGGAAATCTTTTCCATTGAACTTGCGAATTTGAGGCCTCACATCTGCAAAGGCCATGGCCATCATACAAAGGTCTTACCTATTGCCTTAAGCAATGGTAGTGTCTAGTCCTTTACAAGTGGCTAAGTACAACCGAATAACAAAACTGATAGCCAAATTTTAAAGTTATAGAGTTGAAAAGGGTTGGAAATCATACATACGCAATATCTCAAGATAGGATTTAGGAGGTCATGTTCTTCAAACAACTGTTGATTTAAGCTTTACTGTTTTCCTAGGTTTCAACGAAGTAAGCTTTGACTGGACTTCAGGCTCTTCCTGATAATGTGGCCTATTAGAGGAGTTCTTGGTGAAGCATGGTTTATCAATCAACTCTATGCTCTTGGATGAGTCAGAAGAGAGTACAATAACACTCATATCTCTGATGTACCAACAACAAACTAATATTGGGATATGATCTTTGTCTTTATAGTTGTACACATAGCCTTACAACCAAGCAAGATGAGGCAAATAACATAAAGCACTTGATGGATTTAATTTTGTGATAAAAAACCAGATTGAATCAATATCTAGCATGATTGTAAAATGCAACATTAGTGCTTACAAGCACTCATCTCAAAGTTTATGCTACTTGAGATGTGAGATGTGGGTTGTTTTACGAACTAACGAGGTCCATCGAGGGTAAGAGACTTTGAAATAGAGCTTTCAAACCTTCAACTAACTTTGGAGAAGATCAATCAGTGATTAGAATCACTGTTAGTGATAGTAGTAGTGTGAAAAATTTAAAATGTAAAGAAAGCTTGAGGTTTGGCTATGGTTGCCAGGAACAGGCAATTAGGGTTTGCCTCTATGTGGCCAACAGAGATGGAATTTTTTCCACAACCATCTTAGGGTTAGGAAGCTCACTTGGGGGGCTATCATTTCCCCAATATGCTCATCATTATTGCACCTTCTACATGCCACACTAAGGAGCTGAATAGGAGGCTGCAAAATCTGTGCCTGATTTACAATTTTCACAATGCCGCCTTCCACGATGCCCAATGTTGGCCTTTGATGTGCCAAGACAGATTGCCTTCTGTAAGTCTTTAGTAGAAGTCAAGACCTGAAATGCTCTCCTTTGGCTTCCCCAGGTCCTCCAAGGTCAGGGGGTCAAGGTTTGGATATGGAGATAAGAAGGAAAAGATGAAGATGATGGAAATCATGCGCACTTAGTGAAGCTGAGGATAGAGGAAGCTGAAAGGATCAGAGGAGGCTCTGATACCATGTGTGAAATCAAAGTTTGCATCAAGAAGAATGTGCACAAGAGGGAGATGAGAGCCCAAAGTACAAGAACAAAATCTTGCTTACTAAGTTGCTTAGAGTACAAAGAACAAAATCTTGCTTACTAAGTTGCTTAGAGTACAACTTGGGTACACTCTCTCACCTTGATAGTGACCCATAGGCTATTTATATAGCCTCTGCCAAGCTAGGGTTAGGGTTTCCCCTGCCCCTTAAGGCTATTCACATGCATCTATCCTTATAGACCCTTGCTTAGGGTAGATTCCCATGCCTATATTTTAACAAAAAATGCGGGAAAAACAGATATATCTCACCAAACTATCCAAACCCTAGAAGGTCCATGGACTATGACGAAGGAAATTCGGTATGGCAGCCTCTATACTATGCCAAACTCCCTTCTGCCACAAAGTGAATGAGGTAAGGGCACCACCTAGTCATGGAAGAGCAGACTAGGATGCTATATAAGAGGGAGAGGAGATTGTGAGGGAGAAGAGATGAAAACTAAGAGAGGGAGAGAGAGAGAGAGTGTGAGAGAGAGAGAACTACGAAAAAATAAATGAATCAATAGACTTAAGAGATGGAGAACCCTCGAGACATAACCAATATACACAATATGGACACCAATATCATGGGCTTATTACATTGTAGAGTATACATAAGCTATAGTAAGAGAAGGAATTTCATAAGCTCATGAGGGAGAATGGGGAAGGCTCAATAAGGCTGAAGGAGGCAAGAGCTCTCTCTCTTCTTACAAATTACAAAGGAGAAGGCCTCTTTATATAGGCCTTGAGGGTGTTTAGGGAGGAGGTTAAGATGTAATAGGAATTAACACCACCAAAGCTGCATTAAGGCAGTTCCACCAATGTGGAAGCTCCATCTAGATGTTTTGTTGACCAATTTGTACTTAATCAATCTCCATCATAGGTGAGTTGTCTCCATTCTCCCCCCCATAGCTTGAGTCCAAGAGCTCTCCTATAAAAAAATATAGAGAATCTTCATAAAATAAGATCATATCTAGCAATAATAGAGAGAGAGTAATGAGAGTTCATACATTACTACTACAACTAAGGATGATTTGAGGGTGATTTAGGAGGGGAATTCTAATGGTTTATTAGCTTGAGAGAGAGGATAAGAGAGGGGAAAGGGTTGGGGGTCTAATGAATGATGTTTTATGGAAGTGTTAAGTGTGGGGAAGAAAGTATGGATGTGTATTAAATTGGGAGGTGGTCTCCACTGCAGTTGGAAAAAGTTGGCATCCACCATTTTGGCCATATCTCCCGACTCGTAGCTCCAAAAAATTATAAAAAAATACCAGCCAAAACTTCAGCTCACGCGCTACAACTTTCATGTTGAAAAGTTTTTTGGGATCAGAGTGGAAGTATTTTTAAAAAATCTTATAAAATCATGTGCCTGATTTTTCTTCCACTAATGCTTCCAAGAAGGGTCCCATTTGGTTGAATTGTCATAAGGCTCCAAAGTCATGACATTATGAGCCTCACATGCCCTTTGGATGGCTCCAAATCCATTTCATATCTTTCCTTTTCACATTATACATTTTCCCTTCACCTTCCTCCATTGATCTTTACTCTTCACCCCCCCTTGGTAAACCGGTCCATAAAATATTGTCATCCAGTGATTTCTTGGATTTCCCAAGAGGTTGTTCCCACCCTCTTCTTTATTTCAAAGCTCCAAATGTACAAAAAATCAACAAAATATTGGAGAAATATTTTTTTGTGATTTTCTCGGATCAGACTACAAACCCTTATGCAGTCGATGATGCAAGAGAGAAGGCTACACTATAAAAGACTATCCTAGTCCAACTCCTATGAAAGCTAATATTAATACCCAACAGAAGACCCAAGAATCTGCCTCCAATTTGATGGAATTGGAAGTTGCCACAAATAATGTGCCAAGAAACAAGAATCCACAGTTCCAAAATAGAACATTCCCTTTGCCAAAACGGTGAAGTTCAATCTTCCCAAAAAGAAACAAAATGATACAAAACAGAATGGTATAAACACAAAGCTTTCTAGTAGTACTAGAAGGATACAAAGGTAGCTACAAAGATAGGAGCAAAGGTCCAAGAGATAGAGGACACAAAGGTACCCCAGTGATAGAAAAAGGGCAGATGTGGCCACTTCAAGAAGAAAGAGGAAAGATAAAATTGGGTGTTGGCCCATTTCCTAGCTGATTCGAGAAGCCCATAGATCCTATCACCCAAACCTAACATTCTGACATTTGCTAATTAAAATAGATGCAACTCATATTACTCAGGTTAATTGTAGTTACAAGAGTAAAGTTTACTCCAATATAAGTTGTATTTCATGTCAACAAAATTTTTAGGATTTATAATCATCTTGAAGTAGTGTAGTGGATTCTAGGTCTTCGTCTTCATTTGATTCCTCTATATATCCATAGACTGCACTTATGTAGCTTTGTTTCCTTGGAGGCTCAATGTCTTCTGGCAGGACAATCAGTTTGGATGTGTCCTAGCTTATTGTAGTGGAAGCATTGACAGTAGGGACATCTCCTATGGATGTGCCCTATCTCTCTGCACGTATGGCATCTTTTGCCCTGATCTCGAGAAACATCTTTGCCACAATTGCCCAATCCAAGTTCTTGGATGATGGCTTTGCTCGAAGTAATGAATCTTGCAAGTTGGTTGGACGCATTGCTTCTAGACGATGGTTTAGAGGAGTGTTTAGGCCATGTCAAAACTTGGATACTTGCTGCACAATATCCATGGGCAGTGCATATTTTAGTAGGGTTACAAACTTTACGTAGTAAGCTTCCAGGGTTAATTCCAACTACTTTAGCTTGAAACATTCATTCATTCTCAAAGTTTGGTAGGTTGCCAGAAGGTGTCCTCTACGTACAGCATCTTTTAGCTGAGACCAGGTAACATCGGCTTTAGAAATACTTGCATCTTTGCACCATTGCTTTCACCACATCCTAGCCCTTGCCAACTAACTTGATTTTGACTATCATTTCTTGATTAGTAGCACCAATTCCTGAAGGAAAGAAATAATCATCCATCGACTCAATCCATATCTCCACCTCTACTGCGACGTTTATCCCTTCTCCATCAAACTCGGGTGCCTTAATTTGCTTGAGAATGAATTTCTTCTCTTGCATATCAGCATTCGTGGGTCAGAAGGTGCTTGAAAATCAAGCCATACCACTTAGATTATTCTGTTTAGGATCTGTCTACAAGCCTTACATAAATCAATCACATATCATTACCAAGTTTTGCTCTGATACAAATTGTAAACATGCCTGCCTCTATCGGCTATCCAAGCACGTTTTAGCCATCCACATCAAGAAATGAGTCTAAGCATCACCACCCAGAACTCCTATGGAATGTTTAGGGGTTTTTCTCCTAGGGTTTCTCAAGTCCGTCTCGCAACGGAAATTTCGCGGCCGAACCCACTAGGATCAACTTGAAATCCAAGTTCCTAGTGGTCAAGGTCTCCTGAGAGAATTCTAGCGTTGGGTCTTGGACATCCTACTTTACACAGAGATTCCCAAACCAAAATAGATCCATACCACACTTGGTTCAAAGAGAATGGGAAATGAGAGGGATACGCTACTCAACCTCTCTACCCATAGGGCATATCCCACCCCGGTCCTCTAAAAAGGCATGAATCAGGTTCTAACTTAACAATAGCTAAAGTAACGATGATAAAACCTTATGAGAAGCCTCCCAGTTCTCCTGGGACCACCCTACCATAGGAAAAACCCGTCGGGGATTCTCTCCACCCACTTCCCTTGATAGCTTTAGTTTTTTAATTAGGTCCTACCACAATTATGTGTGACATTTAAAATAAGATTCATTAATTAATCCTTTTAGGGACTAGGGTTCATTCGCGTAACTTATAGCACAGACACGAAAATAGTGCAAGCAGTCCTTTGGACAAACAAGTTCCTTAACGTATTTTCCAATTAATCTTTGTCTCCTGCCCATACAGGAGAAATTATGTATCCCTTCTATCCAACATAAGTACTTGGTCCAAATCACATGGCAACATAATTTCCTTTTTTAATCTAGTATCTAGAATAGGAACTTCCAATGCCCTAAACGTTGGGCTCACGGCTGTCTACAACTCTGGAAAGGGATGTCTAGAGCTCCACTGACCCCAATCAATCTAGGCGTGAGACACAATTTCTGTGGTTGGCCTTTTGACCACTCAACCTTCGGTCTATGAATCGAGCAGTGCCCTCTCATATTGAAATGCAGCATGACCTTGGAGATGATCCACTCGTGCAAAATATCATTCCTTAATTAATCCAATTAAGAATCAACCTAACAGTATGAGCTATTACAAGAGTTTGGCAAAGGTGTAGAGCTTTGAAAATGATTCCCTTCTAAAATAAGTCACTTGCCATGGAATCTATCGAACATGTGAGTTGCGACATATACCTTTGAAGTGATGATAAATGCATCTAATATTTGCGAGGACGGGAAGTTGACAATGCTCGAGTCTTTTATGAATTCATCGTATAGAATTTAAAATACAACGGTCTTCTCTTGATATATGCATTTGGGGAAATTCAGTTTGTCGAATACTTGTGATGCAATTTATCCTTCTTAATGTCCTATTCTTGTATGGATCTAATGCATCACATGCAGGACTCAAAGCAAGCATTTATCAAACTAGAAATATTTTACTTAACGACTGGTACCATGGTTGGATGGGTGGTGACATCCTCGCTCCAGGATTTCATTGTGGGATTGCCATTTGGTGTGACAGCTTTCACTTAGGTGCCATCACCCTGATCTCTTCTCTTTTACACATGCCTTACACAAGACTTCCACGTCTTGTATTCAATTAGCGATACTAAATTGGGGAGCGAGATGAGCTTGTGGTTGAGGGATAATAATGCGGAAATGAGGTATCAGTCCGTGGTTAATGGGAGAACAAGGATATATGTGGACACCCTCTTTCATGTACTAGATGAACTTAGGTTTGCATGATGGGGGTTGGAATGTTATCTCCGCTGACATTTCCAGGTGCAGCTTTCACAATCTCTGCATTCATAGCTCCCAAACTTCTCCTCTTAGGGGCCATGATGGATGCATGTTTCTTTGAGTAGAACTTCAATGGACTTGAGGGTTGCATCATCTAGCTTGGAGTAGCTAGGATGGAGATAGTAAAACCTTCACAAGAGATGAGAGAGACTTCGACTCCACAAGAGGTGATAGAGAAGGTCCTTTGAGATGATACCCTCCTCTTCTATTAATTAATATTATTATTCTCCCTTTCCCTTTCTCCTATCTTCTTCTCTCCCTCAACTTTTTCATTTCCTCTCTCTACCATTTTCTCTTCTTCCCTAACTTCTTCTTCTCTACTTCTCCCCATTCTCTCCCCCTCCCCTTCTTCTTCTTCTTCTTCTTCTTCTTCTTCTTCTTCTTCTTCTTCTTCTTCTTCTTCTTCTTCTTCTTCTTCTTCTTCTTCTTCTTCTTCTCTCTCTCCCTCTCTTCTTGTCTTCTTCTTCTTCTCCTCTTCTCCTCCTTCTGTTCTTCTCCTTCTTCTTCTCCTCCTCTTCTCCTCCTCTTCTCCTCCTCTCTCCCTCCCTCTCTCTTCCTCTCCTCTCTCTCTCACACACTCTCTCTTTCTCTTTCTCTCCCTCAATGTGCTCAGGCCCTTCCATTCCAATCTGTTTCCCTATCCCTTAAAGGGGGGGTTCCTTAGCCGTCCAGGTGGCTGTGTCATTGCTACACCCAAGGGGGGGGGGGGGGTGATAGGCCCATGGCCTTCCCTCCCCTTGTCATCTCTCGTTTGTAGAATCCACTCCCTCTCTCTATCAGTGTGATGACAGGGGGGTTGGTAGTTAAAAAAATTGATTTATTAAAAGGGGGGCACTTAATTTTTGCGAGGTGAGGAAAAGGGGGGCACTTAAATTTTGAGGGGTCGAGACATTACATGAACATCTCTCTTTCCATCCTTGCTTTAGATCTGTGCAAAGGCAAACCCATCATCCAAAACCTTAGTCTCCATCCGAGACTTAGCAATAAATGGCTGCCCCAAAATAATAGGATAAGAACAAGAGTTTTGCACAAAGAAATGATAAGACTCACCCACATCTCCAATAGAAATCTTCAAGTTTGGACAAGTAGCATACAAATCTCTTGCAGTGTTGTTGGCCGCACACATGCGCCAACCATGATCCACATCAATTGGCCATCTACTAGTATCATACAAACCTCACACTATGACATTAATCTTGGAGCCATGATCCAAAAGAGCAACACAAGGAGTCTCAATCTCTCCAAGATTGACTATGGTTTGTACAGTCACACGAGCCCAATGACTTCGAGAAAAATGGCTACGAGGCACCAATCTAGGCTCATCTTCGCTCTCATCATACTTTATGGACTGAAGTAAAGGATGAAGAGACTTCTTGGATTGCATACATAGAGCTCCATCTATGGACTCCTCAATAGTCTCCTCGTCAGAATCTCCACAATCTGCAACCCATAGAGAATAGCCAACAGCTAAAGCCTCTCGATGGATCATATCCTGTGTTGGCTCTTCAATAACTTGTTGTTTTCTTTTTATGATGTTGATGATAACATAATGAAATTCTCTTTTGGAAATTCCCAAGACTTCTCCAAGAGTAAATTCAATTTTGCAATTAAGAATCCAAACCTCAAGTACCTTTTTCAAGTCCGTGGTCGTCTCAAAGTTGGATAGTAGCTTGAATCCAGGTTGCTTTTTCGGCTTCAGATCCTTTGTCTTTGAGGTCTTCTGATCTTCTTGTACTTTTAGCTTCTATACATCAGCCATACTTTGCTCCGGTCCTGAAGAAGAAGGATGAAGAACTCGTTCACTCCTTCTAGTCACCCTCTTCAATCCTTTAGGTTGAGCATTATCTCTTTTCTACTTTTCTTTAACAAGTGCTTTAAATCCTTGAGATTTTGCAATGTAAGTATAGATAGAAAAGACGTCTACGTGATCATTCCATCCACTCCCTTTTCTGATTGCATCTCCTATGGTTGAAAATTTTGATGATAAAGCTTTATCTTTCTTTTCTGCATGCAGTGCTTAGGACCATAAAGGAGATTTGTCCTTCGGCAAACTGCTCTAATTGAAGACCATAGGCACCAGCTTCTCTTGCCACCTCTTTCTTCACATAAAAAGAGCACATAAGAGACTCAAATAATTTATTCATACCTTCTTTACCGATTAATTGGTTTCTCTGTATCTCCGAAACATATCATCCTATCCTTCTAGACCACCAACTTCACTCTTTTCACCTCTTCAAAGTCTTGATAGTCCTTTCGCTCATGGTTTGGACTATCGCACCACATGCAATGATGAATACAATCATTTCTGGAAGAATTCAAAGGAGTAGAAGAGGTTGGGGCAAAAATTGGAGCTGGGTTAAGTGGTTGCTATTCTCTTCTAGTCATCTTAATTTGAAGATCTTTCAAGTTCTTTGAAATTTCCTCCACCATGTCTTTGATGGTCGGTTTGGCATATGGTCTAACAACCGCAGTAGGAATATACATAGGCAAGTAGGCATAGACACATGATTGGAAGTAGGAGAAGAAGTGGAAGAAGAAACATGAGAAGTAGGAGAAGTCCAGGTAGGAGAAGACATTGCTAGAGGTGTTTGCATGCCATTCTGCAAGTGAGCCTTCCATCTCCGCCTCTTTGTCAATGTGGAAACCGCATCAATAACATCTTGCCAATCCATCTTCAATCCCATTGACTATGTACCATCTTCAAGAAGCTCTCCCAACTCGTCCTGAAGTGCAGGATTAGCCGCCTGCAAGAATAATTCCACTTTCTCCGAGTTTAGGGCTCTTTGCTCAAGTGCATCCAATTGGTTGTATCACTCTTCAAACTCCCGCAATAACTCAGAAGCAAAAAGTTCTTTATTGGGATGTAGAAATACCATAATCCTCCAAAAAATATTCATCTTTGATTGCCTTCTTGAAGACATTCCAATTTGAGTCTTGCACAAACAAATCAATCACTCTAACCCGCAAAGCAGGGTGACAAGCCATAGGAAATAATTGCTCCATTTGGTAAGAATTTCGAAGAAGCGCATCTGGCTTTCAAAGGCTTTAAGATAGGCTAAAACATTCCATCCATCAAATAATTTATGCTCACTTACCACAGCCTCAATTGCTTTGGTTGCACCATGCATATGCTCTTGTTCTTGATGCAGCATTCGTTGTTGATCCAATTGTTGCTTATGTAACTGATGTTGTTACTGCATTGATAACTGCATCTACTTATTATGCATCATAATGGCTAAAGAAAGAGTTTGCAATATATTCTTCATCTCATTGGTTGAAAAGGAAGAAGCACTCGATGATGAAGTGGGTGGAGTATTCGAAGAGTCTCCCATCTCGACACTCAAAAGCGATGCTTTCACACTTGGCAATAGAAATGTAAATTATAACTATATTGTATGAGTGACCTAGATGATGTGGATAGGGGGTGTGGACTATAGCACTTGGAGTGTGGAATACTAAGGTATGATGCAATGCACATGTACACAATTCCTCTTCTTCATCAACACCCTCCAAACTCCCTCCTTACCAATAGGGAAAGAGTCTAGGAGTCAGTGAGATAAAAAGACATCTTGCAAGAAGTTGTGGTGCAATTGTGTTTTGAGTACCAGCTCACATTATTGTTTGTGCTTGTAAATTTCAAGAGCATTGTTTGTGAAAGAATTGTTAGACCAAAGCTCTCATAAGAATCTTGTATAATGAGCCAGGTTAAATTCCTGGAGGGCGCACCAAGCCACCCCTAGCTGACCGCCAACCCTATCCAAGGGGGTTCTGAATAAGCGTGACGGGAATGTGGACCGAACCTGTCACGAGAGGTCTCTCCATGGATAAGTTTTTAATAGGAGGATGCTTGGATGCCAGGGGGGTCTGTGGCTGTAAATTCCTTGCCTTCTTCGGGTCCTACTCAAATGGTCTACATGACTTGAGATGGATTCTTGAGGCCCTATTACTAGTGTGAGGGTGAAAACTTGGAGGAAAATAAGATGCATCCTTACGGATTGCAGAAATCATCCTATGGATGGGATTTTTATCTCAATTGAAATCTTAATATATAGTTAAGGAATTTTTCTGAACTATTTTCGTGTCAATGCATAAAATTACGTAAAGGAACGTGTGACTAATGGGTTAACTAAGGAATATTCTTGAATGTGTTACCACTAATGTGCCCATAGGTAAGTAGAAAACTAAAGCTATCAAGGGAAGCGAGTGGGTAGAACCCCCGATGAGTCCATCCTAGGGTGGTCCCAGAAAACTACCACCCTACGAGTCCAGCCTAGGGTTGGTCCGTGAAAGCTAGGAGGCTTCTCAACATTCAAATTGCGATGACGTATTGACCTTAGATAATGTAGGGTAGAATCCTAGCTCATATCATTTTAGGGGACCGGAATGGGACTTAATCCTACAGGTAGAGAGGTCGAGCGATGCATCCCTCTTGTTTCCCATTCTCTTTGAACCAAGTGTGATATGAGTCCACCTCAGTTTAGATGCTCTGCGCAAAGTAGATTGTCTAAAGACCGATGCTAGAAGGCTGTAGTATGACTTGATCATTAGAAACCTAGAAAGATTTAGGTCGATCCTAACAGGACAGGCCAATATGCTTTGTTGTAGAGTAGACTCAAGATTTGCTATCCAACAAACCCTATGATGGACTACTAAAGCATGTCAAGGATCAGACACGTTATAGATTTTGGGCATAATCTCCATCTTTTGTGGAAAATACGCCGCTCCAAAGCAATAAAGTCTACCCAAAAGTCTAGGTAAACTATACAATTTAGGGCCTTGTTTGATGGCCTACTATGCCAATGGTCTCAAATATTCACTTTTTTTAATACTTTTTTATCATAAATATTTCATTATTTTCATTAATAGGTGATGTGATGGCTACTGGCCTTTCCTACATGCATATGAACTTTAGGGACATAGATGCAAAGTCCATGATTGTCATTGTTTGTCTTGATATCAAGGAACATGAAAAGCAATTAGTCCCTCCCCTTCACTTTCCAACACGGTAAGGAAACCAACTATGGTATCACGCTTCTCATTGTACATGTATTATTGAGAAACACATATTTGAGCATGGTTTAGCTATGGAGAATAGAATGCATAGACATGAACCATGATGACATAGACAAGAGACAATGACTGTTCGTCAAGTGAATTAGGTTCCAAGATTAAGTGCTTGGACTCATAAACATAATCTTGATTAGGACATGACAAAGACAACAAAGATTGGAAGTACAAAGTACAATAGCATTGCATTGAAATAAGAACCAAGTACATCCTTATATAGCCTTTAGGTTATTCCACTCTCCTCACTGTGCTTATGCGATATTGAGCATCTCTTCCTAGAGCATACATCATTTTTCATATCTTTCAACACCCCCCCTCAAATGATGAATTCCTACACTTGCTGGCTTTTGGCCCCCCTACATGATGACATGGGCCACGAGACTAGCTCATAGGCAGCCTAATCAAGTTAAAGCTTGAAACTTTACATATTTGGCAAGGTTTTTTTTCTAAAAGAAAATCCAGTAAGGGAAAAAATTTTCACTATGGGAAAACACAACATCCACTATGGGAAAGATACAATGAAAATTTCTTCAAAACAATCTGTCAGAGTTGTTGGCAATAGCAGAAGCATCTTCTTCATTCATGAAGTGATTATGATGGTTACCATTTCGCACCTATTGTGCTCTTTTCCTATGAAAAAATTCATTGCCCATGTGCCCAATCTTACCACAATAATGGCATGTGACTCGATCCTTGTTGGTGTTGAATCCTTGTCCATGTCCTTTTGCTCCATAAGCTTCCTTGGTGTACAAGAGATTGTCCTTTGAGATGGTTTCTTTTGCATCCTTGTTTTTAAGTTTACTTTCTCCATCAAGTAGAGAACGCTCAATGTCTTTGAGTGAGAGATTAGGAACATTACTTAGGGTAGACAAAAGGTTCTCATATGGTTCTTGATTTACACTTGCTAGTAGCACCACTATGGCTTCATCCTCATCTATGTTATTCTTTAAAGTTGCAAGTTGAGTTTTTAGGCTCTTAAACTTGTTAGTGTGTATGGTCATAAAAGAACTATCCTTTACATCTAGCTTATAGAACTCCATGAGTAATTTTACTTTTGAGTTTTTAGCTTGAGTTCCAAAGATCCTATCAACCTCATCCCATGCCTTTTTTGTATCTTTGATGCCAAAGATATGGTGCGATAAATCATCAAATAGTCCCCAAAGAAATGATTCCTAGAGCCTTGTTGTTGATCTTTTTCCACTCTTTTGTCTTGAGTTGGACTTCTTCAACGCATCATCTTCCTTTTTGCCATCTGCATCTCCTATATCATTAGATCCCAGAGGTCTTTTCTCATGAGATGGTACATTGTCTTTTCTTTCCAGGCATGAAAGCCTTCACCATTGAATTTGGCTATTTTCTCAAGTTCAAACATTTTGAAGGATGTCTTACCACGAGTATACTCATCCTTTTACAAGATTGAGGCTTACAATGGATTTAATCAATTGGGCATTCCTATTAAAAATCTTCATGTTTGTCATTACAAAAACTAAAGTAAAACCAACAAACGATTTTTTCTTGGATGTGTCAAGAAACAAAAGTGCCAAGAAGCATTAGATAAGTATCAAGAGATACTATCTTGATGTCAGGCTTGATGATGCCTGATCTTCATGTAGGTTGCTTAATCTTTAGGTGGGTCACTTAAAATATTCTTCTTGAAGTTTACACTTGTTGGAACTGATCAAATCTCAATGGCAGGAACTTCAATTGACTGAGAAGGATGAGAAATTGAAGCAGGAGAAGGGCTTGAGCTTGGTGGCAATGGATGCTTAATCTTCTATTGAATCATTTTCTTGTTAACTTTGAGGGAAAATATTTCTAGGAACTTTAGTAACTCAATGAATCAGAGTAGCATGGACTTCTTTGAGCTGAGAGAGAAGAGAAAGTGAAGAGATTTTTGAGCTTCAAGCTCAAGGCTATGTTGGACTAGGGTTTTAGAGACAACAGGCGACAGGTTTTTCATTTATTGTAGAATATTGGACGACAAGTGAGTCTATAGGGTGGGCTTTAAAAGACCTATGGTTGTAGGTTGAATCGCACCTCATGTCAAGAGTTGGGAGCATACAACCAACGTAGGCACAAATCTGGACAGCAATGACAAATTTATACAATCCTAGAGTTATAAATCACCAATGTTAGATTGCAATGTGACACAGAGGAGTACCTGAGATGAAAAATCTCCAGAAGGAAGCTTAAAGAGATTTGGCTTATATGAAGAGATATGAGAGCTCCAAGCAAGGTAGGTGTAGGTTGGCTATGACTGCCATGAAGAAAAGGGTGGAGTTGGAGCTAGGCGGGGTCACTCATGAATATATGTAAATATAACGTGAGTTCAAAATAAGGGGTTTTTAAAACACCATTTTTATACATTTTTTACATACAAAAGGGTGTCATATAAAGGGGTTACTTACAGATTGAATAGAAAAGGGTTGTGTTTTATTCAAGAAAAATTCGCAATTTAGGATATTTATAAATAGGCCATGAATGCACGTTATATAGAGAATATATATATAGTGAACCCCCCGAGAGTTGGAGTGAGAAATGAGCTCGTGAGCTGAAATGAGCTAACCAGATATGAAGGGGACCTGAAGGAAGAGTTTAATGAGCTTGGCCATGAATACCATGCTCTAATACCATGTTGAGAAACACGGATCTTGAGCATGGTTTAGCTATGGAGGACAGAATACATAGACATGAACCATGATGGCATAGACAAGAGACAATGACTATTACTCAAGTGAATTAGGTTCCAAGATTAAGTGCTTGGACTCATAACACAATCTTGAGTAGGACATGACAAGAAGATAGATTTGAAGTACAAAGTACAATAGCATTGCATTGAAATAAGAACCAACTACATGCTTATATAGCCTTTGGGTTGTTCCACTCTCCTCACAGTGCTTATGGGATACAGAGCATCTCTTCCTAGAGCATACATCATTTTTCATATCTTTCAACACGTATCACAATTACATCCATTTAGATATGGAAAAATGGTCAAAGAAATCAATTGCTCCTATTTTGTGATGCATTTGGTTTAGACTATGCTGATATGGTTTATCTTATGCATATGCTTGCCACTTTTATAGTGTTTATACTAATTTCAACTCGAAATATTTGGTAGTCACAATATCCCACCAAAATGGAAGGAGCAACGAATGGCATCAACCCCAAGAAATTTTGTGTAAGATAGTTAGTGCTTTTGGACTAAATGATCACCACCATCAATTCCAAAGACTGCTAGGAATTAGCCACAAATGCTTGCCAAGGAAGCCAATATGCAACTCGAGATGGAGTGATGTAGACTAAAAAATCAATAAAGATACATGTATGACAAGGAGATGATAAAGTCATCATTTAAATTATCTTTTTTGTCAATATAAATTTTCCTTTTTTATCAATAAAACTTATTGTTTCCTCAAAAAATACTTCTTGTTGCATTGCTAGTATCAAGGGCTCCACCATCCTAGGGAACTTTGAAACCCTTGAACACTATGTATGTATTTAGGGTTTTCTCGTTGGCACCCTACATTATGACTTGAGTAGCCCATTAAAATGAGTAAATAAATGTCATATTTTAATTTAAAAATTATATATTACTTGATCCCCACACATTTTCTCCAATTAATGCAAAAGCTCTTCTACTAAACTTGACTCTGCACACTTTATGCAATTTTCTTACTCTCGAGTCTAGTCGGTCCTCTATTCTACATCTCACTAGGCAGCTATCTATTGATCCCTTGTGCCCACCATTGAGTCCACCCCCAGAAGGAGCATATCTCTAACTCTATCATCACTTTCACTTTTCCCCAAAAGAGGCAATTCTATGACCACAACACCCATTCCAATGTGATCTATTTATGGGAAATATCATTTTTGATTTCTAAAAAATACACGATCAATTCATGCACACTAAGAGTTTTCCCTTGGTGATGATGATTCATTTGTGGCAACCCATTTCCATAGAGTAGTAGCCTCTATCACTTGTTAATGGTACATCAACACCCATGCAATCCTTAAGAATGACCACCAAGCGATTCATAGAAACCCATTGCCATGGAATAGCCTCTTTCACTTAATGGAGACCCTTGTGCCACCTACGTGATGTTTGTCAATTGTGTTCTGGTAGCCTTTTGGCTTGACTTGTGACCATGTCTAGATTTTTTTGTCTTTGATGGTTACCACTAAGTGGTTCATGGTAGGCCATTGCCACAGGACAACCTCTATCACTTGGTGGTAACCCTCATCTAGTGTTTTTGCCTTTGAGGGTCACTACTAAGTAGTTTAGGATGACTAATTTCCACAAGAAACCTCTATAGCTTAGTGATAGCCCTCATCTAATCTCTTCTCTTTGAGAGTCACCTCCACCAAGTGGTTTAGGATTACCCATTTCCATGGGATAGCCTCTCACTTGGTGGTAAACCCCATTTAGTGTTGTTCTCTTTGAGATTCACCATCAAGAGGTTCCTAGCAACCCATTACCGTGGGGAGCCTCTATCACTTCTAGTGGTGACCCTCATCTAATGTTCCTCTCTTTGAGAGTCATCACCAAGAAATCTAGGGTTACCCATTGCCATGGGGTAGCCTCTATTACTTGGTGGTGATCCTCATTCAATATTCTTCTCTTTAAGGTTCACCACCAAGAAATTTTTGGCAACCCTTTGCCATGGGACAACCTCTATTGCTTGGTGGTGAATGTCATCCATTGTTCTTATCTTCAAGGATTACCACCAAGTGGTTCATAGTTCATAAGTGTGATGTAGTAGCCTCTATTTCTTGGTACTAACTTTCTTTGACCATAGCTTAGGGTCCATGGTAGGAGACCTCCTGTAGAAGGTGTAGAAGATATCAAGCTCATCGTGTACTGTTCAACAAGTTACGTAGGATACAATTTCATATGTAGCCTACAATAACACATATACCCTCCAAAGATTGATTCGAGAAATCTATGAGCATTTGGTCATAGACATGTAATGAATCATCTTGACTATCCTCACACTTCATGAGATTATCAAAGAATCCCTAGTTGACTTGTTTGAAGATGCATGTTTTCTTGTAGCCCATGCCCACAAGGTGATGGTCATACCTAAAGATTTCTATAGCTTGCACCACTTGTGAATCTAGTATGAAAGGCTTCTAAATCTTGTGGATATCTCACACTATCACATGCAAGAAATTATTATCATCCCCCCTCGTTAGGGGATGATGAGGTAGGCCAAGATCTCCCATCACTCATGAGAGGGACACATGCTCACAATGAGCATGATCAGCTCTTAATCCCCAAACCAAAATAGATCTCTACCAACTCCAAACCAAGCTCTACATCAAGCTTGAGCGAGTTCAAGCCCTAGCATAGGCACGAAGCCCAGTTTGAGTCTCATCGGTCCAAGACCAATTCTCACCAGATTGAGTCTAAGCCCCACCTACCTTAGATAGGAACCCCTTGCTCTAGACCCAATTGAGCCCCACTAGCCTTGATCCCCATTAGCCCTAGATCCAAGCCACCTCACCAGCCGTAGATTAAGCTTGAGCAACAAAAATCGAGTTTGATCCCCTCTAGGTCTAGACTTAGCCCCACTAAACTCAAACTAAGCCCCAATGTGCACTATCACCTGCCTTTTCCTCAATTTCCTCCTTGGACCAAGTTGACGCCTCTACTTCAACTCATCCCAAACATCAACAAACTACCAAATGTGATAAGGGAGGAGCATGTTCTTGATAATTATCTCAACAAAGTCCTCAATTAGTGCATAACTAAGCTAAAGTAGGTAGTGCCCCCCTCTCAGTATTTTTTAACTTTGAGAGGGTAGTGATATTTATTAAACTTCAATGGTGTTGACATTGGAGTGCTTTCTCACCCTAATTAGGAGATCTTGACATTGGGGTGGTGAGTGATCAAGAGGGGTTGAATAACTCCATTTTTCTTGCCCTCCAATAGTAAATTTTACTATTTTTGTCTAGCCTAATCAATAGATCTTGACATTGGGGTGGTGAGTGATCAAGAAGGGTTGATCAACTCCATTGTTCTTGCCCTCCAATAGTAAATTTTACTATTTTTGTCTAGGAATCTTAATCCTTGTTCTCATTAGGTATGTTTCTTTAATCATCTTTATTTACACTAAAGCTCCAAAGTGCCATGTATTCTCATGACTCTCTACTATTGAGGCATCTACAAAACGATCAAATTCCATTTTACCAATTTTGTAGATAACTTCTACTATGTGCCTTGATGATCTACTAGTTATTTTCATGGTATACCATCGAGAGTAAGTGCTTGATCAAGATTATTGCTTGTTTATGCACACTAGCTTTTTCTATCCTAGTTTTAATACTAGCGCTTTGGAATTTTTATCTAGTTTGATGATTGAATAAGGATCACTAGAGTTTAATAATGTACAATGTGATTCAAAACAAAGTTATTTTGCAAATATTACTAGTAGAGGATACCATGGAAGATTTTGACAGTAAGTATCTATGTCTCTCTTTTAAGATTAGTTTATGTTCTATGAAGGTGTTGTCAAGAGAATTAACTTGGCATCTATCATTGAAGCTGCATGCAAACATGTATCTACATGGAGCACATTTCTTTTTAGAATAAACTTGTAAATAATATTTCTATATAGATTGTGCAAGTCCCATAACAACCCTCTCAAGAAATCAATCAATGGAGAGTGCGCCTTAATGCATATCTTCTCTAGGAGTATATATATGGTCTTCTAGTATGAGTGGTTTTTACCATGCAAGCTTGTTTTTCCAACCAAATCTCACATTTGTAACTTTGTTTTTTGCATAGGATATTGATGTATAAATGTACTCAAAATTTGATGTTGAAAAATTCAAAGTCACTGCCCGTCAATATTTTGTATCATCAATTACCGAATGCCATAGGGAGAAGGTGATGCAAAAAGATGAATTTGAGAGAGAGAGAGAGAGAGAGAGAGAGAGAGAGAGAGAGAGAGAGAGAGAAGAGAATATGATATTTAAGCCCAAAGAAGCATTCATAAGGGTTGTGCAAGTGTATAAAGAGGCCATACAAAAATTTGACATCAATATGGCATCAAACGTGGAGGAATGGATGGAATCAAGGGCAACTGTAGAGAGAGGGGATTAGAAGCAATGGAGAGGGGGTTACAACAAGAGGTGGAGAGCAGGTCACAAGGGGTGGAGAGGGGATCACAATGATTGGAAGCATTGTGGCATAATATGAAGGAGGTGGCACATCAATCTTCCTAATCCCAATAATAATCTCACTGCCAATCCCAACCACAACCTTGTTGTCAATCCCAACCACAACCTCACTATCCATGCAACCACCCCAACCCTTTAGGAAACCATTGACCTTGGCCTTCAATTCCATTACATGATGTGATTTTGCAATGGCCCATTCATCACTTTTTACAAAGATCCTAAGAAAATGAAAATGCAAAAAAAAAAAATCTCATTCATATTGTCAAACTTGTTGATGATATTCATTTGGTAGTGTTGTCTTTCTTGAATACAAAAGGCTTGTGAAATGTTTGTCTTTCTTATATGGAAAATACTTGTGTAACATCTTGTACAAATACAAGTGTGCAAGTCTAAATAATAGCTTTTTGACACAAATGTATAATATTTTTTGTTATTTTTTAATATGTAAGCCTTCTTTTCTTCTTCTTGGGACTACAAGACATCAAGAGAGAGTAATTAGAGATAACATGATGTATACAAATCCTTTGATCATGTGAATGTAAAGAATAATAAAGAACACAAATAATAATATACCTTATTCATCAACATAGAAGGTAAATGAAGTAGAAAGTTGGATGAATTCATTGTGCAAGTCTATCCTTATTTGTTGCAATATGCACATTGATCCTAGCTTTATAATGATTAAAAGTCCACCTGCAGCCAAACATCAACATCTTTGTTTGATTTCCAAAAAACTCCCTCATGTCTTGGTCTAGTGGCACCAACTTCTCGTAAACAGGTGCCATCTTCTGTACAAAAATGTCATGAAGTTTTATGTGGAAATTAAATACTTGCAAACAATAGAATCTAGTTGCACTTGCAAATGATTCCATCTTGTATCTTTGTATCCCAACATACATCTATAAACTCTAGAATACTATGTGCAACTAAGCACTTCACTAGGAACATGGTTTATGAGTTCCTTACTTGAGTGTTGGAGACAAAGTCCATAAAAATGGCTATGGGTATAAAAATAGATATTTTGCTTTGCTTGCTTGAAATATCGGGCTTTAGGCAAATTTGCACCTCGTGGAACATTTTGGACATGTGACTCTCACTTATCCTTAAATCTAGCAATTGCCACTCTCTACTCTTAGAATCTAGAGCGGAAAGCTAGACAAGGTTTCCCATTATTCATTGGAGGAAAGTGGTATGTAGAAATGGTCATAAGATAATATGTCCTCTCAGCCAATGTTACTTTGGTTCTCCCCTTGTAAAGCTCCTCACCAAATAGAGGTATGGATGACATCTAGAACATCTACCACACATTCCATTGTTTGCCACTCCTTAATATTTGATAGCTACAAGTCTGTTAACATCAAAGGATCTTATCAGTTTCATGATGAACTAGAAACACAGACCTTCATTCATATCACAAATTAGATGCAACTAAATGCGCAACAATTGGGTCTATGGAGTCAACCCTCTATGACCTCCACAACAATTGGGTCTATGGGGTCAACGCTCTATGACCTCCACATCCATGAAAGGAGCATAGATATGGCAAGAGAGAGTGTGGAGAGAATAGGAAGAGCTTCATCAATTGCTCTCTCTCTCTCTCTCTCTCTCTCTCTCTCTCTCTCTCTCTCTCTCTCTCTCTCTCTCTCTCTCTCTCTCTCTCTCTCTCTCTCTCTCTCTCTCTCTCTCTCTCTCTCTCTCTCTCTCTCTCTCTCTCTCTCTCTCTCTCTCAAATTGTCTCCCACAATGGAAGCAAGAAAGCAAGTACACCAAGTGGGCACACACATGAATAGCCTCTTCTATTCTATTTCCTCATTTAAATAAATATAAAAAGATTAAGATTAGGATTTCCCCACCCCCTTGGGCATTGTGCACCTCTTGTGGTGTTTTTCAACCAATCATGGTCTTGTTTGCATGCAAGTAAGCTTTAATCTTGTCAAAATAATAAAATGGATATAGAACCATAGCTACTAAGTACAGTTTGCATGGGAAAGAGCCCCAAATATCATAAAATACCAACACCAAGGGTTACAAAAATAACTTATGTCTTCCAATATTTGTATCAAAATTTATAGATCCTAATTTTAATTATCTTGTCTGGTCTTCTTGTCTTTATGTTGATATTTACCCCCCTTCTACATGAGTGCCAGACCCATGGCACTTTTACCAACTAGATGGTATTGTTATGATAGTGAGAGTCTCTAGGACATCTAATGAGGGAAATGGCAGGGGTGGATGGAGTGATGTGGCAAAAGAGATGTAGGTGGCACAATTAACAAAACTAGGAGCCTTGGAGTTGGCTTGAAGAGGAATTGAGAGCACTAGTGTTAGCTTGAAGAGGAGGAAGAGGTGATATGGCTATGAGGAAGGGGTTGTGATGGGTGTGGGCTACTAATGAAGGTGGATTGTGAGGAGCTCCTTGATACCTTTTTGTCACTTGCACACTTGCCAAGGGTGTGTTTATCTACTGGTGCATTGATTGTGCATACATGTGTTGAAGTTGGGTCAAGTTCCAAGTAAACTTGGAATATTGACCCACACTTGTAGACCCAATTGGTGGAAGAATGTGATGTGATGCTATCCTCAAGTTGATAGGTCATCCGAGCAAGCCTAGAATATTCCACCCTTGATGTGCTATAAGGTTGGGTTGTGGGAAAGGGGCTACGGTTTTACCCCAATTTCAATGAACGTGTATGTGCTTTTCTTTTCTTTTTTTCTATTCTTCTCTCTATTTTTTAAAAATAAATAAATATATGAAAATGACAGAATACAAAAGAAGAATAGATCACTCAGGTAGTAGTCTAAGTGTTTGTCAAGCAATATCTTCTATTTATAAAGAAGGTATTGCTTGACATGCTCTCGTAGCTAGAATGATGTCTCTGGGTAAAATGGGTGTGTATATATGGTAAATCTAATGTCCACCATGTGCTCCAATAACTAGATAAGATAGATTGGCAATAATAGGATACAAATGTAAACTTAAACCATTGCCACTCAATCAATTCCATGTTGATGTCAAAAAAGAGTGGGAGTAGCCCATCTTCATAAGGGGTTACTAGTTGTTGGAGGAACCTAATGAGGAGATGAAGGTAGTTATAGGTGGTGATGGAGAAGTTTGGGAAATTAGCGAACTCTCTTGTAGGAGAAGGTTAGGCCAATAGGCTAGAATAGGTAAATTTTGTTGACAAGGGTTGCCTAATATTTAGGATCCTTGGAAGTTGTACTTACCATGGTACTTTTGCCAATAATCTTGGTCATGCCTTCTAGGGTAGAAATAGAAAAGTGGGTTTGTGTACTACTCCTTTTGGGAATAGATGAAGGCTTCCCAAGCCATCTTATTGCCTTTTAGAAGGGTATCACCATTTTGGTAGTCCTAGCCATTTTTCCCCAGGTTTCAATTTCAAATACCTCCCCCTACTTCCCTAGATTCTACATGACATTTGATAAGCTTCCACATTTAGTGTGTCAAGCCACTTTGTGTTTGCATGAGAAGCCATACAATGTGTAATGGGAGTACCTTCTTGAACATGCCCTCCTCATTTACCTTGAAGTCAAACATCATAAAGGGATTGGTTTTCCTACTTCTCTTGGTATTTCTAAACTTTCTCCTTGGGGTTTTCTTTCTCTTCCAGTGGTAGAAGCTTAGGGGAATGGGATACTCCATTATCCTTTGTAGCAGCTGAGCTTGTAGAATCTAGATCATGGTCGTGTAAGCCTCCTTTTTTCTAGATCTTCCTCTTCTACTATTGGCTAGTCCTCTAAGTCCGTGTGTCAAAATTTGGTTAGTTTGGTAGATCCATGGGGGGTTTCATGGTTGTGTGTAATATTTCCACACAACAAAAGTTAGTTGGTTAGTTTGAAAGTTAGTTAGTCAATTAATAAGTTAGTAAGATTACTAACTAAAGGAAAAAAACTAGCTAACGTTAATAATTAAGGATTTTTATTTAATTAAAATATATGTTTTAAAAAATCAACAGTCGTAAATCCGATATTTTTCTTGGATTGACAAGGATCATAGCCACCCTTCACGTAAGTTACAACGTGAACAAGACTTATAAGCTATATTAATCACTAGTATTAATGTGTATAGTTTGATGGTCCAAAAATATTAGATTTTGGGAGAGAGAGATATATATATAGGGAGAGAGAGAGAGAAGAGTCACCCCGAGAGGTTGCAAGGAAGAGAGTTAGCTCAATTTCCTCTATTTCGATCTTGACTTAACCATCTTCTCTTATGCTCTCCCATATCGAATCTATTCCGCCTTCTTAATCTCTTGAGTCTACTTGTGGATGATGGCCCCCAAGCGAAGAATTTCACGTGCTCTCCCATGTCGAATCTATTCCGCCTTCTTAATCTCTTGAGTCTACTTGCAGATGATGGCCCCCAAGCGAAGAATGTCACGTGCAGATGGCAATCCCATAACTAGCAACAAAGCTTCAGGCGAAGGCATCACCGTCAATCCAATTGTGGTTCCGATCGTAAGTAATATATTTTCAAATTGATAGATGCTTGTTTTGATTCTTGTATGAGATATGTTAGGCCTCATACTACGATGCACGAGTATAGGTCATCGGAAGGGATAAAATTTAGCTCACGTATTCAAAAGATCGAGCTTGCAAAGTGCATGTATTAAGGAAAGTTAATTGCACCTAGTTGCATATGGCTTGTTTGTTGAAAGAGAAATTACAAGGAGGAATCCATCAAGGGTTATGAATGGTATAATCATGTGACCGGCCAATAACCAATGGCCAATGACCAAGCCAATGACCAAGCCACTTTTAACCGAGTTGTCAAGCCAACTCCTAAGAGTTGTTGCACTAGATAGGTGATTTTTACTACTAACTGCAATAACTCTGCCTAACCTTCCAGATATTTATGATAACCCTTCACTATATTAGTCCAACTAGTACTCTCTCAATGTCTACAAATTAAACAAGTTTACTAAGTTATTCTATTTTCCTTTTTAATAATTGCTCACAGATAGGTCTCTAACTTGGGCACTAGAATTCTAAACCTAGGAAAAACTATGGTTTCCCTCCATCTTTCAGGGGCGGCTCCTCATAAATTGCTCCTGCCATACTAGTGGCGGTTTATCCAGGAAATTTTTATATTTGACTTTAGAAATATTGTTTCACAACATAGATTCAATAGAATCTATAAGTATATCTCCATTTCAGTTCCTTCTTAAATATTTTCTTTTATAAAATTACTTCCTTTTATTATTATTTTTAATCAACAAACATTCAAAACAAATCAACTAACGTGCCATAAACCCATAAACTTTAATTCCCCTTTTTAAACGTTTCCCTTCTCCATTTTGCACAATTTGTCGTTGCTATTAATGTTTATATAATTAATTTATTTTTATTTTCCAATGGTAACATCCTTTCTTTCTTCTTCTTTAACTAAACATCAATCATGACAAAAACAAGTTCTTTCCACACTCTTATATGTCCACACACACAGTTCATTTTAAAGCCCCAATGTATCCCCTTCGTTATCAATTATCCTAGTGGCCCTCCACTCTTAACTCTTTTGATCGCTCAAATAATGTTTATAGAAAATAAAATATAGAATTTCAACTTAGATGATGCGGCTTCCCCTCATGCCATCGGATGATTGTTTTATTAATTTTTTTGATATTCATAGTTTAAATTTAGGATTATAGTTTTTCCTTGACATAAATGATTATTATAAAAGACTATTACATTTCTTATTTTTACCCCTCCCTATGTTATTGAACAGCACACCACGTTTCTTTTTATTTTCTCAAAATAAAAACATCATTTTTTCAATGTAAACATATTTTAAAGACAATATAATCAAATTGTTTTCCTTTTGTTTAAATTTTACAAAAACTCCATTGACACATCAGAAATTATCTTTTCAGTTCTCCATGAATAGTATAATTTTTTATTATTGATAGAAAATCCATTTTTTATATGGAAACTATTATTTTTCTTTTAAAAATAACTATTTTTGAGTTTTTAAATATAATAAATAGTCTTTAAAATTTATGAAAAAAATCAATAAATTTCTGGAATTAATGTCTTCATGGAAAAAATATCATAGCTTATAATTTTTCGATCAAAATTTTTATAAAAATTTATTTGTAACATTTTTAAGCCCTTTTCAAGCATTTTTTACTATTTTCTATTTTTAGAAAATAGAGACATGTCCACATAAATACAAATAACCATTCAGCGTAGGAAAACAAGTTTCAAGACATTTTCTAAAGATAATAAACTAAAGATTTACTCATGCTATAATCTCTATTTTTGTTAAACGGTTTACGCGCGTACTTGTAAAATCTGCGGGTTGTCGTTGCGTCTTTGGAAGCCGTGTCCTCTTTCAATCCAGTCACGGAAAGTCTAGCTTCCAGCCAGTCATCCTGACCGCGAGTTCTTACTATCGCCCTTGCTCTCCTTCGACTTCTTGCGCGCTATTGATTTTAACAATGGAAACTGGCCTTTAGGGGTTTAAAAGAATTAAACTCTTAATTAGGAGTTAATTGGCCATGGCTTTTTGTATTCTTCATGTCGACGAATTTAGGGAAGATAATGTAATTATGGATCTTGGCCATCTGATCACAGATTTCTGCGCAAAGCCAAGTGACTGAAAGAGGGGAAATTCTGCTCTAGACCTACAATCTCAGTTTGCCCAAGTGTATTGAGGCTCCATTTTGATCATTATGAAGAAAGACATAGCGATGGAGGAGAAGAACAATAATTGGTATCATTTTGGAGATCAACAATTAAATTGTATTCTTTTTAATTCCCTAGACTTCCCTCTGCTCCTATTGCACCAGTCGTATGGGCGAAAGATGGTGCCCTCCATCTCTCCTCTCAGTCTTCCAATATGGCGCCCCTTCTTCTCATCTCATTTTTTTCTTCACCCTTTCCCCTTCTCTCTCTCTCTCCACAATGATGGCACCTACGATCAAACGTCTGATAAGCCTTGCATTACTGTCTTCAAACTATGAGATATTCCCCACGCTTGGCTTCGCTCATGGCAACCTTGTCTTGCAGTTTGACCTCCATGTGTTGCGCCTTGTTGAATTTTGCCTGCAAGGAGATGGGGCATCCACAGTGATCGCCAAGTGTTGAAGGCATGGGGCATCATGCCCTCAACAAAAATAACCCACACACACGACTATAATGCAAAGAACAGAAGAGAGAGAATGAATCGTAACTGCCATTCCTTCATTCATCCCAATTACAAGAAGTTATGCCTTTTTAAAGAACCATGGTCAGTGCATCATAAATGACACTTATGTGCACCCCTATACACTCCGCACGCACGAGGGAATAGTTGCGTAGCAATTGAGAACCCACAAATTTCCTTGAGAGACGTCAAATGCCTTATCCATTAGGGTTTACATTGAATTGTGAGACAATAATGAAAATATCTCTTGGCATTGATTCACCAAAAGACTCTTCATAAGCTTGTCCAAGATTATGCTTCTTGTAGGCTCTGCGTCTTTAGGTAGTACATCCGGCCTTCTCTTTTCGCAGTATGCTCCCTTTGGATCACTTCATCCATCTCCTTCCTGAAAATCTCTCTCTGTTAAGATGGCACCCTCCTCCATATTTTCTCTTCTTGGCATGATTTCCAATGATCCTTTAGTGCCTTAAAATGGCAATGGCTATAAGCAAATGAGACTTGGAAGATGGAGATGAAAATGATAAGTATTGCCATAGTGATGATGATGGAAATCCCTACGGGAAAATTTTAAACAGTCATAGCTTCTGAGATTCACTAAGTAAATCTATCAGATTTTGTCTAAAACTCCATCTTCCTCTCATACAAGGACTTCCTTGTACTAACATCTCCTGGCTGGACTGCAAGGACACGGCCTCCAAAGACAACAACTACAAACACCGCATCTACATTAAATTAATGTAAAAAGATGGTAATAGTGTATCAAATGTATACAATGTTGTTGAAAATTTTTGCAATGTGTGACATGTTTCTAGGTTTTGTCATCATGACATTAAAAATTATGCATACAAGTGTTAAGTAAATTTTACATAGAATCACTCTTTGATCCCAAGGGAAAGAAAATATATGCGATGGTAATGTTATCCTGACTATTCTTGCATTGTTTGGCAAGAATACAATTGGTTTTTTGTTAGTTGATCTAACAACATCCTAAATGCTTTTACATTCAACGGGTTGTTAGTTTGTTGTTTGGATGATTGTTCCAATTGCTCGTGATTTATGCTAAATGCATGGCAAGGGTCTGTGATGACAAATTGCCATGAGGATAAAGGAATGTTTTCCTAGAAAATGATATTAGGGCTAAATGCCTTGTTGTGCTGGATTCCTAAAGGTTTTAATTAAGGAAGGATATATTGCACGAGTGGATCACCTCCATGATCGCACCGCGGATTAACCCAAAAGAGCACTACTCGATTCATGGGCCGAAGGTCAGGTAGAGCTCTGGACACCCCTTGCTAGGTCTAGAATGAAGTTGAAGACCTCTGTGGCCTCTAACATCTGGGCATGTTTGGAGATCCTATTCTAGATAAAGGATTGAATTTTTTGTGCCATGAGATTTGGACCAGTTACTTCTGCACGGCAGAAGGGATACTTGTGTTGGATAGAAGGGATACATAATTTCTCATGTATGGGCGGTAGACAAAGATTAACTTGAAGATAAGTTAAGGAAGTTGTGTAATATTTTCGCACAAAATATTAATGATCCTAGACCCCGCACATCTCATGCAAAAGCAGTGCAAAGTAATCTCCCGCAACGGAAACATGTTGGTGGCTAAGTACTTACTCCGCATGCATCATCAAAATCTAGCCCGCATTGCGCACAAGAGTCCGTGGCTAAAAACCCGCAAGCCCACGCAGAAACACCCTTCACGGGAGAGGCAAAAGGATAATGGATAATTTAGTGCAAATTACTATTAACCCCTCCCCTTCAGCCATTGCATGGCGGGTGGAGAGGGAGTGTGAGAGGAGTAGTGTGGAGTAGGAGAGCATGGGGGGAGGAGGAAGCATGCAATTAGCCATGTGTATGGCTATCCCTTCCCCCTTCCACCTATAAGACCCCCCCCTCTCAAGCGTGAGGGGGGAGGAGAGAGAGAAGGTCGTGGAGCTCCCGTGCTGCCCGCCATTGCCGTCGTGCTACCCTCACGCCGTCGTGCTACCCACCAAGCTGCCGCCTCTACCCACCCCATCATCACCCTCAACACCACCCTCCTCATCCCCTTCGTCATCATCCTCTCCATCATCACGTTTTTTTTTTCACACGACTTCTGTCAGACTGTTCAAGAAGCTTAGAAGCTTCTTTCGAAGCTTCCACTAAAGGCTTCCATAAGCCTGGTTCCCCCATGTTTCCCCAGAAATTTTAAAACCAGTCCCTAAGGCCTGTGAACTGCGCGGAAGGAGGAGATCGGACAGAAGTAGATTTGATACGCGAAGTAACCCAAAGGAGAACTGCTGGAACGAAATTACTGCATCAAATGGCCCCCAAACAAAAGACGCGAGGCGCACATGCATGTGGGAGCTTCCAACCCGAGTTCACGCGTAGACAACACTACGAGTCCTCATGCCCAGGTTCCAATTGTATTCTCGCATGAAATGGATGCGTTAAGCATGATGGTTTTTAGAAAATTTTTAATGTGTTTAATCATTCGTTCTACAAAGTTTAGTGCATGCCGATTAATTGAAATTGCCCGCACTTCCATCAACAAGGGTAGTTGCAATATTCTTTAATGTATAATGCATAAATTAGAAGAGGATATCGTACTAAGAAGGATAGAGCTTATGTCACATGTAGCACTTATGATTTAAATTCATAGACGTGATTCGTATAGTGGATAATCTTAGACGCCCATTGAATGTTATCCAAATGCATGGAAAGTAAACTATGAACTTTTCCAGTTGCATGCGAGGATGCTTGCATTTTAAGACAGGTTAAGTGCTAAATGAGGGATTAATTAAATGCCAGACTCATGGTATTCGCTCATGCATGGAGTTCTTGTATCGAAGTTTGTATTTAGAAAAGGATGCATTTCATATTAAAGCTTGAATTCAATGCATTAGACAAAGGGTTTATAGGCATAGTTCTTGATGTAAATCAACGCAGGGTTATACAAGCTAGCCCTAAATTGTCAATCTTTATAGTTTAGGCAAGGAAAAGAAATGGTCATTGTAAATCTCATAGTTGCATAGAAGGAAAAAGTCTATGAATCGCATATTTGCATGGATTGTTGTATTTTGAAATTATTTACATCTTTTCAGGAAAAAGTATTTGCATCTCAAAGAAGAGATCACCTCTTGTCGCAAGACAATTATATCGAATAGGTATACCGCTTGTAATGGTGTAACTCGAATGATGATCATCTCAATGCGCTAGGTAGAGTTAAACCGTGATAAAATTCGGCCTAGTATCGCACTCGAGAAACCGACTTAATATTTCTGACCTCAAAGGTCCTACCCACATTCACGGAATGTTAGGGTTAGTTAAACGCCCATGCAAGAATGATCTAGGGTTCTTACCCTAAGGATCAAATTGGCCAATACTAGTCTTCAGTTTGAATTTAGAAACCCTAGGGCCATACGTTGTCGGCCTAGTAGGGTTAGGGTTGGGTTGGGTCAAGAGGACTCCCAAACCCTACATCTTGACCAAAGGTATTCTCGACCAAGGAATACCGTTTGATGAGAAAACTAATCCCACAAGTCAAATGCGACTCCTATGCAACAAGTTGCAACGTCGCATGGTTTTGTGTCTAGACCACAAAATAGTATTACCACTCCTTAGAACAAGGGTTGGCAGGTTCTAAGTACAAGCCTAATTTGCAAGAGGATGAGTAGTCATCCTGCTAAATCACCCTTCTTTGAGGCTAATTTGCGAAGTTAGGGTAATTATGAATTGCCTAGCAAGAAATTGACCAATCAAGTTAGGGCGACGAGGTTGCCCAGGATTTATTGTCCTTAATTTGAGGAAACGTAAGGTGGAAACATTTTGGGTTAACAGGGTATAAACCCTAACCCAAGGAAAGAGGATAAACTAGCAACATAGCTTACAAAACCCTTGGGGATCTTGCCAAGTCGCAATTGATCTTGGATCGAATGCTAGGTGCATTCAGAGAGAAGGATCTACACCTTAGCAGTTGGCCATACCAACGACCACTGGATTGATTGTGTTTGTATAGTTAGGAGCACTGTTTATACTTCTTTGCTCAAGGAACTAAAGCTGGAAAAATAATTAATGCTTCAAGTTGAAGGCCTAGAGGGAGAGGCACCAGGTATGTGGACCAAACTCGCCGCGAGAGGTCTCTCCGTGGGTGCTACTTAGAGTAGGAGGACGCTTGGGTGCCAGGGGGGCTTTGGTCGTAAATCCCTTGCCTCCGGGTCCTGCGTGCACAAGAGGCCGACATGACTCGAGATTGGATCTCGAGGCCCGCATACTAGTCTACGGGCGGAAACTTGGAATAGCGATCCCTGAGGATTGCTAGAATTGCCTTCGGGCGGATTATGGAATTGCTTTCGAGCATATTATGGAATAGCCTTCGGGCTGGATTATATGATGTATTCCAAAGACTAAGAAATAAGATCAATTGTTGAAAAGGAACTTGCTTGACATTGTTTTTCTATGTCAGTGCTTAAGTTATGTGAAGGAACCAGTGATTAATTGGCTAATTAAGGAAGTTGTTTTTGCTTGTCAAACTAAATGTGGTAGGTAATTAGACAACTAAAGCAACGTGAGAAAAGTGTGGTGGATGTGACCATGGGTCCGTCCTACGAAAGGGTGGTCCCGATTGGCCGGGAACTTTTCTCAACGGAATTGACAGCAAGGTAACGATGACCTAGAATCTAGAAAGCTAGAGTCCCGATTTATACTATCTCTCCGCACTTGTGTCATACTTGCCTAATTTAAGTTCTTGGACGATTGGATTCGCTCAGAGTAATGCATCTTGCAAGTCCGTTGGTGGGCGCATTGATTCCAATCGAGTGTTTATGGGTGGATTCAACCCAACACAGAATTTTGACACCTGTTGTGTCATATCAATTGGGGGTTCATACTTTAGGAGTGAAACAAACTTTGAATAATATGCTTCAAGGGATAATCCTAGCTGCTTCAAGTCATAGAATTCATTCATCTTTTGTGTGCGGTAGGCAGGTGGTAGATACCTCCCTCACACAGCTTCTTGATTCATGGGCTTCATTTCAAATTATCCCTCTCATGGAGATTAATTCCACTTCTACTACAACATGACAAGATCTATTAGATTGGGTAATGACTTGGCATTGGATATTGTTTGTGGGAGCTTCTTACTTGACCACCAAGACCCACAAACCACTTATTATTTCAAGTGTTTCAAGACAAGCGCTATGGCCACCTTTCACATAGCTATACACACTCTCATACCTATGAGTGTAGTGAGCTTATCTCCATACTCGATTGAGTTTCCTCTTCCCTCAAACACTCTAGTAGCTCCATGATCCAAGGTGCAAGCTCGATCCTCAAGCTCCAAGCTCCATGCTCCATTGCCGCATGCGAGACAAGACAAGAGAAGAGAAGAGGAAGAGAGGAGAAGATGGAGTGCTTCTACACCACGGTCCTTCACCCTCACACACTCACTCCCTCACACTCCCTCTCTCAAGCAAGCAAGCAAGAATAATAAGAAGAAGAAGAAGAGGAGAGCTAGTTTTGGTCACACACAAGAATGAGCTTCTTCATTCCCTTTTTGCCTTTTATACAAAATCCTAATCCTAATCCCCTTTGGGCATCCATCCCTTTTTTACATGCCTGACCATTTTAGCCTAGGTCCTCTTTTTCTATTCCCTTCCTATTTGCATTGTGCCTACACCCTTGCCCATCTACATTTACAAATTTCTCAAAGGAATCGTGACACTCTTTTACAAAGATTTAGAGTGTGCTTTTATATTCACAATGCACATTTCCTCCTTTGCGCTTGCCCTGAACTTTTAAGGTTGTCCTTGCACTTTTGGTCTTTTTTCCTTCTATTTCTTCAACCCCGGGCCACCTTTTTCTACTTTGCCCTATGTCTTTTTAATTTTCTTTTTGCTTTCTTTGCACTGGGGTTAACATTGTTAGTATTGGAGATGCCTAGGTGTAGTTTCCTTTAGGCAGTATGTTTACTTTTCATGATATATGCCATGTTCTATCTTTGACTAAAAGTATGCTTTTGATTGGATAGTTGAATAATGCAATTTATGTTGTATCTTGTGGTGATTCCTCGTGGAAGCTTACCCATGGGAATCTTGTCCTAGCATGAGGTGCCAAGTTTGGCACTCTTTATCCATTACTTGTACTAGAATCTATGGACCATGTTTTGATAGTGGCTGCAATACCACATATATTATTATGACATCATTGCCTTGGGCACATATAATTAAAGGGAATGAAACTACTTATCTACGTGCAGTATCTTTCGCTCCTTAACCATAAGTGTGTCAATTTTTATTATCATTAACTTTATGGCTAGTAGACCCATAGTTCACATCATAAGAAGTCTAGCATTATGCACATGGGTGAGCCTTTGGCTCTTATTTATTCTAATGTGTGTTTATCTTCTCATAGACATTAGGTGGCATATCTTCTATGAGTCATTAGGTGGCATGAAGTATTTTGTTATTTTATTGATGGTTACTCATAGAAGATTTGGGCATATCCCATCAAGTTGAAGTTGAAAGTCTTGGCTACATTTCAATGTCAGTTTTCTTTTATTAAGATAAAGTATAATAGGATGAGAAAAGACGTCACCTCATCAAATGCCCATGAGCTTCCTAAGGAAGGCAAAACGCTCTGCTAAGAGACTTTTAGTGAGAAGATCTATAGGAGTTTGGTCAGTTGAGATCTTGATAAGCTCAATAGATTTAGCCTCAATGACCTCTCAAATAAAGTGGTAACGCACCTCAATATGATTTGTCTTTGCATGAAAGACCAGATTCTTGGCCAATTGAATGGCACTTATAGAATCCAAATGTAAGGTAGGGACCACATTAGTAATACCAAGGTCTACAACTAGATGGCCTAACCAGAGAGCCTCCTTGCAAGCTTCAGTGGGGCTGGCATACTTTGTCTCTATGGTGGATTAGGCAATGCATTTTTGTACCCTGGACATCTAAGAAACAACACCTCCAACAAAAGATGAAGACATAGCTAAAGGTGGACTTTCTACTATCTACATGTCCTGCATAATCAAAGTCAGTGTACCCTACGACTCTTGTATCTTGGCCACCATAACATATGCACATATCTATAGTGCCCTTAAGATACCTCATAATACCCTTCACGAGATCCCAATACCACCTACTAGGTGTAGTTGTATAGCATGTTATAACTACCACTACAAATCCCATGCCAGGATGAGTGACTATCATGGCATACATCAAATAGCCCATTATGAAGGCATGAGGGATCTTGGCCATCTTGGCCTTTTAATTGCTTGGAGCTCTATTGATGCTTGTATGCCTACATATTGATGCCAAATCATTGGGGATGTTATGTTATGTTAATGTCTTGGAATGCTTTTGGGACTAATTTGATCTAAAATAGCACATGTTATATAGAGATATTCATTGTTGTTCATACTTACGATAGCCTATCACTCATTCTATTATGCTTTTGTGATGCTTTGGCACTTGGTTATGATGCATGATTGCTAGAAAAAAAAATTGGGGTGTTTTTGAGCTTGGATACTAATTTACAATGGGTAGCAACCTTTTATCAAAGATTGTTTATGCCTAATGCCTACAAGTCATTAGGTGATGTGAAGTATTTTGTTACTTTCATTGATTAATTACTGACATAAGGTATGGCCATACCCCATTAATTAGAAATCAAAAATCTTGGCTACATTTCACTGTTCACTTGCTTTTTTTGAGAACCAGTCTAGGTATAGGCTAAAATGCTTATGATCTAATAAAGGGGGCAATTATGTATCTACAAATACAGTATCTGACTAGCCTTCCCTTATTCAAATGTCACCAAAAGAATAAAGAATAAAGTGATAGTGATGGGTGTCCACCCCCCATTTTTAGAGCACATCCTTAAAGATAGTGAACATTAGCCTTTAAAAGGTTATTAGTGCATTAGTTCACCCAAAAGGAATGACAATATAAGCAGATATCCTCATTCAATGGTAAATGTAATTTTAGCTCTATCCTACAATTGGATTTGCACTTGATTATATCCTGAAAAACCATTTAAGAAGCTATAATATTTCTTTTCTACTATCCATTTGATCTTATGTTTGATAGTAGATAGTAATCTCTCTTGGTTTGTAACGTGCCCGACTGTCCAGACATGTTTTTAGCAATCTGTCACACGAATTTAAGCATCGCTGCCCGGCACTCCCATGGAATGTTACGGGTTTTGTTGCCTAGGGTCTCTTGAGTACCACCTTGCAATGGAACGTTCATGGCCAAATCCACTAGGATAGACCTGAAATCTAGGTTTCTAGTGGAAAAGGTCTCCTGACAGCATTCTAGCGTCGGACTCTAGACATCCTACTTACATAGAGATACCCAATCCGAAGCAGACCCGTGCTGCACTTGGTTCAAAGAGAATGGGAAATGAGAAAGATGCACCACTCAACCTCTCTGCCTGTAGGACATAGTCTCATTTCGGTCCCCTAAAGCGGCATGAATCGGGTTCTAACCTAACAATACCTAAAGGTCGAAGGACGATAAAACCTTGTGAGAAGCCTCTTACTTCTCTGGGACCACCCTACCATAAGACAGACCCGTTGGGGTTCTATCCACCTACTTCCCTAGATAGCTTTAGTTTTCTAATTAGATCCTACCACAATTATGTGTGACATTTAAAAGTAGCTTCATTAATTAAGCCTTTTAGGGAATAGGGTTCAATTGCGTAATTTACGGTACAAATACAAATACATTGCAAAAAATCCTTTGACAAACAAGTTCAAACAAATTTCTTAACTTATCTTCACTTTAATCTTTGTCTCCTTCCCATACAAGAGAGATTATGTATCCCTTTGTCCAATAGAAGTACCCGGTCCAAATCTCATGGCACCATAAATTCCATCAAGTATTTAGAATAGGATCTTCCAACACCCTAGAAGTTGGGCTGATGGAGTTTTTCAACTCCATTCCGGACTCGGCATGGGGTGTCCAAAGCTCCAATGACCCCAAGCAACCTAGAAGTGAGACACAACTTCCGTGTGGTTAGCCTTTTCACCACTTGACCTCTGGCTTGTGAATTGAGCAGTGCCCTCTCAAGTAGAAACACAACATGACCTTGGAGATTATCCACCCATGCAAAATATCCTTCCTTGATTAATCCAATTACGAACCAAGCACATGTAATATCCCCCCCCCCCCCCCCCGTGCCTCCCCCATGAGAACCCCCCCCACCCTCAAATTTTTTTAAATTTTTTTTTACTCACCCTCTCTCTCCCCCTACCGTGTGCATGGCGGGGAGAGAGAGTGTGAGTGAGTGAGAGTAAGAGGTAGAGAAGGGGGGGCATGCAGTCCCCCCAGGTGGCGAGAGGCACCATCCTCCCCCCCCCATCCCCCACCTTATAACAGAGTGGCCCCTCCTCCCTAGACGTTTAGAAGAGGCTCCCCCTCCTCCCTCGACGGTATGCAGTGGCCCCCCTCCATCGTCTGTTAGCATAGCACCCCCCCTCCATTGCGGATTGCAACTGCGTCCCCTCCTAGGCTCTGACAGACAACCCCCCCCCCCTCTTCGTCATCTGAAACCCCCCCCCCCCCCCCCCGAAGGTGAACAAGAGAACCCCCCCCCCCTCTGTGCTCAGCGAAGGAAGAGAGGGAAGGAGAAGAGAAAACGAAGAAGGAGAGGAAGAAGAGAGAGAGAGAGAGAGAAGAAGAAGAAGAAGAAGAAGAAGAAGAAGAAGAAGAAGAAGAAGAAGAAGGAGAAGGAGAAGAAGAGAGAGAGAGAGAGAAGAAGAAGGAGAAGAAGGAGAAGGAGAGAGAGAGAGAGAGAGAGAGAGAGAGAGAGAGAGAGAGAGAGAGAGAGAGAGAGAGAGAGAGAGAGAGAGAGAGAGAGAAGAGGGAGAGAGAGAAGGAGAAGAAGGAGAAGAAGAGGAGAGGGGGAGAACAAGAGAAGGAGAGAGAGAAGAGAGAGGGAAGGAGAAGAGAAAAGGAAGAAGGAGAGGAAGAAGAGAGAGAGAAGAAGAGAAGGAGAGAGGAGAAGAAGAAGAAGAAGAGAAGAAGGAGAAGGAGAAGAAGGAGAAGAAGAGAGAGAGAGAGAAGAGAGAGAAGGGGAAAAAGGGAAGAAGAAGGAGAAGGAGAAGAAGAGAGAGAGATAGAGAAGAGGGAGAGAGAGAATGAGAAGAAGGAGAAGGAGAAGAAGAGGGAGAGAGAGGAGAAGAAGAGAAGAAGGAGAAGAAGAGAAGAAGAAGAAGAAGAAGAAGAAGAAGAAGAGGGAGAGAGAGAAGGAGAAGAGGGAGAGAGAGAAGGAGAAGAAGAGAGAGAGAGAGGAGAAGGAGAAGAAGGAGAAGAAGAGGGAGAGAGAGGAGAAGAAGAAGAAGGAGAAGAGGGAGAGAGAGAAGGAGAAGAAGAAGGAGAAGAAGAAGAAGAAAAAGAAGAAGGGGAAGAAGAAGGGAGAGAGGGAAGGAGAAGAAGAGAGAGAGAGAGAAGAGAAGAAGGGAGAGAAAGAACCCTAGATCATTCTTGCATGGGTGATCTGACAACCCTAACATTTTTGAGAATTTGGGTAGGATCTTTGAGATCGAAAATATTAAATCGGCATCCCAAGTGGGATACTAGGCAGAATTTTATCATAGCTTAACCCTACCTAGCACATCGAGGTGACCATCATATGCTAACTAATCACACCTTTATGAGTTTCATGTAGGCTACTCATTTACACACGAATTACTTAGTTGATCTAACCAATCCATGATTAGAAACGATCAGCCCTTTTAAAGAGGCAAATGCTTCCTTCTAGAGTTCTCAAGACTTTCTTTAAAAGATGAAAGTAACTACAATATGTATCATTCCATGCGAATATGCAATTTTGAATCCATAGACCTTTTGCCTTTATGCAACTAAAGGATCTACCAAGATCTTTCTTTTCCTTGCCCTACACTATAATGATTGACATTCAGAGCTAACTCTTATAAACCCTACATTGATGCATCGAATTCAAAGCTTTAACATTTTAATGAAGATGCATCCTTTCCCAAATACAAACTTCGATAAAAGAACTCCATGCATGAGCGAATGCCATGAGTCCATCATTGACTTAATCCTTCCTTTAGCACTTAACCCAACCTAGAATGTAATTATCATCGCATGCAATTTGCAAAATACATAAATCCTTTCCATGCATTGCAACTATTCGGACATCATTTAATGGGCGTCTATGATTATTTTATACACGAATCACAACTATGCATTATGTGTTATATGCCATGTCCTATGCGCGATGCAACAAAGATGCCTTTGCACAATTTCGTCTTTTTACTTATGCATCATACGTTTAGAATTTCAACTACTCTTAACCACGGAAGTGCAAACAATTGCAAATACTTGACATGCAACTAAATTTTGTAGATTGAACGAGCAAATAAATTTCCCAATGCATTTAAATTTCCCTACGAAAATTAGAGACATGCTTAATGCATCCTTTTCATACAGGAATATTATCGAAACCTAGGCATTAAGAATTGGGCCGTTGTCCACTCTCGTGCTTGGGTTGGAAGCTCCCGCGTGTGCTCCTCTTGCCTTTTGTTTAGGAGCCATTGATGCAGTAAATTTTTCCTCAGCAACTCTTCCTTGGTTCACTTACACGTTTCGAAGTCACTCCGTCCGAGATCCCCTCTTCTGCGCAGGACTTAGGCCTTGCAAGACACGGTTTTAAGAAAACCGAGAGCATGGGGTGAACTAGGCCTAGGGAAGCCTTAATAGAAGCTTCAAATAGAAGCTTCCAAGCTTCTAGGGGACAGGGAAATGACATGGAAGTGGGGAGATGATTGGGAGGAGATGATGATGAGAGAGGTGATGACGATGATGATGATGATGATGATGTAGGCAACGGGACGCAGCAGCCTGGCGACAGCAGCCTACAACGGCAGTCTCCTTCACGGCGAGCAGCACGACAGCACGATCCTCCTCCCTCCTCTCAAGCTTGAGAGGGGAGGAGTCATATAGGTTGAAGGGGGCCGCGGGGGGGGGGGGCACACACGTGGCAGGGTGCATGCCCTCCTCCCCATATTCCTCCCTACTCCACGCATACTCCCTCTCCCCGCCATGCAACGGGTGAAAGAGAGGGAATTAATACATAAAAATATTTGCAAAAATTATCCCTTTTTGGGGATGATAAGCTGTACTGAAATAGAGTTGAGTCCCAATGGCCTCAAAGATAGCCCTCCAGAAGTGTGATGTGAAGAGAGAGTCACAATCACTAATAATTCTTCTGGGTAACCCATGCAGTTTGAATATTTCCTTGATGAATAACCTTGCGATGTCTGAGGCTTTATAGTTTGTCTTAATAGGGATAAGATGTGCAACATTGGTGGGCATATCCACCACGACCATAATGGAGTTGTAACCTCCCTGAACTTGGGGCAAGCCAACAACAAAATCCATACTAATGAACTCCCAATTCATTTGGGGAATGTCAAGTGGTTGCAATTTCCCTGGCATTTTGGCACGTTCGGCCTTAATGCATTGACAAGACAAACATTCCGTGACATATTTGAGAACGTCACCTTTGAGCCTATCCCAATAATAGCTCTTCCTGACCGCATTAAGGGTCTTGGCATAGCCAAGATGTCGTGAGAAAGGGGAGTCATGGGCTTCCCAAGGTATCTTGTGCTTGAGTGATTGGCTTGCCGGTATACATAATCTTGTCCTATAGTAGACAAGTCCATTATTGATAGAGAATTCTTGATACTTTGCTTGTAGCTTCGAGTCTTGATCTTTGATGGGGATCTCCCTTAGCAATTTCTAATAGGTTAGGTCATGGCATGCCTCTTCTCTAGCTAGCTCAAGAATTGGGTTGTTTGGCATGGATACCTTTGTGGCTAGAGATCTTGCCATTGATGGATCTTCCAAATCAGAGAATTTAGAAATGCCTTGTGACTGAGTGCGTCGGCAACTACATTCTCCTTTCCAGGCCGGTATTTTATTTCAAAGTCAAATTCTTCCAGTACTTCAATCCATCGACGTTGCCTCATATTGAGCTCATTCTAGGTGAAAATCCATTTAAGACTCTTGTAGTCCGTCACTAAGGTAAATTTGTTACCCAGAAAGTAGTGTCTCCAAAGTTTGAGAGCATGGATGATAGCCAATAGCTCCAAATCGTGCGTAGCATAGTTCCTTTCATGGCTCTTCAGTTTCCTTGAAGAGTATGCTACAGGGTGACCTTCTTGCATGAGCACACATCCTAAGGCAAGTGCACTAGCATCAGTTATCACTTCAAACTCCTTGCCAAGATTTGGAAGTTTTAGGATGGGTGCTGATACCAAGCTTTGCTTTAGTTTGTCAAAGCTGGACTGTTCAGCAGGTGACCATACAATAGATACTTGCTTCTTTAGTAGAGCAGTCAGAGGCGTTGCAATCAAGGCATAGTCTTTAATAAAGACCCTTTGATAAAGACCCTGTACCATCCTGTCAATCCAAGAAAACTACGTATTTCTTTGACAGAAGTTGGTGTTGCCACTCCAGAACGTCTCTGACCTTGGCCAAATCTATTGAAATTCCTTCCAATGATACAATGAATCCCAAATATTCAATCTGTTGCTTGAAAAATACACACTTCTTCTTGGCATAAAGCTTGTGTGCCCTCATTGTTTCAAGAACAATGCGAAGCTGGGGTTCATGATCTTTTTCCTACTTGGAGTAGACTAGGGTATCGTCAAAGAAGACGAGTACGAAGTCATCAAGATAGGGCCTAAAGATATCCTGCATTAACCTGTTGAAGGTAGCAGGAGCATTTGTCAGCCCAAATGACATGACTAGGAATTCAAAGTGTCCATACCTTGTCCTGAATGCCGTCTTTGGGATATCTTCTTCCTTGATCCTTATCTGATAATATCCAGACCTGAGATCTAGCTTAGAGAATATCTTTGCACCTTGAAGACGGTCAAGAAGTTCATCTATTCTTGGAATGGGGTATTTGTTTTTAATGGTCGATTGATTCAACCCTCTGTAGTCAATGCATAACCAAAGTGTTCCATCTTTCTTCTTCTGGAATAGCACTCGAGCTCCCCATGGTGAACTGCTAGGACGGATGTATCCTTGGTCTAACAGTTTCTTGAGTTGCTCCTTCAGCTCAATCGCTTCCAGGATGGACATCCTATATGGTCTCTTTGCGATTGGTGCAACTCCTGGCACTAGCTTGATTTCGTAATCGACTTCTCAAGGAAGTTCTATCAGCTCCTCTGGAAATACGTTTACGTATTCCTTTAACCATGAAGGTTCTTCCCTAGACTCCTGACTCTGATCTAGCTTATTTAGCTTAATCAAATAGACAGGTAGCCCCTTCCTAACTCCTTTTATTATCCGTGTTGCTTTGGCCAATTGAATTTTTGGCTTCCCAGCCTCTCCTTAAGTTGTGACTAATTCTCCTTCAAAATTTTGAAAGGAGACTTGGCCCTTTCCACAGTGAATGTGGGCATCATTGGGTATTATCCAATCCATTTTGAGCAAACACTCGTGGACACCTAGGTTCATTACCCTGAATCTGACCGAAGTCGACTTTCCACCTAGTAGGAGTATCACCTTAGCAATTTTCCTGGTACAAGAGACCTCACGACCATTTGCTAATTCCACAAGTAAGGTAGATGCATCTTTTGTGGCTATTCCTAATCTTCTTGCATAGACTGGTGAAATGAAGGAATGTGTACTACCACAATCAATCAAGGTTTTGAAGCTTTTACCTTGATAATCGATGGTGTTTGAATCACCAAGAATTGGTGATTGGGGCCTTTCTTGTGAAGAGCAGCATGAACCGTTGCCCTCTCAATGTCAGCTTCCATGGATGGATCTTCTTCATCACCCTGCTCCTTGTTGGCAACACTGGAGGTTCTCCCTCTGGCCATGACGGTGGCTCCTTGGCCATGGACGGCTCCTTGGAATGGCCCTTGACATTGTCCTCTGCTAATCTTGGGACACTGCCTTTTAAAGTGACGAGGTGCGTTGTAATGGAAGCAACGGAGATTGCGGCCATTACCTAATAAGGTAGGAACGAAATTGTTGACAATGCTGGCCCTAGATTTCTTCCTTTGTGCCTGATTTTGGCCTTGCACTCTCTTAGCCTGAGACTTATACATTCCCTTTTTTTGATCCTTGTAAGACCAAGTCCTGTTATTCCTTGGCTTGGTCTGCACCTCCTGTATTATCGGTGCAACTTAAATGAGTGTGTCTTGAAGGTCTGTTGGGCACATTGATTCCAAGTAGGTGTTTATGGGTGGATTTAAACTAGCACAAAACTTTGACACCTATTGTGGCATATCCATTTGTGGCGCGTACTTTAAGAGAGAGACAAATTTTGAATAGTATGTATCCAAGGATAGTCCAAGCTACTTTAATTCATAGAATTCATTCATCTTCTGTGTGCGGTAGGCAGGTGGAAAATATTTCTCTTGCACAGCTTTTTTAAGCTTCTCCCAGGTAACTGACCCTTTCGAGATCCCTTAGTCTCTGCATCATTGTTTCCACCAGAGTCTTGCTTCGCACGTAAGCTTCATTTTGGCGAGCATAGCTTGGTTAGCGGGTGTAGGAGCTGCTGCTTCGAAATAATCCTCCATGGATTCAATCCAGATCTCGGCATCAGTTTGGACAGTCCTTCCCTTACCATCGAATTCAGGTGGCTTGATTTGTTTGAGAAGGAACTTCTTCTCTTGAATTACAGTTGTACTTGGTGTAGGGGTCGGACTAGGAATCTGCACTTGAGGTTGCGCATGGGCAATAAGATTCTTTACGTTAAAAACTTGCTAAACATTTTTTCACATTACATTAACATGCCCAGTTCAACTTTTAGCCAAGTGACCTAGTCACTTAACTCCTTTTCCAACACTTACAGCCATAACAAATAGTGACAAAAAGTCTATTTCATTCATGTGGGCATAGCCCTTCTGAGTACAATTATTTTTGCAAAGGTAGAACAAGGTGATTGGCACACTAGTTTGGAGAGAATAGAATTGTATTACATTCAGTACAGAAATTGAGTAATAGTATGGAGAGAGGTCATGGATTTTCAGGAATTGATAGGTCATAGGAAGCTTGGGGTACCCCTTCCTTTGATACCCATTCTTCTCATAACGTCCCAACACCTTGATCCTATCGGAAGGGATTACTCGAGTCACTTCCTTTTATACCCATTCTTCTCATAACGTCCCAACACCTTTGATAGGACCAATGCTTATAAATTTTCTTTTCTTTTCTTTTCTATTGTGATAGGGGTTAGAACCCTTTTTACACACCTTTGTATATATTGATTGTCTTTAAGATATTCAGGGTTTTTATCATCATCATTTTTTTTCCTTTTGTAGGCTTCTCTAACTGCCTCACAACTAACAAGAACTCCTAGAACGGCTGCCTAGCAAGCTAGCAGAACAAGGTCACTAGGACTACTTTCTAAAACAGGTCTTTCGATGCCTGGCAATGTCTTTACAGGAGGCAACAACTACTCAGTCCTCCCTCAAACATACCTAACCTAAACCTGGGACTTCATGCCTTGGACACCAATCCCCAACAAGAAAACAAAATCCCCTACAAGTACACAAACACATATAGCATAAAACATGTTACTCGTAAAGGAGAGATATCACCTGGATAGGGCCACCAGAAGCTTCCGCGCAACAATGGCTCCTTCCAAGCTCTTCTTCAAACCTATCAGCACATAACTAAAACAAGAAACCATTAACCGCACTTGTACTAAACAGACGACTGGCCCTCTTGGCCTAATGAAATAAAGAATTTCGCTACAAAACTGATCGGCCCTCTTGGCCTAACGAAATAAAACATTATAGCATCTACACATCCCTCCCCGAAATAGTACAAATATACAATAATATGCTCCTTTCCAAGGAGGAAAAATAAGGCTCACAGCCCTAAACTAAATGCATAAGATTATGACCCATCCCTCCTGCATATATAGCAAGAGGGATGGGTCATAATCTTATGCATTTAGTTTAGGGCTGTGAGCCTTATTTTTCCCTCCTTGAACATGTATCTATATTTGTACTATTTCGGGGAGGAATATGTAGATGCTATAATGTTTTATTTCGTAGGCCAAGAGCCGATGAGTTTTGTAGCGAAATTCTTTATTTCATAGGCCTACTAGGACCACAGTTGAAGAAAAGGTCTTCTTCATAAGCAAGATTTGCCAGTGAATCCGCAAACTAATTCCAGTAACGTGGAATCAGCTGAAAAGACACTCTCTCAAACTCCTCAAGTAGAGTCATAGCAGTTCGATGATACATACGAAGGATGGGATTCCGTACTGTGTACGTCCCATCTAGCTGATTCAAAATCAATTGGGAATCCCCTCTTACTAACAACCGCCGAATACCACCTTGTTTGGCAATATGCAGTCCCATAATCAAGGCTTTATACTCCGCCATATTGTTAGTGAATCCTACCCCGAGATAAGCAGCTAACTTCATCGTAACTCTACATCGGGGATCTCGGATTACTACTCCAACACTCCCTTTTTTATTAGGGCCCCTGGACGCTCCATCAAAATATAATATATACGTCCACAATGGGTTTACACAACCTGCCATCACGAAATCCCCTATTCGTAATTATGATAGTCAAAATTTAGCATGTTGAGAGGATGAACTGATGGCTCCATCCCACCTTCTTCATTAAACCCAACAGGAATACTTGTCAACACTCATAAGCAATGATGGCAGAAGACTTTGATCTCCCACACAAAGGTTCCATCTTCTTGCTCAATCACTTTATATCCTTTGCTCCACCAGACAAGTTTCCCCTGATGGTATCTCTGCTCCAGATATGGATGCTCCAAATAAGGAATTAACCGCCCCATCAACCAGCTTTAATATTTTTAAATTCTACTCCCTGCAGATCAGCTAGTAGAGCTGTAGACCTATTTTTTCCTATCCTGATAATCTTGTAGAGGCCATCCCATCTAGGTTCCAGCTTCCCTGGAAATAGCTCCCTAAGCACATCGTAGTACAGAACTGATTGCCCTTTTTTAAAGGTATACTTCTTTGCTTTAAGGTCGTGCAACTGCTTCATCCGACGTTTAGCTACCTCCTGGTGTAATAAGCTCTGCAATTTCAGTTCATCCAAGTGGGCTATGGTCGTGAAACGTTCAAAGATGAATCCTCATCTCCCAAAGAGTGGTTAATTGCAAACCGTATGGTTGGCAAACTCGATTTCGAGGGGTAACACACACTCTTCCCCATAAACTAATCTAAATGGAGTATGGTCGGTAGCTCGCTTGAACGTTGTATTGTACGCCCATACTACCACATACAACTTCCTATCCCAGTCTTGTTCCTTCTCAGACACTATTTTAGACAAGATACCCACAAGCTGCTTATTAATACTTTCAACTTGTCCGTTGGCTTGTGGATTATAGGGGGTCATTTTGTTATGCTTGATTTGCCAAGCCTCAGTCGTCAGGAGTTTTATCAGTTTATTCAAAAAATGGGTTCCACGGTCCGACACTAGTTCCTTCGGTGGTCCAAAACGGCAGATAATCTACTCTAAAAGGAAACTTGCAGTCTCTTTTGCATTGTCCTACCTCATCGCCCACGCTTCTGACCATTTTGTAAAATAATCAGTTGCTACTATAATGTAACTCTTCCGAGTAGTAGAGGACGGGATAATAGGACCCACAAAATCAATGCCCCACTACTCAAATGGAAGAATAGCCATGATAGGTGTAAGTGGATGTTTCCTATTCTCTCTATTGTCATGTCTTTGACAGGTAGCACATCTCTTAACATACTCAAAGGAATCTTGGAAGATGGATGGCCACCAATATCCAACTCTTAAAGCTTTCTGTGCCATCAACCGTCCAGCGAAGTGCCCTCCACACGCAGAGTCATGGCACTCCTCCAAGATGAAAGGGACCTCGTCAGGCATCACACATCGGCGGTAGATATCATCAACACCCTGCCGATATAGTGTTCCTGCAATCAAGGAAAACTTCAAAGCCTGTTGTTTGATTTTCCTCTTTTCAGATTTTGATAAACTAGCTCCAGTCTCTCCCGTGGATAGATAATGCGTGATAGCAGCATACCAAGATGGAATAGAAGCTATATCAATTTCAAACATTTCTTGAATATCACTTCTTCAGCCAAAGTCTCTTTCGGCTCCCTGAAATCCACAAGGCATTCCACAATACCCTGCAACCTCGGTGGCTTACTCTTAATCTCATCATCAAACTCCTGCAAAGTGATTAACCACTTTGCCAGACGATCAAGTGGTTGTAGCTTGTTCATAATCAATCTAAGCCCTTCCGCCTTTGTATAAAAAACTATTTTCTCATAGAGAATGTAGCGCCTGAATTTTTCAGTCGTCACAAAGACCATCGCAAGGCACAACTTTTCCATGTAGGTGTAGTTAATTTTTTATATGCCTAATTTTCGAGTAGCAAAAGCTATCGGATGATACCACTTTTCCTCCTAGATTTGGGCTAAACATCATCTGATACTATGCATGGTGGCTGCTGAAAATATGTAAAATACCTCGCCTCTTTTAGGTGCTTTTAAAACTGGTGCTTTTACTAGCTCATGTTTCACATCCTCAAAAGCTACTTTACAAGGATCGCTCCATACAAATAGACAGCTAAAGGATAATAAGTTCGTTAATGGCAACGTCCTTTCTGCCAAGGCATTTATAAACCTCCGATAGTACCCTATCAATGACAGAAAGCTATGTACCTCTTTCGGAGTGCGTGGTGGACTCATAGCGACTATAACCTTGATCTTTTCAGGATCCCTACTGAGCTGACCACATGGCCTAGCAATAGCCCATAAGGCACTCCAAAGACACACTTCCATGGATTAAGAGCGATACAAAATTGTCTGTAGTGCTCAAAGCACTTTCTTAAGATAGTCAACATCCTTTCCCTTACAGTGGCTGCCCCCAGGTCATCCATAAATACTTTCAACTCATCTGGGGAGATGTCACCAAAGGTCTTGTCTGCTGTTCATTGCCATAATCCAGGTGCATTGCACAAACCAAACGCCATCACATGGTACGCAAAAGTACCAAAGATAGTAATGAAAGTTGTTTTCAACTTGTCCTCCTCTGCAATTGCCATCTGGTTGTAACCCGCAAAGAAATCCATAAACGAATATATTTCCCTACCCGCTAATTGATCCAAAATCTGGTCAATAAATAGCAACGGTTAGTAATCCTTAACCGTCTGCTTATTCAGCTCCCTAAAATCTACACATAGTCGGATCTGGTTGTTTTTCTTCTTCCCGATAACAACTAGTGAACACCATTCTTTTGTGTTGTATAGGGAAGATTAAACTAGCTTTCCTTAACTTCTGTAACTCCTCAAACAGCCCATCCCTCAATTCAAAAGGTATACGCCTTACTTTCTGACGCACATGACGACTGCCTTCTTTTACAGGAATCGTATGAACAGCCAAGCTGGGAGGAATGCCTCTCAACTTGTCATAACTCCAAGCAAAGATGTCGCGGAATTCTTGAATCAAGGACACAAGTCCTCCCTTTCTGCTAAACTGAGCATAGAACCTAATTTAATTGGCCTGAATCATTCGGAGTACCAAGGTCTAACTCAATCACATCTGCGTCTCTTATCCTATCTTGCGGCTCTATCGGCTCATTTAGAGTTATCTGATAAATGTCCTCTGTAGTGGACCCCTCTTTAGATTCATCACTGGATGATGTCTCAGTACCAGATAGATCATCTGGTGTTTCTACTTTAGTAGAGGACAAAGGAGTTCTCTCACTCTGAGGAGACTCAGGGTAAGCATCGACTATTACTCGATTAGCACCTCTACCTAGAACCACTCGAACGACGGGTATATCGACTTGACAGTTTGTTCGTAAGATCCAAGGCCTGCCTAGCAAGACTCGATAGCTAGGACGTCCTGCAAATCTTATCACCCTAAAGTCCAAGAAGCATTCTACACTTGCAACTGTAACATGAACTTTATTAACGCAATCTTCTCGTTGTCTTAAACTATCATCAGCCATTCTAAGAAGGGTGGAACCATCTTTTTGGATGCCTAGACCCAACCTCTCCATCAACTTTGAACTCATGATATTAACGGAGGACCTAGTGTCTACGATAGCATGCTCTACTAATATTCCATCCACGTATGCTGGAACCCTAGGGCAATTCTTTTCAGCATGATCAAACCAATCTTCCCCTACTCGTGCTATGCCCAAAGGTTCTACAATATACCCAATACGCAGGATCTTCTTGAATTCCTTGCGTACTCCTCGAGATAATTTAATCAACTGTAAGAGGTTTACATCTGGTTTGACTTCGCAAAGAGAACTTGCTAAATCAAAATCATGATAGGTAGCCAACGCTCTCTTTTCTCGCCAGACCATTCTTTGTTTTGGTCTTGGGACCGGCTTTGGTGCTTCTTTTTTAGCTGTTGCCTTCTTTCTTGGCACTTCCTCATCCTTCTTAGGATCGACTTTTTTGTCAACAGGCCTTAGAGGTCCACTTCCACGCCAGGATTCAGGACTTGCGTCCCCTTATCCACTTGCTTAGGGTTTCCCTTGACCAGTTTTACATTATCTTTATCACCCTCTTTAGTCTTTTGGCCTCTTTTCACGGCTCGTAGGTTAGAGGTTTCAGCGTCATTGACGCGTACACCCTCAATAAGGCTGACTCCATTGCCTTGTGGCAACTCTTCTATAGTGGTCTTTTCCCTTTGCAGTATTTGTCTTGCTTCATCATTTTGCGGGAGGTTATTACCTTGTGCTCTATGATTAACTGGACATGGCTATTTACTCCCTTGTTGGAGGGAACTAATCTTACTCCAACAGGTAGCAGCTAAGTGGCCCAACTTCCCACAAATATCACATTTAACATTTGGATAATTTCTAGGGAAACGTTGTCCGCCACACCACTTACAGCTAAATCTTGAGGGGCCACCCTCTTCAGGACGTCGACTCCCTATCAGATTTCGCTGCTTCTTCAGGAAGTTGACATCAACAGCTATTTGCCGATACTGTTCAGAAATTATGTCGGTGTAGTGCTCATCATATCCTTAACTTCACCAAGGACATTAGATGCACTCGACTCATAGCCTTGATCATCTATCCATCGTTCCATGGGCCTAACAATTAGATTGGGCATTGGTTGTTGACTCACAAGAACAATATTAGGGTTCGAAACTTGGCCTCCAACATTTGGTGGAGCCAACTGACTAGCCATAGGCATAGTCACACTGGGAGGAGGTGGCAGCAAAGGTACATTTTGAACCATGCTTCCTCTCTCATTAGGGTTATTCATAGGCATCCCTTGACTTCCATTTGTCAATGGTAAATTGCCTCCAGGTACTAAACCCGCATTAAGATTTATTCGAGAGGAGTAGGCCATTTGTAATCGTGTCTCTGCTCCTTCTGCCTGCGTGATGGCAATGTCTATATTAGCCAAAGCCACACTATTCAATTCTACCTGAATATTGAAATCCGATCCATGCAATAAGTATTGCAATTGGGCAGCCAGCGGAATAGGAATGTAAGTTTGTAACTTACAAAACACTTCATTAAGCTTCTTGGCATAGGCTTTCACATTCTCATGGGGGTCTTGGCATGTTACATTCAAAACACGCAACCAATATTGGCCACCTCTTTCAGGGGCATATTCTCCTCGAAAAGCTGCATAAAATTGGTCGATTGTGGTTATGGTTCCAGTCTCTATGCTATGATACCATACCGCAGCCCTTCCTTTTAATGTCATATTAAAGAACATCATAAGATGTCCCTCATCTTGGATGTGATAATTAAACATTAATCTTTGGAATTCACAAATGTGAAACTCCACATCTTCTTCGACTAACCCATTAAAAATGGGCAAAGGAACTCCTAAAGCTGGCAGATCCGGCGTCCCTGCAGGAATTGCAATGGGTTGTGCCATGATGACAATCGGAGTTTGGACTAATGAAATCACACCCCCACTTGAAGTGGGTTGACTTGGTGGAAGAGAGGAAGAACTTGTGCTTCCTCCTGCACCTAAAGGACTATGTGCAGCAGTTGGGTTACTAAGACCACTGCATCTTATGCGTATCGGGCTACTCCTTTGAGGAGAATAACGACTTACGATCTCCAACTGCCGTCTAGCCCTCTTAGCACATTTTGCTTTGTGTATTTCGGCTTGACGGTCCTTGTCAGAGAACATAAACTAACTTTTTTGGTCCCTAGAAACCCTAGATTCGAGAACCACCACTTATTGGCAGCTCCCGACAGACGCACCACTGATGGGACCAAAGATGGGCCGGCACTGGCTATGGCACTAGCCAAACCTCATGCTCACAGACAAACACACCCTCAAGGCCTCGCAGACTAGGAGTGTCAATCTACTGCTAAAGGACAAACTTCCCTACAGCCTAATCTATGCGTTTATAGTTTTATGGTTTTGTAGTCCAACGTTTCCCTTTCTATAAACTCCACAAAGGGAGAACCCATACACATTGGCCATGCCACGATAATCACATACATGGAGGCAACCTCTCGGTAGAAACACCGCGGCCCCACTGCAACTCTCCTACATCGTAGGGATTAGCCCCTTGATGCGCTGCTTAACATATAAAACAAACGAACACACTCCACTCTTTCATTTTGAATCCAGGAGGTATACCATGCTTCCTTACCAAATAATCCCACAAGAACTAACATCTATCCTACAGCTTAGTATGCCTCAACACACTCAACGTGGGTCATTGTCATTGTTGAAAACAGGTGCCATGCATCCAGGTTTTATATTCGGATACCATGATCAATCATGCACATGCAAAGTGAATGATTTTTAAAGTGCTCAAACATCATTTTAAATCAGCAACGTGCTTGTGCACAATCAGGCTTTTAATATGCTTATTCACTAACCCGTTGCGCTCTTGTAAAAAAAATTATGAAGCAATGTAAAATGTGTAGTTCGAAAGGCTCACATGATAAAATATTGTCCTAGAAAAAGGGATGGTCAATCACTTTTGCCTCATGCTCAAATAAAGGGTCTTTAGACCTTAGCCAAGATGTATGCAAATTCAATTTTATAACATCAAGAAAGGAAAAGGAAGAGGCTTGTCGGGTGATTTGAGGAGGTGGGAGGTTGAGGTGGTCACACCCTCTCTCTTCCTTTATCTTCTCCTCTCACGCTTCATTTCTCTCTCTCCCATTTTGGCACAACATTTGCCTTCTTTTTCTTGTCTCTTTCTCTTATGCTTCATGCTCATTTCTATGGAGAATGAGGAAGAAGAAGAGGGTTAGGATGGTTTGGATTTCTCAATTTCTTGTGTGCCTCTTTCTTATGCGCTATGAGAGTATGGATTCTTGGAGAAGAGGGTTTTCTTGCAGGTTTTTGTAGTAGCCAGCAAGTCATTTGCAACCTCTACTTAGCCCGTTTGCGGTTCCTGATGTGCTGTGGCAGGGTGCTATTCATTTGGTGCACTGGACGGGAAAGAGGTGGCTATGAAACTTGCAAGAGATTCAAAGGGTTTGTTGTGGCATGGTGCTGTTCATTTGGTGCACTGGATGGAAAAGAGGTGGCTATGAAACTTGCAAGAGATTCAAAGGGTTTGCAGTCATATTTGGGTCATGGAAAGCTCCATTCTTAGCTACATCTTCAAGTGAAGAGATCAATTCTCTAAAGTCAAGGAGAGAATGGCTTTATGAATGACAAGATGGAGAATAAGATGGGTTGTTAAAACCATGTTCTTACTATTTATTCTTCGTCATTTCGACCTGCTAAAATAATTATTAAGAAAGCTGGTCACCACCCAAGGAAGTAGTTGCATAGGAGCAGATTAGGTAGGAGGTGGTGTCTTCTAATAGGAGCCTCTGGTTAGATTCGAGGATGCCATGGCCTCACAGAAGGTTGGGAAAGGGACTGGTGTAGAACAAGGTCTGGCTACCCACACGCCTTCTATCATTGCACGGTTCCTCCATCACATTAGCAACAAGATCTTGCGGCCATCAATGATCTCTTACGGCACAGAAACCCAATCATACTCTTCAAGAAACATCAGCATTCAGAATTATATGCCTCATTTTCCCCTCCCCTCATCTTCATGCGGGGGTTACAAGCATCTCTCCTATCCATCAACAAAATGATAAATTTTCTTTATAAAAACAAGGGCATTGATTATTAAGTTTAGAAAAAAAACCATTTTTCAGTGGTTCATATCTTTGTCTTACCCTCAATTCAACCCTTCTTTTACCAAGATTGTCATCCATTACACACAATGAATCTCCTTTAGTTTTCTTTTTGTCAATTTTTATTCTTCTTTTTTTCATCAGACTTGCCTTCCTTTTCTTTCTAAAACATATTTTTCCAGGTGCGAGAACTCCAATTTAATATCCTTCATAAGGGTGTGCTTAATGTTTATATTTTTTTTAGGTTTTCTTATGTGCTTCATAGTATAGTTTTCTTTCCCCATGTCTTGAGTGTTTTACCATTTTTGCATGCAAAATTGTTAAAGAGACCTATCTTTCACATTTTGGTTGTGGTTTTATTTGGTGTGTTTGTGACCTAGGCTTTACGATCCAGTTGTGTGTCTCTTTTGTTTGTTATTTTCCTTCCCTATCCAATGACAATTAAAAGACGATGAAGAAAAGAAAAAGAAGATTGAAGATGAAGATTTTTCAAGTGTTGATCGTGGTTCTTCTCCAATTTGTTCGCAGTCGGAGACGCTTCACACTTCAGTGTGGGAGGAATGATAGCCAGGAAATTAGTGCAAATATAGGCACAAAATGTGCTCAACATGGGAACATCCTTGATAAAATGGCATTTTGCTTTTGTACTCTCTCATAAAAAAACATTTATGAAGCAATGTAAAATGTGTAGTTCGAAAGGCTCACATGATAAAATATTGTCCTAGAAAAAGGGATGGTCAAACACTTTTGCCTCATGCTCCAATAAAGAGTCTTTAGACCTTAGCCAAGATGTATGCAAATTCAATTTTATAACATCAAGAAAGGAAAAGGAAGAAGCTTGTCGGGTGATTTGAGGAGGTGGGAGGTTGAGGTGGTTACACCCTCTCTTCCTTTATCTTCTCCTCTCACGCTTCATTTCTCTCTCTCCCATTTTGGCACAACACTTGCCTTCTTGTTCTTGTCTCTTTCTCTTATGCTTCATGCTCATTTTTATGGAAAATGAGGAAGAAGAAGAGGGTGAGGATGGTTTGGATTTCTCAATTTCTTGTGTGCCTCTTTCTTGTGTGTTATGAGAGTATGGATTCTTGGAGAAGAGGGTTTTCTTGCAGGTTTTTGTAGTAGCCAGCAAGTCATTTTCAGCCTCTATGTAGCCGATTTGTGGTTCCTGATGTGCTGTGGCAGGGTGCTATTCATTTGGTGCACTGGCCGAGAAAGAGATGTCTATGAAACCTAGAAGAGATTCAAAGGGTTTGGGGTCATATTTGGGTCATGGAAAGCTCCATTCTTAGCTACATCTTCAAGATGAAGAGATCATTTCTCTAAATTCAAGGAGAGAATGGCTTTATCACTGAAAAGATGGAGAATAAGATGGGTCGTTAAACCTATGTTCTTGCTATTTATTCTTCGTCATCATTTCTACCCGCTAAAAAATTTATTAAGAAGGCTGCCACCACCCAAGGAAGTAGTTGCATAGGAGCAGATGAGGTAGGAGGTGGTGGCGTCCGGTAGGAGCCTCTGATCAGATTCGAGGACCCCATGGCCTCGCAGGAGGTTGCTAAAGAGGCTGGTGTAGAACAGGTTCTCGCTACCCGTGTCTAGAGAGCGATCTCCTTGAACCCACTCCAGCTACCGCACATGCTCCCACCTCGGCTGCTTCACAAGCGTCAACACCCAATTCTTGAGCACTCATACACCTTCTATCATTGCACGGTTCCTCCATAACATCAGCAACCAGATCTTGTGGCCATCAATGATCGCTTATTATGGCACAAAAACCCTATCATAATCTTGAAGCAACATCAGTATTCAGAATTATATGCCTCATTTTCCCCTCCCCTCATCTTCACTCGGGGGTTACGTGCATCTCTCCTTATCCATCAACAACAATGATAAAATTATTTGTGAAAAAACAAGGGCATTTATTATTAAGTTTAGAAAAAAATAACCCTTTTCAGTGGTTCATATCTTCGTCTTATCTTTCAATTCAGCCCTTCTTTTACCAAGGTTTTCATCCATTACACACAATGAATCTCCGTAAGTTTTCTTTTTGTCAATTTTCTTTCTTTTGTTTTTCATAACACTTGCCTTCCTTTTCTTTTTAAAACACATTTTTCTAGGTGTGAGAACTCCAATTTAATATCCTTCATAAGGGTGTGCTTAGTGTTTATATTTCTTTCAGAGTTTTCTTATGTGCTTTATAGTATAGTTTTATTTCCCCATATCTTGAGCGTGTTACCATTCTTGCATGAAAAATTGTTAAAGAGCCCTATCTTTCTGGTTTATCTTGTGGTTTAATTTGGTGTGTTTGTGACCTAGGCTTTACGACCCAATTGTGTCTTTCTTTTGTTTGTTATTTTCCTTCCCTATCCAATGACAATTCAAAGACGATGAAGAAAAGAAAAAGAAGATTGAAGATGAAGATTTTTCAAGTGTTGATCGCGGTTCTTCTCCAATTTGTTTGCAGTCGGAGACGCTTCACACTTAAGTGTGGGAGGAATGATAGCCAGGAAGTTAGTGCAAATATAGGCACAAAATGTGCTCAACATGGGAACATCTTTTATGAAATGGGATTTTGCTTTTGTACTCTCTCGTAAAAAAACATTTATGAAGCAATGTAAAATGTGTAGTTCAAAATGCTCGCATGATAAAATATTGTCCTAGAAAAAGGGACGTTCAAACACTTTTGTCTCATGCTCAAATAAAGGGTCTTTAGACATTAGCCAAGATGTATGCAAATTCAATTTTATAACATCAAGAAAGGAAAAGGAAGAGGCTTATTGGGTGATTTGAGGAGGTGGGAGGTTGAGGTGGTTACACCCTCTCTCTTCCTTTATCTTCTCCTCTCATGCTTCATCTCTCTCTCTCCCATTTTAGCACAAATCTTTCCTTCTTGTTCTTATCTCTTTCTCTTATTCTTCATGCTCATTTTTATGGAGAATAAGGAAGAAGAAGAGGGTGAGAATGGTTTGGATTTCTCAATTTCTTCTATGCCTCTTTCTTGTGTGTTATGAGAGTATGCATTCTTGGAGAAGAGAGTTTTCTTATAGGTTTTTGTAGTAGCCAGCAAGTCATTTGCAGCCTCTACTTAGCCCGTTTGCGGTTCCTAATGTGCTATGGCAGTATGTTGTTCATTTGGTGCACTGGCTCGGAAAGAGTTGGCTATGAAACTTGCAAGAGATTCAAAGGGTTTGCAGTCATATTTGGGTCATGGAAAGCTCCATTCTTAGCTACATCTTCAAGATGAAGATATCATTTCTCTAAAGTCAAGGAGAGAATGGCTTTATCAGTGAAAGGATGGAGAATAAGATGGGTCGTTAAACCCCTATTCTTGCTATTTATTCTTTGTCATTTCTACCCACTAAAATAATTATTAAGAAGGCCGCCACCACCCAAGGAAGTAGTTGCATAGGAGCGGACGAGGTAGGAGGTGGTGTCATCCGATAGGAGCCCCTAGTCAAATTCGAGGACACCATGGCCTCGCAGGAGGTTGATTAAGAGGCTGGTGTAGAATAGGGTCTAGCTACGAGTGTCTAGAGCGACTTTCTTGAACCCACTCGAGCTATCGCACGGGCTCCCGCCTCGGCTGCTTCACAGGCGTGAACACCACGTTCTTGAACAGCTACACGACTTTTAAGATTGCACAATTCCTCCATCACATCAACAACCAGTTCTTGTGGCCATCAATGATCACTTACGGCATAGAAACCCAGTCATACTCTTAAAGCAATAGTAGCATTCAGAATTATATGCCTCATTTTCCCCTCCCCTCATCTTCATGTGGTGGTTACAAGCATCTCTCCTTATCCATCAACAACAATGATAAAATTATTTTTAAAAAAATAAGGGCTTTAATTATTACGTTTAGAAAAAGAACCCTTTTTAGCGGTTCATATCTTTGTTCTACCCTCAATTCAACCCTTCTTTTACCAAGATTGTCATCCATTACACACAATGAATCTCCATAAGTTTTCTTTTTGTCAAATTTCTTTCTTTTTTTTTTCATGAGACTTGCCTTCCTTTTCTTTCTAAAACATATTTTTCTAGGTGCGAGAACTCTAATTTAATATCCTTCATAAGGGTGTGCTTAATGTTCGTATTTTTTTGAGGTTTTCTTTTGTGCTTCATAGTACAGTTTTATTTCCCCATATCTTGGGTGTGTTACCATTTTTGCATGCAAAATTGATAAAGGGCCCTATCTTTCGGGTTTTGCTTGTGGTTTATTTGGTGTGTTTGTGACCTAGGCTTTACGACCTAGTTGTGTCTTTCTTTTGTTTGTTATTTTCCTTCCCTATCCAATGACAATTCAAATACGATGAAGAAAAGAAAAAGAACATTGAAGATGAAGATTTTTCAAGTGTTGATCATGGTTCTTCTCCAATTTGTTCGCGGTCGGAGACGCTTCACACTTAAGTGTGGGAGGAATGATAACCAGGAAACTAGTGCAAATATAGGCACAAAATGTGCTCAACATGGGAACATCTTTTATGAACTGGCATTTTTCTTTTGTACACTCTCGTAAAAAATAGTTTATGAAGCAATGTAAAATGTGCAGTTCAAAAGGCTCACATGACAAAATATTTTCCTAGAAAAAGGGATTGTCAAACACTTTTGCCTCATGCTCAAATAAAGGGTCTTTAGACCTTAGCCAAGATGTATGCAAATTCAATTTTATCACATCAAGAAAGGAAAAGGAAGAGGCTTGTCTGGTGATTTGAGGAGGTGAGAGGTTGAGGTGGTTACACCCTCTCTCTTCCTCTATCTTCTCCTCTCACGCTTAATTTCTCTCTCTCCCATCTATGCACAACACTTGCCTTCTTGTTATTGTCTCTTTCTCTTATGCTTCATGCTCATTTTTATGGAGAATGAGGAAGAAGGAGAGGGCGAGGATGGTTTGGATTTCTCAATTTCTTGTGTGCCTCTTTCTTGTGTGTTATGAGAGTATGGATCCTTGGAGAAGAGGGTTTTCTTGCAGGTTTTTGTGGTAGCCAGGAAGTCATTTGTATCCTGTACTTAGCCGGTTTGTGGTTCTTGATGTGCCATGGCAGGGTGATGATAATGTGCTGGTGCACTTACATGCTCAAGGTAGAATGTTGTGACTGCATGAGTTGTATGTTAACACATCTGAGCCCTAGGTTTTGTGTGTGGGGTGTGTGCTAATATGCATCATCAATAACAGTTAGAGTGGCTTGGTACAATGCTAGATTCACAGGTTGGCTAATGAGAAGAGATGGAAGTGACACAAGGTACAATGTGTTACTATGAGAGCATTCATAAGTGATGTGCACTAGCTGTATCATAATGTGTATATGTGATGTGTAGTGTACTTGGTCTAACTATTGTGAAAGGCACACATAATACCTAATGAAAGTGTTCACGACATTCCAAGGATGTTGTGCAAAGGTGGCGGAGCTATACGTGCACCAGTATGGTCAATCAATGTCTAGGCAAGATATGTCATCTATCCTTGATACCCTTATGAGCTCCCCTCTTTGAGAAGATAAGAATCTAGGGTTTGAAGAAGGAGGCTCCTTGTAGTTATTGTATTGTACCTACATGTGCCAATGGGTATGCGAGGGATAGCGCATAATGAGAGCCAACTATACACACACAAAAATGTATCTATATGAGTGAGTTAGGGTGAACAAGTACATAATGGGTGTGCATTAGTTTTTGTGGTCACAAAAGCAAAAGATGGTGCACTAACATGCAAGGTATGAGAACCTATGTAATGTACTAGTGTACTATAGTGTGTGGTTAGGTGATGCAAACTCAGATGCTAGGTGGGTTTATGCAGGAGATTATGCATTGAGATGCTTGAGTTAAAGTGGTATGTGAGGGGTAGTGCACAATGGGAGCTCACTATATGCACATGAATATGTATCTATATGAGTGAGCTAGGGTGAACAAGTGTGCACTAGCTTTTGTGGTCATCACAAGAGTAGAGATGGTGCACGAGTGCACAAGGTATGAGCACCTATGTAATGTGCTAGTGCACTATAGTGTGTGTTTAGGTGACACAAACTTATATGCTAGGAGGGCTTATGCAGGAGGTCATGCACTAAGATGCTTGAGTTCAAGTGGTATGAAGAAGCAAGTGCATTTTGGGTCTCTAGTATAATAATAGGTGCTCTAGTACATTGTGGTAGTGCAATAAAATGAAGTGGTGTGTTAGGAATGGATGTAAGGGTGTTCAACAATGTGATGGCTCAAGGGAATAAGTACACTATCCAATGCACGAGGGTTGGTTCTAGTGTATGTGTGCACTAGGCATATTAAGGGTTGATTCTCGTGCATGTGTACACTATGTATTGAGGGTGCACTTAATGTGCAAGGGTTATGCTAGTGCAACTATTCACCATGCACTAGTGTGATTGTGCAAGGGTTGTGTGAGGTGAGTACACTAGTAGCATACTAGTGTATGGGTGTATGTAATGTGTTATGGGTGAAAGCAAGTGCACTAGGAAGGTTTAGAAGACAAGGCTTAAGTGCACATGTGCACATGCACATTGTTGAGATATCGAGCTCCACTCGTGATACGCCAGGGTGACCGTTGTGTATTTATGTCACCAACTTGTCAGTTGCAGACGCGGTTGGTACACCGCCCATGAATAATAGCTACATGATAGCTATCCTTATCTACTCCAGTTCGTGGCTCAATTAGTATGCCACCTTAGTTAGTTGAGTTTGGTTTTGAGACCCATATCTAGGGTTCTTCTATTTCTTTGTACTTGAGTTCTTTTGGCTTACACAACTAAGAAGAGGAAAACTGTTTTCAGCCTCCACCCTTGTGTGTCTTCCCCCATTTGTGCAAGCAAGAAAGCTTCAAGCGAGACTCCTTCCTTCTCTCCTACAATCTTGACATGGTATCAGAGCCTTGTTCGTGGTAAGGAGCTCAAGAAAGCAAGCCAAGCTCGCGGTGTTCTGGTAAGAGGAGCAGTGTTGCTTTCATTTTCTGTTTTGGGAGCAGATCTCTGCAGGTAGCACAGCCGGAAAGTGCAGGAGTGCATTGTCTCAGGTTGAGACGCCCTTCGCGGTGAAGCAAGAGGGCAGTATATGCTGCGGGAGAAGGCCTTTAGCCCTCAACGACCTTGTTTTTTTGATTTGAGGCCATTTCGGGGCCTGTTTTGGAGGCGGAAGTTTTCTGCCCACACTCAGGAAAAGGCCCAGTTTTATGCTGTGCAGCCACTGTTCTACAGGTCGGTGAATAGTTACTGTAAAAATTGCATTGTATGCTTGTGCGCAGAGACATTGGGAGTTACAGAATCATCCCTGTTGCCTGTTGATGCAAAATCGTCACTAGAAAGTGACAGTGTGGTCAAATACCACTTTCGCCAGTTTTGCAGATTTTCCCTTGTGAGGGTGAAGCTGTGGTTTTTGCAGTGACAGAATTTTTTGCAGTCTTCTGTAATGGCATCTGATTCTCTTTCACAGATTGTCACTGAAAAGCTTGACAAGAACAACTTCCAAGCATGGAAGTTTAGAATGACGAATTTCCTTATGGGAAAAGGATATTGGGAATTTGTTGCAGGAAATGAAGAAGAACCAGTTCTTCCTGATGTTCCCAATCAACAGCAAATGCAGGCATTCAAAGCATGGCATGAGAGAGCCAGGAAAGTTATGTACTGGCTGTCTATCAGTATTTCAGACTCTATGATTGTGCATATTCAGGATGCAAGTACGCCAAAGGAGGCGTGGGATACTTTGTCAAAAATGTACAGCACAAATACTCAAGCCAGGAAAATGCAGCTCAAGCAAGAGTTGCATAATGTGCAAAGAGAAAATATGAGCATCAACGACTACCACATGAAGGTGAAGAAGATTGCAGATGCACTTGCTTCCATTGGGTCGCCAGTGGAAGATGATGATTTAGTTTCTGTGACCTTGAATGGTCTAGGAAAGGATTATGCACAGTTTCGGATATCCATTTCAGTTCGTGAAAGATTTCCTGATTTTGAGGAGTTGATTGCTCTTCTAATTTCTGAGGAGCAGAGAAATGGTGGTGCATCTTCTTCAGGAGGAACTTCAAAAGAAGCTGTCTTCTACTCAAATGCTGGAAGAGGTAGAGGTAGAGGTAGAGGAGGCCGATTTGGAGGCCGTGGCAGAAATCAGAATATGCAGCAAACTCAAGAAAACCAGTCCTATGGAGGAGGACGTGGTAACTCTAGAGGCAGGGGGAGCCAAAGAGGTCGTGGTGGATGGCAAAGAGGTCAAAATGCAAACAATAATGTTGAATGCTACTACTGTGGTAAAATGGGTCATATGGCTAAAGACTGCTATAAAAAGCAGAATGACATCATGAATGGAAAACTGCAACAAGGGAATTATGCATCTTCTAGCAGACAGGGTGATGACAGAAATGAGCATTTGTTCATGCTGCAGCACATGAACAATTCTGTGACAAGTGCAGAAGGAAGCAATGATGTATGGTATGTTGACTCAGGTGCATCAAACCACATGACAGGTCATGCAGAATGGATGGAGGATGCAAGGAAAATGGAAAAACCAGGATTTGTGGAGACTGGTGATGATACTGCACATCCTATTGTGCAGATTGGAAAAATTCCCTTGTCTATGCAGGATGGGAAAAAGAAATACCTGTCCGATGTATTTCATGTCCCGAATATCACCAAGAATCTGGTTTCTGTCGGTCAAATGGTTGAGCAGGACTTGCAGGTCAGATTTAATCCTCATGGATGCTTTGTTGAGGATATGAAAAATAAAGGTCGCTTGATAGCAAAAGGAAAGAAGAAGGGCAGAATGTTTACGTTGGATGCAGACATGTCTGAATTGAGTGCAGCAATGTTTGCACATGGGACCGGTGTAGTTGCAGATATTGATATCTGGCATAAACGCATTGGTCATGTTAATGTACAGCGACTTAAATCAATGCAGGCCCAAAATATTGTTGCAGGATTGCCAAAATTCAAGGTTGCAGAAATGCATAAGGTATGTGAAGCCTGTCAGTTTGGAAAACAGGCAAGGAAACCGTTTCCTAGAGTGAGAAGCCATTGGAATTAATCCACTCTGATGTGTGGACTACTAAAGCTGCATCTCTTGGAGGCTGTCATTATTTTGTCACTTTTATTGATGACTATAGCAGAAAAGTTTGGGTGTATTTTATGAAAAAGAAAAGTGAAGTTTTTGGGCATTTCAAAACCCTTAAAGCTATGGTTGAAAAAGAAACAGGTCTGCAAATAAAATGCCTAAGGTCAGATGGAGGGGGAGAGTACCTCTCAAATGAGTTTGCAAGGTTCTTGCAGGAGCATGGCATAAAGCAGCAATATTCATGCAGTTATACCCCACAACAAAATGGAATTGCAGAAAGGAAAAATAGGCATATTGGAGAGGTATCTCGTGCCATGCTCAATGAAAAAGACTTGCCAGATTTTTATTGGGTTGAAGCAGTTGCTACAGCAGTCTACATAATGAACAGGACTCCCACTACAGCAATACATGGAATGACTCCAGAGGAGAGGTATACTGGTAGGAAACCAGATATTTCTCATTTGAAAATTTTTGGTTGCATTGCCTATGTACATGTGCCAGATGAGCTGAGATCCAAGTTGGATCCAAAAGCTGAGAAGTGCATCTTTATTGGTTACTCTCTGCAGCAAAAAGGGTATAGATGCTATAACCCTTCTACTCGTAAGTTTACAGTGAGCAGAGATGTTGTTTTTGATGAGATGAGTAGCTGGTATAAACCAGTAAATGTGATTGATGATGTAGATGCACAAAATGGTAATGCTGCACAGAATTCACAGCAGCAGTCACAAAATATTAGTGGACCTGGAGCGTCCTCTAGCAGTGGTTCACATTCTTCGCCATGGACAGGTAGATTGAGATCAGGAGAATCTTCTCAAAGCAATGCAGATAGTGGTATGCAGGTATCACGAAAAGGAAAAGAGAAGGTTGATCAGCCCATGTTTGATGTGAATGCAGGTCACTCTTATGTGGATGGTGAATCCAGTGGCTCAGAACAGAGCATTGATGATGAGTTGGGTATTCCTTCTATTGTTACACCTGGAGTAAGGAAGACGAGGGATGTTTTGAGAGCACCTGGGAGTGAACCTACTTTGTGCAGGTCTACGAGAGCTAGGTATCCTGTGGATAGGCTGAAATATGATGGATTTACAGCCATTCACTATGCATATATGGTCAAAGTGATATAGGAACCAGAACCCACTTCTTTTGAGCAAGCCATGGGAAAAGAAAAATGGGAGAAAGCCATGGATGAAGAAATGGATGCCTTGGAAGCAAATGCTACATGGGAATTGGTACCTTTGCCTAAAGGTAAGAATGCAATTGGCTGTAAGTGGGTTTATAAGGTGAAGCACAATGCTGATGGTTCTGTGAACAGATACAAGGCAAGATTAGTAGTCAAGGGGTATGCACAAACATATGGCATTGACTATGAAGAAACATTCAGTCCGGTTGCAAGGATGGCAACCGTAAGAGCAGTCATTGCTATGGCTGCGTCAAAGGGATGGTCTTTACATCAAATGGATGTAAAGAATGCCTTCTTGCATGGTGATTTGCAGGAAGAGGTCTATATGGAGCAGCCACCAGGTTATGTGCATGATGTTCATCCTGAGTTTGTTTGCAGGTTGAAGAAAGCTTTGTATGGCTTGAAGCAAGCACCTAGAGCATGGTCTGACAAGATAGGATAGTATCTTGTCACTATTGGCTTTCAGATTTCCAAGGCAGATTTCTCACTTTATGTGAGAAAAACAGAGAACGGTATTATGCTACTTGTCATTTATGTTGATGATTTGATTATGACAGGTGACAGTGATGAAGATATCCTTCATGTGAAAATGCTATTGAAGCAGAAGTTTGAGATGAAGGATTTGGGAGAGCTGCGTTATTTCTTGGGCATTGAGGTGATTAGATCACCAAGTGGGATACAGCTCTTGCAGAGGCAGTATGGATTGGACATCCTGTCCAAATATGGGATGACAGGCTGTAAGCCTATTTCAGTTCCTTTGGAGCAGAATGTGAAGCTGAGCACAGATGCAGGTGAGCTTCTGGAAGACCCTACTATGTACAGACGCATAGTAGGAAGCTTGATTTATATGACTATTACCAGGCCAGATTTGAGCTATGTTGTTGGATTGGTAAGTCAATTTATGCAGGCTCCAAGGAAATCACATTTGGATGCGGCTAGACGCATACTCAGGTATGTGAAGTCCACATTGCACTATGGACTATTTTATGAGACTGGGGTTCAGATACAGTTGCATGGATACACTGATGCTGATTGGGCTGGTAGTATTTCTGATAGACGATCTACCAATGGATATGTGTTCTCTTTTGGGAGTGCTGCAGTCACTTGGAGCAGCAAGAAACAGCCTACAGTTGCCTTGTCGAGCACAGAGGCTGAGTACAGGGGTGCAGCAATGGCTGCATGTGAGGTAGCTTGGTTGCATAAGCTACTTTATGATATGCATCAGTCTATAGATGGGCCAGTTGTCATTTATTGTGACAACATGAGTAGTATACACTTGGCAAATAACCCAGTCTATCATGCTAGAACAAAGCACATTGAGGTGCATTATCACTATGTGCGGGAGAGGGTTTTACTAGGTCTTATTGATCTAGTTTATGTCAGCACAGAGGATCAGGTAGCTGACATATTCACGAAGGCTTTGGGCGCAGAGAAGCTGCGCAAGTTCAGAGACCTGCTTGGTGTGCAGGAATTGGGATTGAGCTCGAGGGGGAGTGTTGAGTTATCGAGCTCCACTCGTGATACGCCAGGGTGACCGTTGTGTATTTATGTCACCGACTTGTCAGTTGCAGACGCGGTTGGTACACCGCCCATGAATAATAGCTACATGATAGCTATCCTTATCTACTCCAGTTCGTGGCTCAATTAGTATGCCACCTTAGTTAGTTGAGTTTGGTTTTGAGACCCATATCTAGGGTTCTTCTATTTCTTTGTACTTGAGTTCTTTTGGCTTACACAACTAAAAAGAGGAAAACTGTTTTCAGCCTCCACCCTTGTGTGTCTTCCCCCATTTGTGCAAGCAAGAAAGCTTCAAGCGAGACTCCTTCCTTCTCTCCCACAATCTTGACACACATGTGCTAGTATAATGTGCTAGTGCACATGGGAGTGCACTATGTATTTGCACAAGTGCAAGTCCTACGCGCACAAGGCTTGTGTGCGAGGGTTGATATGCAAGTGTTACACTATCATGCTAGTGCATGTGTGCATACTAGGATGGTACTAGTCAAGTGCACTAATGCATGTGCACTTGTGGGTGTGCACTATGCATAGGTGTAGTATGCTAGTCTACTTGTGTGGTGCACTTATTAGGATAGTGCATTAAGTTGGGACTATGTGTGCTAGTGCAAGTGTATGTGTACTCAAGCACACAAAAGAGTAGACAAGTACACACTAGTGCACTACAAGATTTCAACTTCTTCCATGCTCCTTCCCTTTGAACCTCCCTTGCAAATAGGGTGAGTATGGGTTGGTATTGAGATGAAGGAGACACTAGCGAGTGCACCTAAGAGCAACCCAGTGCTATGCACTTGGCATCTTTAATGAATTCAAGTTAATAATGAGTGCACAAGGTGTGTATGAGGTTATTGCAAGTGGTTATGCAAGGTTGTGTACAATAGTGAATATGGACACAAGTGCAGACAAGTGATAATGTGCTTAAGTGCAAGTGCACATTTGTTTGAGTGCAAGTGCAACTAGGTTAAAGTGCAAGTTCTCCTTAGTGCATGTGCCCCTAAGTGCACCCATGTGATCTCGAGGACACACAACACACAAATGCACTCAAGGACTTATGAGCATATATGAGCACACACAAGTGCACTAAGTTAGGATACCTAGAGTTGTTGGGTCAAGCGCATAACAATTGCACATACGTGCATTTGCAGGTATCCATACCAATGTGCATTAGTGCCAATGTGTGTCGATGTCCATGCAAGTGTGTCTAATTGTAGCTGAGTGCACATAAATGAACTGAATGAGACTAGACGCAAGGTTTACAACAATGGACCTAGAGTGGGTTAGGGTATAGATGCTAGTGCACTTAAGGGTACTCAAGTGCACATGCATGTGCCAATGCCTGCGCATGTGCACACTAGTGCATGTAAGAACATGGGTGCCAATGCCTGTGCATGTGCACACTAGTGCATGTAAGCACATGGGTGCACACTAGTGCACTCTAGTGTATTGTAAGATGTCACCCTTTTGCCTCCTCATTCCCTCCAAACCTCTCTTGTGAACAAAGTGGGTGTTAGGTTGTGAAGGAAGAGAGAGAGGCATGTTGCACATGTACTAGAATCAGTTAGAATGCAGTGTGTTAATACGAAATGCACTAGGGTGTGCTTAGAGTGCAAGTGTGGTTGTGGTAGTGTGCTAGTGCAAGGTGTAGTGCATTGTGGGGAATACTAAAATGTCAATAGATGTGCAAGTGTGTAGAGAGTGAAAGTGGAAGAGGTGCTTGGGATTATGAATGCCATGCAAGATGCAACTAGGATACAAGTGGATGCTAGCAAGTCTATGTAAGTTCCAATACGCTAGAGTGTGAAAGAGTGTACATGAGTGTATACAAGTGCACATGAGTGCACACTAGTACACACGAGTGCACACTAGTACACTTGGGTGCATACAAATGCACTTGATGCAATGTGATTTATTACTTTTCTAGTGTGGTAGAATGGTGTATGGGCACTATGAGGTGCCTTACTCCTTGATCCTTTGGCCCAGCAGCCCTCCCTTGAAAATAGGATGGTTGCTCGACCAAAGAGAGGAAGGGGAGAGGAACCAATCATGAGTCATGCTAAGTCTTTACAATCGAAACATGCCCATTTTGTAGTGGGTGTCTAAAGTTGTGAGCATGCATAGTGGCATGTTGTGTTGTTATGAAAATTTCAAGAGATCACAATGCAATGCAAGTGCACAAGTACATGAGTACACATGTCAATTCTAGTGCAATTGTGTGCTAGTGCTAGTGCCAGTGGCAATGCACTTGTGTGTAAATAAATGTGTTATGCAATGCACATAGTGGCAAGATAAGGATTTTAGACTTATAAGAGAGCAACCAACAGTTTGACCTTAATTCATGTAGCACATATAATTAGATAGGTGTCAGGTGGCCCTCCCCTTCTCTTGCTCTTCATTCAATGCAGTCCTCCTCTCCCATTTCAATGCTATTAGATGGTCAACTTCAATGCTTGAGGTGAGACAAACATAAATCCATACTTTGATGGTTGTAATGGGGTGGCTATATTGCCTTGCTTTCACTAGCAACTTCTCCTCTCTATTAGCTCGTGTGGAACCTCTTCTCTCTCATAGTAGCTTCTTCCCTCTCGTAGTGGCTCTATCACAATTGGGGTGGCTTGTCAATAATTCTTCCTCAACCTCTCCCACACCAAATAGATTGTGGTGATTGCTTATGGAGAGTCTATGGTGGACATGGAGGTTGTTTATCAGATGAAAATGATGAGAGCAAGGGTTGTTGGGTTGGTGATGGGAAGAGAGAACATGTGGAGGAAATCTAGAGGAGAGTCGATACAATGTGGTGCTTGATGGTAACAACAATATCTACCAATGATGATGATGATGATGCAAGGAAAGGGAATTTGTAGGTGTCAAAGATAATGATATCAATGGTTATTTTTTGTGATCAAATATGTGTGCTCTCCAACCTCAAATCAATCTTGTATGCTAACAAATCATTGCTACCAAAAATGACAATAGCAGGACTACAATCTCAAAGTAGATGATGGAAACTTGCACGGATGCATCAAGGAGATGATGTAGATGATGTTGGTTTGGCAGGGTGGTGTTGAGGCAGTGAGGTTCTTCAAGCAATAGCCCACTCCTCTTCATGCAACCATGGTGTTGCTATGGTTACACTTTCCTATTTTCCAAGATGTGGGTCATGGGGATGCAAGGGTGCCCATTGTACTTGTAAGGGTCCCATATGACTATATTTATATATAAAGTTTCTAATACATGTTCCCCTCCCTTTTTTAAAAAGTTTGTTATTCACATTCAAGTGTCCACACTTTCCTTCTTTTCTAGCATACTAAGACAAGAACAAAAATGAATAAAGTTAATTAGTTCCATGTATGACTTACTACCTTTACAAATCTCTCAATGGTGTTATTTCTACAACTAAACATGTTTTGAGGTTGACACACACGTCCCCCTCACATTCTGTAATGCAAAGTATGTGAACGAGTACACAATCAATGTACCCTTGGTCCTAGCAATGGAACCAAAATGTTTCACTCCATGATCTCAATGATGGCATGTTAGACACCCTCTTATTCATTCAAGAGGTTTGATCTGCAAAATATGAAATCTCTCTCTCATCTAGCCTTTCACATGATCCGCAAACACAACAATTCACTTGTAGTGAGCTCACTAGGCGTTCCTGATGCCAGGAGGCATATTCCACGGTGGATTCCGTGAGGTTTTACGGTGGATTCCGTAAACTTAGATGACCGGGGCTCATACGCAAAGAGGATTCTTTGTGCGAGAAGTTGATGGGGACGCCTGTCCTTTTCGGGCGTTTCATTAATTTAGTGTGTACATGGGTGATTCCATAGCGGGTGATTCCGCAAAATGCATATTAAATTAATAAACGTTTATGAGTTAAGAGTGCGCACTCGTAACTCATAAACGTTTATTAATTTAATATGCATTTTGCGGAATCACCCGCTATGGAATCACCCATGTACACACTAAATTAATGAAACGCCCGAAAAGGACAGGCGTCCCCATCAACTTCTCGCACAAAGAATCCTCTTTGCGTATGAGCCCCGGTCATCTAAGTTTACGGAATCCACCGTAAAACCTCACGGAATCCACCGTGGAATATGCCTCCTGGCATCAGTTCCATCAAGCATGATGACACCACATGGCAAAGTCCATGATCCAAGTGAGTGCGCTTATATTCTCAACCATCTATCACCTCCACATACACAAAAGGGGCATGGATATGGCAAGAGAGGGTATGGAGAGAAGATAAAGAGCTTCACACACACACACACACACACACACACACACACTCTCTCTCTCTCTCTCTCTCTCTCTCTCTCTCTCTCTCACTCAAATAGAAAAAGATAAGAGTTAGGGTTTTCCATCCCCCTTGGCCATCTTCCCCTTTTGTGGCATTTTCTAGCCAATCATAGCCTTGTTCACATGCAAATAAGCTTTAATCTTATCAAAATAATAAACTAGACATGGAATGGTAACTGCTAAGTACAATTTTCATGGGAGAGATCCTAGCTCACATAAAATAATGACACCACAAGTTATAAAAATAACTAGTGTCTTCCAATATTTTATCAAAAATATATGACATAATTTTCTTTATGTTGCTTAATCTTCTTGTCTTTCTTCTTATTGTCTTTCTATTAACACTGCTCTTTGCTATTCTCAAGCTAGTGGGGCTAGCAACATTATTGAACAAAATATTGATACTAAAGATTGTATCAAGCTAGACAAAGCATTTTGACATAGTAAGTTCTATTTGACCCATTGGCTCCTCAACCATTCCACCCATAGCTCTCCTAAGCATACTCTGACATTTTTTCACATGGAACTTTATTATTGGAGGGTCTTACTTGATGGTGCATTTTTTCCTTTACCTCCAAACATTTATCACAGTTTTGTTGCAACTTAGCTACTTTTCCCTTCCTCTTCTGTTGGATTGATTTGGCTATCAATTTAGAAGGAAGAGAAAACTACTATTGGAGTGGGTCCACTATTGATTGAATTGTGCAATCCTTGGTCATGGAAGTGCTTGGTTCCTTTTTTAGAGTAGCATTAGCAATAGCTAGGGACTACTTTTGTTATTATAGATCCTAAGTGGCAAGCTTGGTATCATAATAGATTTTATAATGACTTTAGGCTACACATTTCTAGCAATAAATGAGGACAATTATTGCTATAGATTCATAATCAATGGATCCTTTTGTTTGTGTACTATTATATGCTTCTTAGAAGAAATCTTCTTTGAAGATTACAACTTCTTGTCTATCCTTTGGCCTTCCTAGTGCCTTTTAAGGTTGTTCTCATTTAAAAGATTTAGTCTTTCATGTCATATGGAAGGTTCTTTTTTCTAAGTGTGTTAACGAAGCCACAATTTGTGATATATTTGATCCTTGGGTAGGGATTTTGGCATGCAACTAGGTTAGGTAAACCACCATTTCAGCCTTCCCATCTATTCAACTACACTAGGGGGATCTTCAAACATAGGCACTTCACTTCCTTTTAGGTCCTCAACTTTTTCTTTTCCAAGTTTTGGAGGTGCACCAGTAGTTGGGGGGGGGGGGGGGGTCATTCTCTAAGCCAAGAACTTTCAACATAACCTTCATATGATCTACCCACACATTCCCCCTCCTCCTAAGTGTTGATCATTTGTACTGCAATTTGCCAACATGCCAGTTCCTAGTAGACAATATTGGTTATATCCATGTACCTCACATTCTAACAATCAAGTAGGGATTTCATGTTCTAGTGCCTCCTCCCACATCACTTTTTGGAAACATCATATTCTTGTCTATCCATCTTTTCCTTCTTACTCTCCTTACTCTTCTTTTTGGACACCCCATGGTTCTAGTTACTTTTTATTTTCCAAGAATTCATTCACTAACAAGACTCATTTTAATAGGTCTAAGTACACACCACTTGGCCAAATCGGATGAGGCATTTCTTAGGCTCACTGAACTTGTAAGACTTCGTCCAAGGGCTAGAACCCCAACTACATGCTCACTTTCCTCCATCAAAGGTTGTCATTATTGGAAAGCACATAATAATTTGGCCATAGTTAAGTTAATGCAAGGGCTATTACTAGAATTCCACTCATTGATTTAGTAGTTTGACCTTTTGTAAGAATGCGGCTTGGGATAGGACCATCATATTAAACTCAACCATGAGCTCCAAGAGTTCAAAATCACTTATTGGGATGACGTTAAGATCAAGTTAGTATAACACTGATAATCAGATCGCATTGTTTATGATCAAACTCGCAAAAAAATACTTCCATATTGTTCAACAATTCATCTTGCAATCAACCATGCCTACCCTTTATGAATTTGAGTATCAACTACTATGTTATACTTGATTGTTCAACCAATTCCATAAAACAATCTCTCTCTCGTGTAACAACGAGGGCTTTTGTTATCATTTCTAAGAAGGGACAACAAGGGAAAAGCAAGAAAAGGCTCAAAACAAAAACCAAATTCTAAATAATGAATCATAAGGGAACACCTAGCCACAACTCAAACCTAGATGGTAGAATGTACCAAGAAAAAAGGCACTATCAACATTGTCAGAAATAGTTGCCATTTTGACTATGAGTGTCATTCAAGGGTTAAAGGTACCCAACCAAAACAAAAAAAAATCAAATCTCCACCCCTCAATTGTCACAAGGTAATTGCTAATAAGGGAGGTAGAGTGGTGGCTAAAAGTCAAATAAAGGGCAATGGAGATCTCAAAATCGCAATGTCACTAGTCAACTCATCATAGTTTGCATTGTTCTTAACTTCAAATGGCATGTTTTGATTGGTCTATTGGATCTACGGAATTTGTTCCTCAAACCCATCTTGTCTGTGTAGAGACATCCAAGATTGCAGTCTTGGTGTATATTCACAAATTTTCCCTTGACAAGGTGACCATACATGCCCATCCTACCTAACCTAGTGGCTCTCTAGGCACTTAGATTGTGGATAGTGGAGCCACACATCACATGACCCACATCAATAACATCTTCATCTCCCAAGCCTCTACAACGAGGAATGTCCAATGTGAAAATAACTCCTTGGCCAAGATCCAATGTCTCAGTCGTGTCAAGTTTCATACTGACACATGGTCTAATCTCACTTCATCAAATGATGTCTATCCCGTAGGTCAACATGAATCTCTTATCCATCCAACATCATTGCCAAGTGGGGTGAGCAATTTATTTTATAGTGACCACAATTGAGGTACTTGATGCCCAAATAATTTTAGTCATTGCTCCCATTGAGGTATACCTAGTGACCTCTATATGATTATATATTTTCTCTCCTAAGCAACATCCAAGGGCTTTGAGTTCCATCATCTTTATACCCTAGCCACTACTACGGGGAGTCTACGTATGATGAGTGTCTCTAGCATTTTTGCTTTGGACACCTTGAGAACAACTCTTTTATGAGTTTTAATGTTGTCAAATGGTTGAGGGCCTTCCATGCCTGAAACTATCCAAGGATATCTATAAAGCTTGTCAGCTTGGAAAACATCACTATAGACACCATTTCCTTAGCAATTCACACCACAAATATTGATTTGCATAGACATAATCCAATCTAATTGCTCACCAAGTAGATTCCCTTTGATGATTGTACCAAGTGTAGTCCTTTTGATTGCCATCTCTTGAAATGTGGCTCATGTCAACCAAATCATGAGACATGTAGAGAGAATCCAAGTACGTTTTTCCTCACTTGGCAGCCTTTCAATTTCCTTCCATTTGTACACCCTTTTACAATAACTATTTTGGCATAAACTAATGCAAGTTGTAACCCCTCTTTGTCTATGTGGATAGCTCCAATAGCATTCGTCATCATTCTTCAAACATCTAGGCCTCCATAAGTCATTGACCAACATTAAAATCCCTCCTTTTCCTCTCCTACATGTAGCCATCATGCATATGTATCCATGAAATTCATAAACTTTCCAATCCCTTTCTTGGATTTTAATTTCCTATAATGCCAATACATAAGACCTTTTTCTCTTGAGGGGCCTTTTACATTCATTCATTCTTTGAGGCTACACATGCTCGAACATTCCATGTGACAATGGTGAATTTAGTAGTGTTGCTCATAAAGCAAGTCACTACCATTCTCCATCTCCTGTCTTCATCCAAAATAGCATACAAATTCATATACTAAGGAGACATTATTGCCATTTTCTTAATTAAATTTTCCTTCTTACTATTTGTGTTCCCAGAGTTACCCAATGGTATGTTTTCTTTCCCTTGCTTCCCATCATGTAGACTTTGGTTTGTCTTTGTAGTTTGTCAATTCTTTGCTCCTTGATCTTTCTTGTATGCATCACCTCATGTGTCGATCAAAGTTAACTTCTTTACAGCATCCTCAACAACCCCCACCTTCTTCTTCTTTCCATCTTTCTACACAGTATTATTATTTGCATTTTCTTCATCCTAAGACTGTCCTTGCACTTCAATCTTTTGCTTTGGCCTTATGGTTTTTGTGAATAGTGCTCTGCAAAATGGCCATTCTTATGGCACAAGTAGAATGAGTTTGGAAAAAAATGCAAACTTAACCTCCATAGTAACCTCGAACATGTGTGGGTCAGATACCTCGAGAAAATTAGGGGCATCTCTCCTCCTATCCCAAAGTACACAAGGCTTCTTCTTTGCTTAGATAATCCCATGTGTGGTTCTAGGAGTGTAGTATGCACCAACCTCCTTGTCCATCCAATCCCACGACCCTAGAAAAGAGATCCAATAGGGTCTTCATGTGCCAAGGTATTAATAAGTACCATGGAGACCATGGAAGAACATATACATAGTTTCCCTTATACCCCACAATTGATCCCATAATCCAATCACACTCTTGCCTTCACCTTACCATTGCAAAGAAGAACCCATGACCAATGAATTGATACTATTGGAGCGTAGCTTGGGCATATTATATTGATAAAAACCATTAGTCAAAGTCATCCTCTACTAATAGCTTGCCCATGATAAAAAAGAACAGACTAGCAATAGAAAAATTTACATGCCTTTGCTTAAGCTTCTGAATAGAGAATGCAACATGCACTTTGAGAATGTTCTTTGAAACTTGTATTTGGTTCTTTCTTTTCTAAGGAAAAGCATTGAGTTTACCCTACACCTCCTTCTTTACCTCCTGCATGTTAACTCCATCACTCTTCATCACAACCAATAGGTAGTTGAGCTCCATCAACTCTCCATTCCTCCCTAGTTTCTGAGCATGTTCTAACTGACTACCACCTTTTACACTTTGCTTCCCATGGCCAGAAGCTTGCATGGGAATACAGTGCCAGATGGCAACTAGTATCCACCACATTTATTAATTGCCTTAATGGCATTCAAGGCCTTAATTAACTTTGAAGGAAGCCAATAGCCCTACATTCTTGCCTTCACCTTGCAAATGTGTCTTATAAGCTTCAATCTTGTGAACATGGATAGGCCACTAAAGGCAACTTCAAAGTTGCAAGAACTTGCTTACCCAAAGGACTTCCAAAATTAGAAAAGGGAATCCAAGTTATATTCTCTTGGATGATATTAGAATTGACATGCTTCAACCAAATAAAAGAGTAATAATTATTACTTAAACCTTCTTAACATGTTTAGTGTGCCAAGAGGTAGTTTCACATGCAACAATACATGGAACATGTATCAATCACATTTACACAAATTTCCCTTGCACCCCACCTTGCCACATCCACGATGTTTTGCTCCTAGCCAAAACTTCATTTTATCCACTTCAATTACTCATTTTTTAAATAATGTGATAATGTGTATTTTGAGAAAATATTTACAGTCCCTCGAAAAAGGGGCACGAGTAAAGTGCATTGAAAAACTACAGATGCGAGCTAACACCTTAGTAAGTTTCTTGGTAACAACCTTGAAAGTTAGGTTTCTACATGTCAACCGTTCAAAACCATTGGGATCTCCCTCTCGATTTGTCCAATCCTCTTTAATGGCCATGACATATGACTTATCCTTCTTGCCTCTCACTTGCTCAATACTAATAGCTCTTGCTACAATCCAGATAATAAGAGACTCCTCATTGAGCATTCCTTAATCTCCAAAACCATGCCAATGCTACGATCAAAGCTTGCTTTCTTCATCCAACTTCTAGCTTCATTCCATAGTCATTTAGTCTCTCTACATGCCCAGAATAAGTGGGGATTACTATTCAACAACAATGGCATTCTCCATTCCCCTTGGAATACCCTTGCGTGGACTTGATTTTTCCTTTTTTAAAAATGTGGAAAATTGACAATGCCAAGACCTTCCATACACGTGAGGTAAAAATCAAAGGTGATCCATTTGTAAATTGTGGGGAATCGAAGTCAGCTGGAATTGCCCATGTGGGTTAAATCGAAAATACGAGAAAAGGGACGTCCCAAGACGAATCCAACGTCGGACTCAGATTTTGAGCGGCCATGGATGCTGCTTCTCTCCAGGCTTCCTTCGACTCCCTCCACGAACGCAAGGAGCGCCTCCGCAGAGCGTTTCTTGCCCTGACCAGCCTGAAAGGCCCCGTCCTGAAGGTCGGCGTCTCGTGGAAGGATGTGGATGACCACTTCCAGGATATCGAGACCAGCTTGCGGCGAAGCTTCGACGAGTACAAGGCCAAAGAGGAGGCCTTTCAGTCCAGGATGCAGCAGGTCCACTTAGCGCTCGAGAAGCGCGAGGCCGAGCTCTCCACCAGGGAGAACGCCTCGCTCTCGCGCGTCCAGGAGCGCAAGGATGCTGCCGTTGCCGCCATCATTGAGCAGAAAAGGAAATGGTCGGAGGAGAAAAAAAAAAGGCTCAGCGCAGGTGCTGGTACAGGGTCGGTGAAAGCCGCTTTGAATAAGTCATCCTTGAATAACCATGCAGCTGCGAAGGCAAACAGCAATGAACAGACCATGATCACAGGTGTGAATGCAGCTGTAAAGGAGAATAAATACGAACAGACCATGGGCACAGGTGTAAATGTATACAGCAGCTCAAAGGATGAACGTGAAGAGGTGGAACCGCATGTGGAACCTCGACCTGAGCTGAGAGAGCTGTGCGTGAATATGGATGCTGAAGGCCTGCGTAAGTTTCTAGTCAGTATGAGGAAAGACGTTAAGGCTATGTATTATGAGCTCCCTGCAGCTCTTAGATGTTCAAAGGATCCTTCTCAGTTAGTGCTCCAAGCACTGGAAGGGTTTTTATCAATGACTGTCAGTGACAAAGCAAGTGAGAAAATGCATAGGCTTCATCAGCGGGCATGTCTTCTGTTGCTGCAGTCACTTTTAGATATACTCAATGGACATCAAAACCTTCCCTCAGGCCTTAAGAATGTAGCAAAGGGATTTTTCGATACTTGGAAGTCAAGTGTGAAATGGGAAGAGAACACTGAATTCAGAACATCAGCAGATGCCCACAATTACCTAGAACTTCTGGGAAAGTCTGGATTGGCATCTGAATATGATCAAGATGAGCTTTGTGACTTTGTGGTCAAAATTGCTCGGCGCAGCTATACACCTCCGGTCCTTAAAGCACTTGGATTGTCGTCCAAGGCTCCAGGTGTGTACCTCCACGCTGTGCTTTGCTCTGCCTGAACGTTTTGCCTTCAGTTGGTTCATGTTCAATTTCACAGAAGAAACAAGTGCTGTTTGGGAGTGAATCTGGTATTTGTTACAAACAATTTAGAAGGAGAATGGGCTCTAGATCTACAATGAGTATGGTTTTCCCGAGCTTCTGAAGCTGTTTGCAATGACATAGATTGAACAAGCTGATGTTTTCTTGGGTGCAGAGGTGATTGAAAGGCTAATTAATGATGGTAAACGTCTAGAAGCTCTTTCGTTTGCTTGTACCTTCAGACATTTTGAGTGCTGTCATCCTATAGACCTGCTTAAGGCACATCTAAATGAAGCTAGGGAGGCAGCAACTGCTATCATAAACAGGGGTGAGAAGGGTGCACAGGTATTAAAGGGTGTCTTCTGTGTCTTTTACTTGTTAGTTGACGTATATCTGCATCAATTGTGTCAGTCAGTGGTAATTATTATCATTGGTCGGATTGGGCAGAATGAAGCAAGAAAGATGGAACTGGCAGCTGCAAAACGTGTCTTGAATGCTATCACTGAAAATAAGCTTGAAAGTCAGTTTTCACCTGACTATGTCAAGGCAAAGATTGTAAAACTGGAAAAGGAGTTGGCAGAAGGGAAAAGGCCGGCTACTGATGTGAAGACACCACCTCTTCCAAAACGATCTCGCACTTATGGCAGTCCCGTTGCTGGAGATGGCAGAGGGGTGTCAGGCAGTCCACAGAAATCACAAATTGATGTGACTAATTGGTCGCATAATGTGTCAAGCTTGTCCCTTGACAAGTCAATCACGCAATCTGGCTTTGATAACCACATTTTAGGTGGTTATGGCTCTTTGTATGGTAATAGAATCAGAGATTCGGCAAGCTCTTCTTTGTATTCGTTGGGTGGCCTTAGTACTAGTGGCTATAGCTCCTTGTTGTCCCCAATTTCCTACAGTGGGTATGACTACAGTTCAGCTCTCTCCAGCATACCAGGCTCTTATCACCCGTATTTGTAACTATGAGAGAGACTGAGCCAGTCGGTGTTCAGTGTGGAACTAGTGATGTGTTTCATGATTTACTAGTCTCTCTCATCATGATAGCTCTGTTGTTGGATTAGAGAGGTTTAGGACTATCTTATTGAGTTCTTGGAAAAACAAAGGACTATCTTATCGAGTCTTTGAACGAGGTTTCCATCCCAGTGACACTTGTTTTACCTCCAAGGAAGAAAATAAACACAGATGGGCGTGTATTTGTATGAATAAAAGTATTTTCCTTTCTCCTATCCTGTTTGACTGTGTTATCATTGTGAGGTTGAGACAAATAGAATTTTGGATTTTGTTTTTTCTGTATAATCTTGAAAGGTGGATAAGAGGATGAAGCAGACATCTAAAGGGGAATAAATTGTAAGAACTGATGCACTAACTTCCGGGTGTAGGGAGCAGATTATATTCAAATCATTTATGCAAATTTTGGGGTTTGTGATGACCAATGTTTTGTTGATTCTCAAGTGTTGGTGAGCTGGGTTAGATGCCACTTATTATGAAGTTAACTCGAGTAGTAACTTCACTTCCTGAGATCTGTTTGATGATGTCTCCATTCTGCCAGCTCTCCACTCTCTATCCATTTCAACCATCCTCTCTGATGAGGCCTAAGTTGCTGGAACAGTGTCACTGCTCCCTTTTCTGCAGCATGACAGGCTTCTAGAATTCCTTAAAGTTCTGATGAGGACTGTAATGCTCATAGCAGAATACCAAAGCTCCACCAATTGATCCAGGAACTAGTAATCCATAACACAACTGTGGTCTACACAACAAATACCGTCTCTGACCTACGTTACAAACCTAACCTGAAAAAATCATGACATATCGGCCCTCTCTGTAGTAAAAGGATATGCCAACAGTTTTAGGACTAGGCCCGATTGGTATTACAATTGTCCTGCAACTTAAATGGCAACACACAAGTTACATTGGACACATCAATCTCAAAGAGAGAATGTCCATGAATTGATCCAGTTGCTGCATTGCAGTGCAGAGTCATTAAGTATTTGCTAGAAAATAGAGTGGGGTGCATTGATTGATGCCAACACCACCAAGGTCCTTTGCATTCACACTGATAAAGGTTTCTCCTCTTACTTATGACTAATTAAAAGAGTGGAAAACAGGCTGTTTTGAGGCTTTCCCTTTACACTGCATATAAATGACGCTGATGTTATGAAAGAGGCTTTTTTCCCATTCACTGCAATTTAGACTTTGTGTTGACAAACTAGCAATAGCAAAGTCAGACCAATGTATTAATACATGAGGGCGCAACATTTCTGTTGTTCCTAATATCATCCTTTTTGCGTGCAGCAAGTCTCTCATGATGCTGTTCAAATGATCAGTTTTAAGTTGGATTGCTTCTGATTGACAAAAACCACTAACCTACTTTTTGGCATAGCCAGAAAGTGGCTGCAGTTATTTTGTTTAGAACAAAATAGCCTGAGACTCGTTTGGCAAAATCAGTTGAAAAACACATCTATTTGGGGTGATCTATCCAGTTTAGATTCTAAATATGGTTAAATATGTGGTTGATCTTTGGCAATAGTGCAATATGATCTTCTGCCAAACGCCTCCATTGAAAACTATATTTATCTACTTAAAGATGTAACTTTATATGAATATTGTTAATTTTTAGGTGAACATGTAATTTGTTGAAAGATCTAGATATGATAGTTGATATCTTAGATATGTTTGGGGTCCGCTTGTAGCTCACATTGTGAGGTTTTTTTTGTGAATTGTGAACTAAACTTCTTGAGGGAGTCTCATATGTATGGTCACAGGAAGAAAATGATCACTAGTGTTCGAATCTTCAAAGCAATGAACAGTTTCAGGGTGTGTGGATTGGAAGGACATCACAAAGAAGTGAATATAAACCTCGTCTTGATGAGTGCAGAAGGATTTTGTTATTCTCAAGGGTATACTCTTTTTGTTCATAGGACTGAGATGTATTGACAATATATAGGAAATAAGGCAAGCCTAAACTCATTTCATGGGGACAAGTCTTATACTATCAAGGCTTAATGATAAACTAAAATGATTTTTTGAGATATTGTATGGATTCAGGCCATCGAAAGAAGGTGATGATTGGGTGGAAAAATGATTTGATGGAGAAGATATATAGCAGATCTAGTTTACTTCATTTACAGGATATGAAATTGATATGTTGCTGCTTGTGCTCATCAAGAAGAGGAAGATGATTAGTAAATTGATGACATGGGTAAACTATATGATTGTGATGCCTATGAGGATATTGAAAGTAGGCTGAGCAAGCAAGAGAGAAAAGATAAGAGGGCAATAGATGCTAATAGGTAGAGGGAGAGAGCACCTAAGTGCTCCTTTAAAAGGAGGAGAATATATATCTATAGACGGAGGAAGGAGGTGAAATTGAGGAAGGGAGATAAAGGTGCTATTTTGTTTGGGAGGTGAAGATAATAGTATAGGAGGCACCTTTTTTTTTGAAATGGGGGACTACTTAAGGGAGTAGAAAGGAGTTAGGGATGTCCACTTAGTAAGAGAGGGAAGGAAGGAGAATAAGGACAAGAAGAGATAGTCTTCTATCCATTTGTTCATGTACGAGGCTATCCTTCATCAAGCGCAAGAGTCTATGCAAGAGGAAGTGCCAAGGTTTGTGGGTTCGAGATACTTGTTCGAGATTTGAAGGCCCCACTTGTGGGTAGAAAGAAGAGGTTGTATCTTTGGAAGTTATGGAAGAAGCTTTTGAATTTCCCGTGTGATTGTCTCTTGTGAGTCAGGGTTTCAAGGTTCCTTGGATTGCTTTGGAGTTCTTGATTAGTGCCTTGGAAAATACACTGAATTTGTCATCTAGAGGTTAATAAGAGATTTAGGTGCTCTTGCCTTTTCCTTGAGATTCCAAGGGCTATATACTTTTGCGTTGGTTGTATATTGTTTTAGTCATCTTTATTCTCACTCATATACCTTGAGGTAGATCTATAATCTTGTATAGCTTCTTGGTTTTGTATTGGATAGAGTATCACATCTTTTTGGGTGTCCCCCTTTGAGAATCTTTCTTGCAAGCCTTTGAAGAAATTAATCATGGAGCCTGAGTTATTATTTGGCACAAGGGAAGATGATGCTTGTAAGTTTGTGGAATTGAGGGGGACTTGTGTTTTGGGAGGCCAAAAGGAAGACAAGTGGTTGAAACTTTTCTGTAATATAGTACAACGAGCAACCAGAGAATGGATGGTAGAATACATGGCTTAGGAGACTACAAAGAATCTGCAAAGGGCAATCGAATATGAAGAGGTAAAGCAAGATTTAGTTCAAAATTTACTCAAGTTGAGGACGTTGGTGTAGTCTAGAGAGGACTGCTTTTTTACATGCAAAAAGAAAGTTAAGAACAATTCACTCATGGTGTTGAGGCTTTGTGGCATCGATGGGATTTTAGGAGAAGAGAAATGTTGGGCTATGTAAAGAAATACTCAAACACAGAAGATAAACACAAATGTATGACAAAGCGTAGAATGATAATAGAACTCAAAGGTGAAGAGTAGCTTAGAGACGATGAATACAGAAGGAAAATAAATAATGAATAGTACAATGTTCAATCCATTAAACACACCATGTAGAGTGAATACAAAATCTTGAACTCCCTTTCTCTGAAGGACTAGGGTAGAGAGATAAGCTAGAGAGTGTCGTATGGATCCTGAAATGTAGCAAGTAGCAAATTGTGAACACAGATCTATGTTTGGATTAGGCCAATCAAGGTAGTGATAGTTGGGTGGTGACACAAAATCAACTTGATAGTGATAGTTGGGATTGCAAAATGTAGCCTACAAGCTCCTCTAGAAGGCTAACAAGATGGGTAGCCATCTATTTAGAGATGTGGATCCTTCCAAACTAGAGTTTGGCTTATGGGACATAGACACTGTTTAGGAAAGTTTGGTAATATGCATGTTTTGGGGATGTTTTAAAGAGGTAAACAGTTTGTAATGCATTTTTTAGCTCAACACATCCACAGAAAATTGGTACGTAGCAGGGTCTGCAAAGTATAGCTCATCCCATACTACCTAAAGGTGCCCCACCCCAAAGCAATCAGGGAACTAGATAAAAGGTGCACATTGCTACCCAATGGCCTATCAAGTCCATAGAAGTGATAGTTGTATTACTTTAGGAGCCAAAAGGGTTACCCCAAAGAGGTGAAGGCATTGAACGAAGGGTGCTCATCAGTTGGCTAGAGACCTACTAGGTCCTACAAAGACGATGGAACCGCTTTGAACCTTTTTTTTTTCTCTCTTTTTTTGTTTAATTTTGTTTTTGTCTTTTCAAGTATCTATGTCCCTGCGGGAAAGTAAGGGATGGTTAGATCCAACATCACAAAACGTAAAGCTAACCCATTCACTCTTGATTGTTAGTGCGATGAAGAAAATAGGGGGGATGTAGGCTATCATAGAGAGAATACTACCATAGATATTGCCATATGAGTTATTGTGAATGTGGTGGTGGATCCAAGTTAACCACTCTCTAATAAAACAGGGATAACTATGCCTATATACATGTTTACAAGAACAAAATACCAATACATGGGGTAATGCAAAGGGCAATGCAAAATATCATGGTCAAGCAAAATGCTATGCAATGATGCCTCTTGGATAGTATCCTCATGGGGAATTGCTCACTTGCCCAATCACCCTTATACAATCATGATCATCAAGATGCAAACGGACAATGATACAACAATACAAAATGTCATTGAAGCTATAGTGACCAAAATATTGTAAGCATCAATATAAGTCTCTCCCTCTTACCATTGAATGATGGAAGGGAAAGCTAGAGTGGACCCATTCTCCCCATCAAGCTAAAGTAGAAGGAGAGAGAGTACTAGGTGCTGAACCATGGAAGCAAGTAATGAAGGATCGACTAGTTGACTGCCTTAGTTAGAATGCCTACAAAATAACTTTATGAATGCACAAACTCTATGAAGATGGTGCCTAGTTCAAACTACTCTCTAGTAAAATGGAAGCGCACTTCAACATGCTTCACCTTTGGACTAATGATGGGGTTACTAGCTAATGTAATAGTACTTTGGTTGTTGTAGAAGATCATAGTTGGAATGTCACAAGGAACCTCAAGCTCAACCAAAACAATATTTTTAAATGGACGGCCTTTATGGTGCCATCATAGAGAGATTGATACTAAGCCTTGACAATGGAGGTAGCCATTGTTCCTTGCTTATCGTTGGACCGAACAATGGGAGCCATACCAAGGGAGAAAATGTAGCCACCATGGGAACACTAAGTATGAGGTTCTCTTGTGACCAATCAAAATTAGTACAATACCCTTGGAAAACCAAACTCAACGTGTTAGCCAAAAGAATCACTACACTTAACATAACTCAACACATGGAAATAAGCAATTCAATGTGACATGTTTGGTGCATTGATATATTGTCTAAGCAATGGAATGGAGAATGCAACATCCTGGCCCAGTCTATATATTAGCCAAAGAAGCTTCCCTGCCACAGATTGATAGTAGGTGTGCTCATCAAAGGGCTATCCATGAGGATCCTTAGAAAGCTTCATAATAGGATCAAGAGGTGTAGTCATAGGTTGTGTCTTAGACACTGAATATCCAATGGTGGCAAGCTGATTTGCTATGTTCTTGATCTCTGTAGTGTAGACCTGAATGCTTTTGCCATTCCTAGACATGTTATTGAACTATTATTTTAGCTAAATCTTTCTTGCATGTGTTACATTTCCATAATTCTTCATGAGTATGTCCCATGCATCCTTTGGGGAACTGCATCCAATAATCTGTATAACCATAACATTTGATATACATAAGGAAAACCAATGTAACACATTGCATGCTCTCTCAATCCATAGCTTATGAGCCCTTTTCTGATCATTTGTCGAATTTTTTTCATGCATTTTAGGTTCAGCCTCATCACCAGTACATAAGTCCCAATAACCTCTGCCAACCAAAAAATTATTTATACAGAACTTCCATAAAGCAAAACTTTTATTGTCCAGTTTTTCTCCCAAAATTTGAGTGATATTGTCAGTACCTTGAGCATTTGCCATAGTTGCAGCTTAGGTATTCAGTGATGTATACAACCTGTAAGTATCTGACTCCTTTTCTTACAGTTCAGGACTAGTTTCCTGCTATTTAGGACAATTTCTTGCAATTCAAGACAGTTTTCCTGACAACCTGCTTGCTGTAAACTATATTTCTACAATGAAAAAACACACTCAATTGAGCATAAACCAAGCTCAAATCAGTTTTAAACATTCTATGGTAGTGGCAAAACATCCTAGCAACAAGCTATGTCCATACAAGTATCAATCTTTGTACTGTATGCAAGTAGCAGTACCAAATACGACCGGCCCACTGCTATAACCAACAGTATTTTATCTGTTAAAATAAGAGTATTTAGATCTCAAAGCAGTCCCAAAACATCTCATTTAGTTACCATTCTATGTAGGAGTTGATACATGTCCAACCGGTTAGAATATATTACATGTATGTTAAGTGAAGATGATAGGTATCCTTCTTGCAGACAATAACCAGTCAATACCCTGGTATAACCAACAAAAATTCAGTCCAAACTTTAGACTTTTAACACTCACAATATCCCAAAAAGCATCTACCACTCAAGTGGTATGATCCAAGGATTTGTCACTAGCAAATAAGCATCATAGATACTTCAACCCTGTAGATATATTGTTTCCAAATTCAGGACATCAACCAGTTCACTGTTTCTAGCCTGCAAATAAGCTTCAAAACTGAGCATTCAACACTCCAATATCATGCTCAAATGCATGATAATAAGGGCATATACATTGTTAGGATGAAAGCCACCAGTGCCCTGGAATCACCTGTTGTTTAATGTAGTAAACAACCAGTCTGCACAGGTCTGTGCTAAATATCTCAAAATCTGTGACGAATTTGAAAAAACTTTCTTCTGTAAAGTTGTAGACCACTTCGAAACGGTCAACAATGTTGGGCCGTTTCTCCAAAAACCATTTCTGTAGCAAGATATAGCTTCTGCAAAAAAATGGGTTGCAAGCACAGTCTCCTTTGATGATGTTTTCTTCAGATCTGATGTCTTGATGTCAAATGGCCATTGCCAAGCCTTCATGCTTAAGGCGTTCAGGCTTTGATACCATGTTGGAAGAGAGGGAGAGAGACAGAGTGGAGCAGAAGATGAGCCTAAGCTCATTGTTGTTCTTCTTTCATTATTCTTCCATCATACTAACTGAAAGAGACTTACACACATAGGTATGACTAACCAAGACTAACTGTGGTTAAGTCACTGACTACACCGACTTATTGAATGTCACAGGTGTACAGCTGATACAGGTAATGTCGGTCACACACATGAAGATAGACTGACTGAAGAGTAGCGGGAGCTTGATATTCTAATAGTAACATGGTGTTGCTATAGTTGTCACTTATGTTAGTTGCTTATTTGATGTGGTTTACGACATGTCATCGCATATGCAACAATGGGTGTCGACTTTGTGATACTTTGGTTTACATCACTTAATCAATCATAGCCTTTAAAAAAAAGACCAATTTTTTTGTCTCCTCTCAAACTCTCAATCTATCTCTATCTCAATCTCCCTCCCTCACACACACACACACACACACACACACACACACACACACACACACACACACACACACTCTCTCTCTCTCTCTCTCTCTCTCTCTCTCTCTCTCTCTCTCTCTCTCTCTCTCTCTCTCTCTCTCTCTCTCTCCCCCTTGAAACCATTTGAACCATTCTAAAAACTCTAACATTCAAAGTAAGATATAAATTACTTACAAATAAATATATCTACTTCATATAACAATTTTAGCTAAAAACTCTAAATTAACCTATATTTAACTCCTATCTTAAAACTTGTAAACTAATTTATATTTATTTAATTATTTTAATATTTACCTAATTTATTTGATTTAACTATTTAAATAAACTCGAACATTTAACTAATTTAATTAGCAAGTTTAAGAACACAATGCAAGCTCGATTGAGAATGCAAGTTTGAGAATACAACACAAGCCAACATCAGAGTATGCCTCGAAACAATATCATAACATAATAGTAATACATGTATATAAATATTAGAGTAGCATGATATGTGAATGGCCAAGTGGGTAGCTGACAAATAAAAATATGACTCTAACAATGGCCAAAGTGCCAGCTAATACATAATGTTGACTCAAACTATGTGATCATCATCGTCATCAAAGTCATTGCTACTACAAGCCTCAGTATCAGAGTTAGAATGCTCTTAGATGAATGGACATACTCTTTGTGGGTGTGCTCCCTCTCTGGGGCATATCTGAAACCTCACTAGGGGTAGTCTCCACTTACAAGCCAACCACGCTCAGCCTCCTCTCGATCAACGGCCTCCATTGCGCATGTCTTGTGCATCTCTTACGCTTGTGAGTCATCTATTAGTAAAAGAAAGCATTGCTTATAAATCACATTGGGTTAGAAGTATATTAGGTACTTATGAAAGCATAGCTGTGCATTGGAGGAAGCATCACATACAAAACTGGATAGGCTCGGAATGTCGTGAACTCTTATCATTGCAAGATCGAGAGGTTGCCCATAGTCTTTTGTCTATTTATAGACAAAAGACTAATTTAACAAGACTCCACGTACTTATGAAATAAAACATATAAATATGTGCTTATGTACTCACAAAGGTCACAATAATAAATCCTCTTTTGCCCATTCGTCCTAACCGGGTTGTGTATCCTGCTCATAGCTTAGCATGTGCTACCTCTTATCACATTTAAAAACCAAACATTTAACTACAAAACTTTTATACTTAGAAACTCTTTAAAGAAAAAAAAACATGAAGCATACCTTTTGCTAAGGAAATGTCATATGTGAATGCATCTCCCAATGAAATAGCTCTGGGACTCTCTTGAAAATGTTAGTGGCCTCTTGTTCTCCTTGATCATCACATATTTTCTATTTAAGAAATCGAATAGAAAATATTTGATGATCAAGTAGAACAAAAGATTATATTTATCTTTATTCATAATGTAATGTAGCATAGTTAATGATCCTATACATAGATTCAACATAACATCAATAAATACCATCGCTATGGTCCATTAACGATATTATCTTTAATTAGAGAAGAAGCTTTCATGCATGTTAATTGATCTACTTCTTATAATGAACTTCTTATCATTATCATAGTCATTATGTTGCGCAGAAGTTTCAAGTTAGACGTTAGGAAAAATGTATTGAGACATGTATGTCTAAATTTCTAGTCATTGAAAGCATTAATTTCAAAATTTAATATTAGGTAAACATGTGTCAAAGATTAGGGCTTATGAACAAAAGATCTACAAGTTCAAATCGCTTCTATTTGATAGCAAATTGAAGGTCCATCAATTAGGGCAAATAAGACTGTTTGATAATTAGGGTTAAGACTTCATTCAACAAATCAATTCAGTCTTGGATTGAGACTCATGTAAAATCCTCATTGATTGCATTGTAGCAATAGTGAGAGATCATGGATGTATTTGCGAGAGTGCAAAATGGAAGAGGAAACATGGACATGTAGAGAGAAGGGAAGAGAAAGACCACAATGAAGAAGAGAATGGAAGAAGAAAATATGCACTCAACTTTGAATGGAAGTTGAATACAAAGAGGATTGATTAGTTAGACAAAGGCATCAATGAGGGCACTAGATCAGGCTAATGATGGAAGGTAGCACCAAAAGATAGAGAAGAGTCCCAATATATCAGAGTGTACTGAAACATGTGAAGGATGTGCACGTGAATAACTAGCCCAATGTGGAGGACAACTATAAATAGTTGAAATATGCAAAAATGGCCAACTACCACCTATAGGGGCCAAAAATGCTAGCCAACTGATCAATAATAATAAAATAATAAATAAAATGTTGATTGACATCATAAATGCTAGGGGCCCCATCCTAGCTAGTGTGAACACAATCCAAATCCATTGAAAACTTAAGCTAGAAAATATATAGCAATTGTGAACATTTCTAAATTTGATTGAAAAGCAAATGTATGCTCTAGACAGAGCTTCCTATTCATATGACTGCTAAGTCCCCCTCTTAGATCCTGGATGTGGCTAAAAGCCAAAGAAGACGGAATGGATCCAAGGGGAAAGCTAGCAACACTCTGGTTCATGACCACGGTTGGCATCCCATACCACCAACCCACCTCATTACATCCCAAGGGTTGGCATCCCATACCACCAACCCACCTCATCTTGATGTATGGATACAGAGTCTAAGAGTGGTGATCACACAATGATGTGCACAATAGGGCCCTGAGTCCTATAAATAGGGCTCCACTACCCTAACCTCGAAGTGCCCTTAGTGCATTCATATTAAGTCAGTTCATGAACATTATGACCAATACTTCTAGTGCCCATTTGGATTTCCAAAGATGTGACTTTTCCCCTTATGAATGATGGCTGACCTTAGCAATATCTTGAGGAATGAAGTGGGGAAAATGACCCTTCAATGAATGTACCAACTACCAAGTAGCCTTAGTCTTCGGGTAGTTTTTCCACTTGAATGAGTACTTAGGATAAGAAATCATTATTTAGTCAGTTATCAAGAACCAATTCATGTTCTAGTGGAACATATCAAACAATATCCTCAAGCTGCGGGACTTCCTCAATTGGAACATCAGTTCACCTTGTCCCATTTGTTTTTTCAAATGACTAATGTGGAACACAAAGTAAACTTGAATTTTTGAAGGTAAATCTAGCTCATAGGATATGCTACTTGTCTTCTTGGTGATCTAGAAAGGAACACAATACCTCGAAGATAATTTATAGCTTTTTCTAGTAGTCATAGAATCGAAGTCCTTTTGGACATTAAGGTAAGCCCAATGACCTCATGGAGCTCTCATGGAGTATGATATTGATTAGCATAAAACATGTTATGATCCTAGGTCATTTTAATGCTTTCCTTAGAAATTGTTAACATCTCCTATATATCATGCAGAAAGTCAAGTGTGGACTGCATTTTCACTCTTAAGCTTGATGGCAATCAATGGTTTTTTCTCATAACCATATATAAGCATAAACGGGCTATAACTAGTAGCCAAATGCTTAGCACTATTATAAGAAAATTCAACTTGAGGAAGATAACACTCCCAATTAGATTGGCTATAGGAGACATATGCATGCAACATATCCTCCACAGTTTGATTTGTCCTTTTAGTTTGTCCATTGGTTTTTAAGGACAACATGGATAATAGAGTTTTGAGTTTTTGGAAAATTGTTTGCCAGAAGTGGCCAGTAAACTTAGGATTGTGAAGAAATCAAAGTGCAAGCCAACATTGAAGTGTGTGCACAAGAGGGAGAGGAGGCACAAAGTACAGGAACATGTCTTGCTCATAAAGTTTCTTATGAGTATAACTAGGGTCACCTCACTCAATTAGTTGATGTAGACCCATGGGCTATTTATATAGCCCCAACTGGCTAGGGTTAGGGTTTCCCCTTCCCCTTAGTACCATTCACACCTGCCTACCCTTATCCATTTCTGCATAAGGAGAGTTCATATACCTTTACTCTCAATACCCCCCCCCCCCCCCCCCCCCCCCCCCCCCTCAATGACAGGTGGCATTGGAATACAAAGCATAAGGGAATTCCCCCCCTAAACCCAAAATAGGTTGCCTTTATAGATTAGGCTACAAGGATGGTTATAGGCAGAAAGGATATAGGACTCAGAAAAGTCGATCATCGGTGGATTGGGAGGCAAAATTGGCTTCCAATTCCTTACGTACTTCAGGATGGTTAGGTCATTTACTGGTAATATGTCTTGTCTTCTTACATTTATTACATTTCATCTTTTATGGTATTTTTTCCAATAGTTGTTTACAATATGCCCTTTCTTCTTACAAAAAGTACACTTATTGACAACTGTGTGCACCAAGACTTGGTAATGGGATGTTGAAGTAGATGCCTGACTAGCGCTTCCTTCTTTGTGATTCCTTTTTTCTTTATCTAGATAGGATTGGATGGCACTTGCCAAGGTAGGATTGGGAATATTAGTAAGAGTTGTTATAAGTGTGGGAAAGACTTTTTTGATACCTTTTAAAAGAATGGCAATAGCATCCTCATCATGGATTGGTGCTTGCATTGAAGAAAGATGTGCCATGAGGGCCTTCATATGAGAAATAAAATTTCCCAAGTCTTCTCCTTCTTTATATTCCAAGCTGAAGAATTCAATCTTAAGGAAAATCTTAATGTTTTTACATGTAGCACCATAGATCTTTTCAAGCTCATCCCATTTCTCCTTGGCAGTGGTGGAGAGCTGATCAACACGATCAATCAATGATTCATCTAAGTGTAACATGATTATTGCTTGAGCATGTTGATCATCCTCCACATCAGAAGGATTTGTAGAATCAACAACTCTAGTCCCTTGAATGAGAGGCTAATAACCTCTCCATCATTTTGTACTTAATGAGTACTTGCCAGGGTGAAAGACTTTGCCATCAAATTACAAATTTGAGGACGAAGGTTGGCATAGGCTGAGGCCATAGGAAGGTCTTACTACTTGATTAGTGCAAGTAGCAGTGTCTAATCCTTTACAAACGACCATTAGTGCAAGAACGAAAACAATGTAGATTTTACAATTAAAACTGCAAGGATGAGAATGGTTGAAAATCATACGTATGGAGTATTTCAAAATAGGACTTAGGTGGTCCTTGCCTTTGAAGAAACCTTTTTTTATGTATGATTGTTTTCCTTGGCTTTAATGAAGTGAACTTAGATTGCACTTTTGGCTCCTCCTTATGATGTGGCTTATTAGAGGAGTTCTTGGTGGAACAAGGCTGATCAATCAACTCTATGCTATGGGATGAATAAGAGGAGAGTACAATAATACTCATTTCTCTGATTTACCAGTAGCAAACAGTAAGAAACACTAGCTAAATACATCAGTAGTGCTAAAAAGCACTTGTACCAACTTCCATTCTTCTACTCATAATTAAGGTTAAACTTCACGAGCTTAGTAGTGCCCATGAGATGAGAAAAACCTCTGCATTTGAGCTCCATAGGGTAGTAACTTATCCTGACAAAGGTTTTTTAGTGATTAGAATCACTGTTGATAATGCCCAGATTAAAAAATAAGTCAAATGCCCAAGCTTGCAAGCTTTTGGCTATGGCAGACTATGACCCACAGTTAGGGTTTTGTCTACAACACAGGCAATAGGAAGAGAATTAAGCCAAACCCTCTTAGGGGGAGATGGCCTACTATAGGGGCTACAAAAGCCCTATAATGGCCACCAAGATTGCACCCCCTATAGTGTGTTACTGTTGTACGAATCCTCTCGCTGCCATAGCATGTGCCTGATCTCTACAAAATGAACAATGCTGGACTGAGCGCACACCAATGTTGGGGTCTGATGCGATGTGCAGTTGGGCCTTGAGGTGCTGGACACTTCTCTAGAAGAAAGCATGAAGAGACGCTGCCTAGTCTCCTCCCCAAGCCCTCCAAGGTTAAGGTAGCTATGGTGGAAGAAGAGGATAAGATGACATGAACAACTCAAGTGCACTTAGTGGAGTAATGAGGCTGGGGGAAGCTAAGGATCAGAGGTGGCTCTAATACCATGTGAAGAAATCAAAGTGCAACCCAACATTGAAGTGCGTGCACAAGAGAGAGAGGAGGCACAAAGTACAAGAACATGTCTTGCTTATAAAGTTGCTTATGAGTACAACTAGGGTCACCTCACTTAATCAGTTTGATGTAGACCCACGGGATTTTTATATAGGCCCAACTGGCTAGGGTTAGGGTTTTCCCTTCCCCTTAGGACCATTCACACATGCTTGCCCTTATCCACTCCTGCATAAGGAGAGTTCATATGTGTATACTCTCAACAAGGATCCATGCCATTGAATATTTCATTGGGCGAACCATAAAGTCTATAAAGATGTTCAACAAAGAGACTAGCTAGCTCATGGCTTTTCATGATCATCTTTATAGGAATGAATCGGGCCATTTTCATCAATCACTCAATCACAACCCAAAAACTAGCCCAATGTATGACTATTTCATGCCATTGTTTCAACAAATAACTGTTGAAGGTTTACAATATGAAAATAAAATGTGAACTCATGTTGGTGGATAGGTTGGTTTTCATCCCATAGATCAAATTTTCTTGTGATTGAGACCATTGATGGCCCACGGCCAATGATCCTTCAAAACTCTCTCTAGTGAAGAAATCAAAGTTGGCGATGGTGGAGAGGTTGAGTATCTAGTGGCTTGCATTAAGCTAAAAATGCAATTGATAAGCTCTTTAAAACCCTCCAAACATGCTGATTGCCAAACTTTCATTAAAATGAAACATGGTCCTAGAGAGTGTTTGTGTCCTATAAGCCAAATCCTAATTTGCAAGGATCCTCTCATATATGAATAGATAGGATATGCACCATTTAGTCAATCCCTTTTCTTGTAGGTCTTCATCCTTATGTGCAAAACTTAGCCATTATCCCAACTTCTATCTATGGAGATATGTTAGAGTTTGCAAAATAAAACATTGAGTGTACGACCATGATTGAAAAATAAAGAATTCAAAGGAAGAGCTGTCCAATAGTTGATGGCTCTTGTGGGAGTGGGAGGTATCAATGTGTGTCATCCACTAGGTCCTAATGATAAAAGCAACAATTGGGAACACTGAAACATGTGATGCAATAGTAAAATAAAGAGCTAGAATGATGGTATCATGATAGAGATGGAATCAAACCTAGGTGTGGGAAGCCTTTGGATGCAATAATAACAATAGCTAGAGATAATGAGGAATGAGTTAGCTAAACCTTGAATTGAGCCTAAAAAAGCAGCATTATAAACTAAATTAGCTCACTAAATGACCCCAAAACATGTAAATTACCAAACTTTCATTAAAAAGAAACACAATCCTAGAGACTACGTACGTCCCATAAGCCCAACCATAATTTGGGAGGGCCTATCCATCTATAAATAGATAGGTTGCTGACCATTTAGATACTATCAAAAGAACCATATGCTCTAATACTATATCAAGAGATGATAGGGCTTGTGGGGAGAAACATAGAGTGCACAACACACATTGAGACAAAGAAGCTCCAATACACTAAAGAAGAAGATGAATGAAGAATGATGAACACTAAACCATGCTAAAAGAATCATGTAGTTACAATAGAGTGGATCTTAGAGATGACTTCACTACCCTAGTTGATCAAGTGGGCTAATCAGAATGGCAGCATCATCGGGAAGGAATCCACGCAGTGAAAAATGCAATCCTTTAGGTAGAGGTGCCAGTGAACAAGGAAAAAGGTTGCTCTATGGAGAGATAAAAACACATAATAATGACGAAGGTGACCTACTCTACATTTCTTGCTAGGGTGGTAGCAACTTGGAGTGTTTAGAGATGTTGGTAAGACAGATGAAATAAAGCGTTGGGGCCTAGAATCAAAACACAACAATCTGGAGTTTGTTGAGATGATGGTAATATGAAAAAGACATTTAGAATAAAATCGCATTTGGCAATGCATCTCGATTAGCTTGACAACACCAAAAACTAAGATATCCACTAAGGTTGGGGTGTGGATAGAAATGGTATAATGATAGTACGTGAAACTTGACCTCGAGAGAGAAGCCACTAGCTCCATATCTTGATGTTGATAAGAATGCAAAGTCATAGCCACCAAGTCATAACTAAAACATCCAAGGCCCCAACCTAGGTAGAACCTATAGATTATGGGTATCAATAGGTGAGATGGTAGCTCGATGCCAACCATTCCATTTGAGGGAAGATGAATAATGCAAATGATTTTTGCCAAGGTATGTGAAGGATCACAGGATGAGTAGTGACCTTTGAAATTAGAGGAATAGGATGCTCCTTTAAATCCATTTTTGGATCTAAAATCTCATGGATTATGGCATGCAAAGTGTTTGATGACTAGTCAACTCAAAAGTCTAGATAATTGGAGAGTTTGGATTAGTGTCGAATAATATTGGATACCTCAAAAGAGTGGAAAATTGCAAAACATAGTAGTATGCTACCCTTGTGGATGAAGATATTAGTAGTAATTAGCAAATATAGGCATAAAATCATCTAGCAATAGCAAATGCAAAGTGCAACAACTTCTCTCGTAGTAGATAGTAAAGGCTAGAAATTTCCACTAGTAGGCTATAGAATATTGCTAGGCAACAAGCGCATGGTTTGGAGGGCTCATGAAAGTTGATGGAGAAGGGTGGTCACCACCGCAACCACAAATTGAGGTATTTGCCATGCAAGTGTGTAGACAACAATGGAGAAGTTGGTGACAACAGATGGAGGACCTGAAAATACGAGGTGGGGCTAAGTAGGGTAGCCTAATTATTCCTACAGCAAAACACTATGGTGTTGATAATGTAGTTGGATGTATAGATCAATAGCAAAAAAATGTAGCCAAGGAAGGATGGTAGCATGCTAGAAATTAGTTGCTAGTAGTGGAAGGAGAGCTAAATACATACAACAACTAATGGATAAAATCTTCAATTAAAATATTCATTGAAAGGGGTGTAGACTGGCTATGGATATCCATTGTAAGGGGTGTGGAATATATTTTCCAACAACTGAGATATCTACTAGAAGGGGTGTAAGCTCACTATAAATATCCATTGGAAGGGGTGTGGGACAAGAGTCTTGAATTGAGATATCCACCTGAAGAAGTGTGGAAAAGTTGCTACTAAGATTTAGAGTGATACCATCTTATGATTATGCAAATCTTCATGTGATTTCTTCCATCTTATCACTATAGATGGCTTTAATGTTTGAGTACTTGTGTCTTAGTCATGTTCATATATTCTATGTTTTCTCTTCAGTTTCCTCTCCTTCAGACTTCCATTGATCAATTCAACTCAGGAAATCTAACTTTAATGAATATGAACATGTCATGCATGGCCTTGTTTACGGTATAGTAGGAGCGCCATGTTATCCAAAACTCCCTTATGGCTCCAACTCATTCCAAACTCGTGCTCTAACTATGTGAGAATAAACTTCTTTAACATGGTATCTTGATTTCTATATTCCATTGCAATAACAAAAACAAAGTTAGCATAATAAATAGATTCATATTTCATAAATAAGATTGGATTTATAATTGCACCCACTTAAAAGTAACATGTGACATATATAGGTCAATGGTGTCATGTGCATCCATAAAAAAAATCAAACCTTCTCTAAGTGAGATGATATGGCCATCCACATCAATATTACATGTAACACCATATGTTCTTGTGCAAGTGGTGTAACCTAGAGAACAAAGGAATCCAAGTGATGTAACCTAGAGAAAAAGGAATCCACATCAATATTACATGTAACACCATATGTGCAAGTGGTGTAACTTAGAGAATAAAGGAATCCAACTATATAAAGAAATGTAAGAGGCAATTGCAAAACATGTGTATAATTAAAGTAAAATACTGTCAATAAGCTAGAAGTATATACCTAGGAGGACAATGGCTCCTACTCCTAGGGCCACAAATACAGAAGGTACAATTGTAGTAGTCTGAGGAGTTGGAGTCTCTATAACAACTCGTAATCTTGAAGACTAAGACGTATCACTCTTGTTCTTGCATATTGGATGCTCACTAATACATAGAGACAAGATAAAAAATAATGTAAAAAGTGCATTTATGTATAACATATATTTCAAGTCCATTCCTCAATCCCTCAGCCTAAGTGACATGACCCAAATTTTGCACGGATTAAGTTGATGGAAGAGGGGTGCTACCACAGATAAGAATCTAAGTGCCACATTCTCTAAATCCCATTTTCAATGCTCGTTAAGGTGCCTTCTCTTGGACAGTGTGGAAATATCAAGCAAGACAACCTCTCAATGGTAGCCTCTAGTGTGCCATCCAAGAGTGTCATGTACCTTTGTTTGTCCTTCTCAATCTCCTCACGTGTCAAGCCCTACCTATGTTGTCATGCCACTATGTAGGCACAGTGTGAAAAACTGTGGAGTGCATTATCATCCGACTTTCTTATTGATCAAGAGAGTTAATGTGATCTAAGTCATTAGTGCTAGTGTGAGTGGCATGGATGGTCCAAAAATACTAAATTTTTGGACAATTTTAGCCTATTTTAGATATGTTGGATATTATTTATTGTAAATATTTGAAAAAGCTAAGAAAACTTCTAGATTAGGATGGCATGCAAAAAGCAAGTTATTTTTTCAGCAAGTTTAGGATTTTTCATAAAAAAGAAACATTGGTGAAATTACGCGCATCGTGATCGCAGTTAACAGCCAGAAAAAAACACTTTGAACTGGAAGAAGGAGTGAACTAGGAGATTCTGGAATAGGTGTCCTGGGGTTTTACCCCCCTTTTGCAGCCAACGGAGCCATCAAATTTGGGTTCTAAGCAGCAGAGAAGGAGCTGTTATGTAATGTCCACATTACTTAGTTTATTTTAATAAACAATGTGTGCATACATTCCAAAGAAAATTGATTTATGTTGCACATCCACACATGGAAAAAAAAACTGCAGAATCTCTACAGGATCTACAAGAAGCAGGACCAGTTTACTAGATTAGTCTGAAATCTCTAGTATCATGTTTAGATGACTTAATTTCCACTTTAGATGGATTCAAATATATACTGTGACTGGGAATAATTCATCCAAGATAAAAGATCAATAAAAATAACGTGATTTACAAAAATCATTATTTTTGCCTATTTTTGATAGAATTTTGCAATTCTGCCAATGTTGGCTTATCGACCAGATGTGATCCAATCGTTTTAAGTATCCGAATGACTATATTTGAAGTTCATATGACAAAGTTATGATCCAAAAAAGTTGCAAGGTTTAAAAAAATAAAATCTTTGTCATCAATGATGTCATAAAAAACGCCAAAAAGTAGGCACCCTCTCTTTACCCCCATTGATTACTATATAAACAGGGGTAGAGTGTCACATCAAACACACACACAGACACACAACGACCCATGCATATGTCTCTCTACTGCTATTGACGTGACAAAGCTCTGTTGCAATCAGCCGAGCCTCTCCTCTCTCTCTCTTTCTCTCTCTCTCTCTCTCTCTCTCTCTCTCTCCACCCCTACACGGAAGCACTGCCCTAACCCATCAAGCTTCTTCCATGGCTCCCAAGAGATGTCGAGATGCTGAGCGAGGTCACGCTCAAAGACCTCCCCAACATGAGAAAGTGGTCGCTGCTGTTGCTGACGAAACTCAACACGATGCTGAAGCACAAGCAGAAGTTAAGCCCGAACCCATTCAAACAGAAGAACCAGCCATCCCACAACAAATCGAGGTTGCGGCTATAAACCGTAGTCACGATGGATGGCCAAACAGAGACAATCAGTTTAGTACCCAAGATATGGATCATGATTAGTTATAACTTAGACTTGTAAAAGCATGTTAGTATTATCAAGTGCTTTTTAGGAAGGAACACATAAATTGATGAAGATAGATTCTATGCATCGCATTGACAACTGTGTTAAAATGTCTTATGGTTATGACTGCTTTTGGATTTGTGAATGATGAATTATGGCTCTTATGATTCCAGGCTTGCACAGTCGGAAAAATTGTGGATTGTGGTGGTTTAGGACATTAGGGTCCCCAACCCAATGCTCCCTTACACTTTGCGGACTGTGAAAAAAATCACATGCGGGTGGGGGTCCTATGCTCCCGAGGGAGGTAGGTGTTTTTGATTTGATCATTCGAGCACCTGAGAGGGCAAAGGGCCGAGTGGTAAGTGCTCCTGTTATGTAGGACGGCTCCTGAGGCTCAGGGAAGCTTAGAGGGGCTATAAGCTAGTAAATTTTCCTATTGACCACGGATGGAGTGCGATCACATACAGCCCAATCCCGAGGGATTGGAAGGTCCTATCCTAGGCTGGACGGTGTCTTTCTGAGGAAATATGATTTTGTACCACTCTACGGAGTGATGGTTCGAGATGTTATTATGAAATAAAGTATCCGATTTTTTGAATTGTGTGCTAAAGGTTGAGTTTAACGAACCTAGTCTAATGGAGCAATAAAAGGAAGCCGATTTTATATATCCAAACGACGTGGTAGTATGCTTTGCTAATTAGAAAACTAAGAAAACCCATCGAGGAAAGTGGGAGGCTTTGATCCTATGACGATTGGATGCCTATGGCTGGGTTGACCCGATAAGTCGAGTAACTTTCCAACATTAGATAGAGCTGATTAAATTGTGACCCTCCACATACCGGTAGGATTAGTTACTAGGTTTAACACTGTTTTAGGGGGCCGGAGGTGAGTTTTTACCTTATGGGTAGGGGGATTGAGTTACACTCTCCCTCGTCTCCCACTCTCTTTGAACCAAGTGCGGTGTTAACCTCACTTGTGCTTTGATTGATTACAAAGAGGTCTTTCTTAGGTGGGTGTTAGATTGCTGTTAGGTGTGACTTGTCCACACTTCCCCTGTGAAGTAGAACTGAGATTCCCATGTTCAACTAAGTCCAAGGTTTCCCATGGGGAGACGGGATGGTGATGTGCATGAATATGAATTTCAGTCGACTACTAGAGGAATCCTCCAGGTCTATTGGAGGAGGCACCTGCACACGTGGTATCATAGCCTAGGTTTCAAAAGAGCCTAGATTTCAAATGAGCTTTTAGTGCAAGGTTAAGTAGTCAACGTATAAAAGGAATTAAGAAAATAACTACACTTGTTTGAAGGAAAATTTTGTTGATTATCTTGCACTAACACTAGCATACACATTGTGCTCATCAGGAACTTAGTGATGAGGAAGCTACATGTTTGCGGGATATTTTTCCCATCGTGTATCAAGTAGCCTTAGGGTTGAATAAATTCTCATATTGCGAGGCTATATTTGAGATAATGGAGATGATCTTTATTCCTCCAACTATATTGCAACCTCCTCCTAACTCATGGTATGTGAGAGATTTATGGCCAAGGAATGGGTTACATATGGAGATATATTGTGACCATAACATTCTTTTTCATCATGAACTATGGAGGATTTGATGGGCTGAAAAATTAAAACACAATATTAGAGAGTTTGGGAATCTCCCAATTCCCATTTTTTGAATACCAAAAAGGTGGCACCCGGATAACCTGCTCATAAGTTTCTCAAAACCATATGGTGTGACCTATCATTGGAAAGCACTTGAAAAATGCAATCTATTGAGCTATAGAGTGCTTGATTTGGAGTTATAATGTTCAAGTTATGACAAATCCAAAGATTTGACCACATGTCCCAAACTTATGGAAAATTCCCATATTCCCCAATATGGTGTTTTAAGGATTGTTAAGATATATCTTCTGCTTAGTGCCTTTGTTGAATGGTTACTAGACATTGGGGATGAGCCTACATCTGAAACCTTGTGGGTATATCGGAAAGTGTTACAAATAGTACTACCCAAGAGAGTTGTTGTAGTACCAAGAAGGCCTTATTTTGGTACTAGATGTTTTGGTTATCCCCAAGAGCCACCACATTATGTTGTTTGCCATGTACATGAGAATCCCCCAAGATATGAGAATATAGACCCTGATACTTTTCATGAGGAAAGGATCCATGAGATGATGTATTGATAGATCATAGTATGATCAAATACATCTTTGTAAGTACTTTTCATAAATATAAAGTCTCATTATTGTTTTTGAAGAGCATGAGTTATGAGCTTATGATGATAGTTGAACTGCTTTGACAAGTTGATGAATTACGATTTGTGCATGTGAATTTTGAGATTATGTATTCCACTGCTTACGAGTCAAACATGTTGGAATTAAGAGAAAGCATAATGGCTATCTTACGGAAGACTCATTAATGGAGTTGTTTAAGCTTATGAAGGGGCTACAATTGGAGCCCAATTTTGGGGGAGGGATGACCCTTACGTGTACTTAGACTCAACTCTATACGAAGATATGAAAGTCCATCTCAAGTTGTTGAAATGGCTTGAAGAACTAAAACTAATCGATGTTCTTATACTATGACAACTAATGGGGAGCCAATGACCCTACATCGTTGGGTGTATGACCAATATACAAAGGTTATCTCTCGGATAACCCTTATACCGGAAGTGTAGAGTCAAAAGATTATGAGATTCTAGAGTATCACAATCTTCCAAAAATCTAACTGATTCTTAGAGACACCTCGTTTTGTAACAAAGAAGTTATGAAGATAATCATAATCACTAAATGGTGCGAATTGATGAAACATACAAGGGACTCTAAGAGAAGAAGTTTCTTCTCGAGCACATACCAATATCTAGGTTTAGCGGTGAAGGAACCAAGGTGGAACAAGATATGCAAAAGTATGGATTGAGGCTTTGGAGGACTATTTCCTAGCCACTGAAATTAGTGCTGCAAATCAGTCCATGACTGCTCGTCTTCGTCTTACTGGTGAAGCTAAGCTTTGGTGGGAACAATTTTGCCGAGATAAAGGGGTAACAGAAGCTTCCCAAACTTGGGACGAGATCAAAGAAGCTGTGAAAGGATGTTATCTTCCCCCATATTTTGAATCAATAAAGATGAATGAATTCTACAACTTACGACAATTAAGCCTAACCTTATAAGGATACTATTCCAAGTTTGTGAGTCTGTGCAAATATGGACCCCCAATGACAACATCTCAACAGTTTGCAAGGTTCTGCCAAGGACTAAATCCACCTTTGGACACTCTCCTTGAATCAATAAGACCAATGACTCTCAAAGAGGCTCTTATGAGAGCAAAACCTATGGCCAAAGAAATCACTCGAAATGGCCAAAGAAACCGTCCAATAAACAACTATGAAAGGGGCTACCCAAACCGTGGTATTGACATGACCAATGCCAGAGGAAATGTTAGAGCTAATGCTATCACCCAAGGACCAAATGGGATAGGAATCATGCAATGCTACTAGTGTAGAAGGATTGGACACCTAAGGGAAAATTGTCCTAACCGTCCTCAAAATCCTAGCCCAAACTAGGTTGGTGGAAGAGGTTGAGGGAATAGCAACAACAACCCAGGCCATGGACGTGGAAGAACAGCTAGTGCATGGGTAAATACCATGATTGGATAGCCCGAGGAATGCATGTTAGGTGAAGAATTTGAAAGAGGATCCATTCATGCTGCTGAGGAAAAGAAAGGAGCATACCACCAATGTTCAGTAATTCAATCTCCTGCTACTTACAAGGGTACATCATTTATGATCTTAATTGATTGTGGTAGCATACATTCCTTTCTTGCACCCAAGACAGTTAAAAGATTGCATCTAGAATCCAGGGGGACAATGAAAATGATAGTAGAATTGGCTAGTAGGAAGGAAATCGCCTCAACCAAAACTGTGACAGCCATATAATTGAAATAGAATTTTGAATCCTACCACTAGGATGCTATGATTGCATTCTGGGAATGGATTGGCTCAAGAAGAACAAAGCCTAGATTCTATGTGCTGAAGAGGAAATAATATTTCAAGACTTGGAAGGAGAAAGCATAAAGGCATATGGGGAAGTTGGAAGAACTAGAGTCCAACTAGCCAAGGCAAGTCGACTCAGTAAAAGGGATTGAAGAAAGGTCAACCAATCTACATGATCTGATTGAATAAGGTCGAAAAGACTAATGAAGGCACTCTACCTTCGTGGATCAATGACTTCGAGGATGTCTTCCTAGAGGAATTAACTCAACTACCTTCAAAGCATGAGGTTGATCATGAAATAAAATTGATTCCTCGAGCCAAACCAGTGTCAAAACGACCGTACAAAATGTCTATTCCTGAAGCTATTGAGCTTAAGGAACAATTGAGGAAACTGATAGAACAAGGATTCATCCACCCAAGTAATTCACCTTGGGGAGCACCTATCCTCTTCTAGAAAAAGAAGGATGGAACACTTAGACTCTGCATTGACTTTAGAGGACTAAACCAAGTTACGATAAAAAACAAGTACCCCATATCCATGATAGACAAACTTTTAGATCGCCTACATAGAGCCAAGGTTTTTTCCAAGATTGATCTAAGGTCTGGATACTATCAAATTTGAATCAAGGAACAAGATATCCCAAAGACTGCCTTCAGCACTAGGTATGGTCATTATGAATTTTTAGTCATGCCATTTGGATTGACTAATGCCCTAGCTACATTCAATTGTCTAATGCAAGACATCTTTTGACCATATCTAGATGATTTTGTGCAGTATTTTTTGACGATATACTAGTATACTCCAAATCAATACATGAAGGTCACTTAAAGATCGCTCTGATAACACTTCGTGAAAATTAGCTCTATGCCAAGATGAGTAAATATGTATTTCTCACTGATAGGATTGAATATCTTGGATACATTGTTTCCGCTAATGGGATCTCTATAGACCCTACCAAAGTAAAAGATATCCTAGAATGGCCAATACCTAAGACAATAAAAGAAATCCGAGGATTTTTGGGACTGACAGGATGGTATCAAATCTTCATCAAGGATTATTCCCTCATTGCTACACCTTTGACAAATCTTTTGAAGAAAAATACAGTAATCCTTTGGACCATCGAGCATCAAGAAAGCTTTGATAAGCTTAAAGAAGCTATAACCACTGCACCTGTATTGAAACTCCCTGACTTCAATCAACCATTTGAAGTGATCACTGATGCAAGTGGACTTGCAATCGGTGGGGTGCTAGTACAAGAAGGAAGTCCAATGGCCTATACTTCTAGAAAATTGAAACCCTACGAATCCAACTATGCTACTCATGACCTTGAGTTACTTGTAGTAATCCATGCCTTGAAACTGTGGAGATACTATCTATTGGGAAGGGAATTCACTTTAGTGACAGATCATAAAAGTCTTAAGTGGATCTCCACCCAAGCTGACCTAAACATGAGGCAAAGAAGATGGATAGAGATACTGCAAGAGTTTGATTTTAAAATCAAATATCATCTAGGGAAGGACAATGTTGTTGCAGATGCATTAAGTCGAAAAGCCTTTCTTAATAGAGTTGTAGAAGTTAGAATCTTAAGAATCGTATCCATACTTGATAACCCTGTACTTGAGCTTGTACGCCAAGCTATATCTCAAGATAAATAATATGAAGGACTCATGGCTAAGGTACTACAAGGGGGAGGCTCTGACAAAGAAAGGTCTAAGATTAAGAATTATTGTGCTAGCAATGGTTGTCTATATTACCATGATTGCCTTTGTATCCCAAAAAGACCAAAAGTGAAGGCCAAGATCTTATGGGAAGCACATGACAGCCCCATTGCAGGGCATTCGGGGTATGCCAATACACTCAATGCAGTTTGTAAGAGGTATCATTGGCTAGGATTAAAAAGGGATGTATTAAAGTATGCAACTCAATGCTTGACTTGTCAAAGAGTCAAGGCAGAAAGGATCAAGATGCCTGGAGAGTTACAACCCTTGGACATTCCCTAAATGAAATGGGAGTCAATAAATATGGACTTTGTTGTTGGATTACCTACTGCTGCTAATGGATATGATTCCATCATGGTAGTGCTTGATAGATTGACAAAATCTACACACTTGATCCCAATAAAAACAACCTATAAGTCATCTGACATTGCTCGAGTCTTTATCAAAGAAGTATTTAGGGTACATGGATTGCCAAAGAGAATAATCAGGGACCGAGACTCTAGATTCACCTCTAAATTTTGGACTTGCCTATTCCAAGCAATTGGAACGCAGCTATGCTTTAGTACTGCTTATCATCCTCAAACTGATGGCCAAACTGAGAGGGTGAACTAGACCATTGAAGATATTCTAAGGTCTTATTGTGGCAAAGAACCAAAATGGTGGATTGAACATTTATCTTTGGTGGAGTTTGCTTATAGCGTTGCCTTTCAACAAACAATCAAGATGTCACCATTCCAAGCCTTGTATGGGCAAGAATGTCGTACACCTCTAAACTTCTCAGATCCCACTCTCAAAGTAGAGGCTTCTAAGGCTATGCTTGAAGAGATGGGCCAACAAATCCAATTGATCTGACATGATATCTAAGCTGCTCAAGATCGACAAAAATCCTATGCAGATCTTGAAAGATCCATAAGAACATTTAAGGAAGGTAATATGGTGTTTCTAAGGGTAAGACCCGAAAAGAGCTCATTATCCTTGGGGAAATACAAAAAGCTTAGTCCAAGGTACTGTGGACCATATGAAGTAATCAAAGTAATGGGAAGGAAAGCCTATAAGCTTAAATAGCCACCCCATCTCAAGATTCACAATGTGTTTCACGTAAGCCTATTGAAACCTTATGTATCGAACCCCGATCATGTGCTTAATGATGAACAAATAGTCATGCCTACCTAAGGGATTCTGGAAATGCAACCCGAGAGGATCCTAGATACAAGGGAGAAACCTCTAAGAAACCAAATTCTAAGAGAACACCCAGTACAATGGAAGGATTATCCTGAAGATGTTGCCACTTGGGTCAATGAGGCAACCCTTATGAAAGAATACCCCAAGTTTTTCTTGAGATGAGGACATCTCGATTTGTTTAAGGAGGGGAGAATGTAATGTCCCCATTACTTAGTTTATTTTAATAAACAATGTGCGTATACATTCCAAAGAAAATTGATTTATGTTGCACATCCACACATGGAAAAAAAAACTGCAGAATCTCTATAAGATTTATAAGAAGTAGGACTAGTTTACTAGAATAGTTTGAAATCTCTAGCATCATGTTTAGATGACTTAATTTCCACTTTAGATGGATCCAAATATATATTGTGACTTATTTTTAAGGGAATAAGTTGTCCAAGATAAAAGATCGATAAAAATAATGTGATTTAAGAAAATCATTATTTTCACCTATTTTTGATAGATTTTTGCAATTCTACCAATGTTGGCTTGTCGACAGATGCATTTCGATTGTTTTAAGTATCCGAATGACTATATTTGAGTTCATATGACGTCCTCAACCCAATGCTCCCTTACACTCTGCAGAGTGTTGAAAAACTCACCTGCGGGTAGGGGTCCTATGCTCTCGAGGGAGGTAGGTGTTTTTGATTTGATCACTCGAGTACCTGAGAGGGCAAAGGGCCGAGTGGTAAGTGCCCTTGTTATGTAGGACGCTTCTTGAGGCTCAGGGAAGCTTAGAGGGGCTCTGAACCAGTAAATTTTCCCATTGACCGCGGATGGACTGCGATCACATACAACCCAATCCCGAGGGATTGGAAGCTCCTATCCTAGGCTGGACGGTGTCTTTCTGCAGAAAGATGATTTTGTACCACTCTGTGAAGTGATGGTTTGAGATGTTATCATGAAATAAAGTATCTGATTTTCTTAATTGTTTGTTATGTGCTAAAGGTTGAGTTTAACGAACCTAGTCTAATGGAGTAATAAAAGGAAGCTGATTTTATATGTCCAAACAACGTGGTAGTATGCTTTGCTAATTAGAAAACTAAGGAAACCCATCGAGGAAAGTGGGAAGCTTCGATCCTAACGATTGGACACCTATGGCTGGGTGGACCCGATAAGTCGCAACATTAGATAGAGCTGATTAAATTGTGACCCTCCAGATACTAGTAGGATTAGTTACCAGGTTTATTACCGTTTTAGGGAGCCAAAAGTGAGATTTTACCTTATGGGTAGGGGGATCAAGTTACACTCTCCCTCGTCTCTCACTCTCTTTGAACCAAGTGCGGTGTTAACCTCACTCGTGCCTTTGATTGATGAAAAAGTGGTATTTCTTAGGTGGGTCTTAGATTGCTAATAGGGGTGACTTATCCACGCTTCCCCTGTGAAGTAGAACTGAGATTCCCATGTTCAACTAAGTCCAAGGTTTCCCATGGGGGGGACGGGATGGTGATGTGCATGAATATGAATTTCAGTCGACTATTAGAGGACTCCTCCGGGTCTATTGGAGGAGGCACCTCACATGTTATTTTGATGCACGTTTTTGTTCTACAAAGGAGCTGCAGGAGATCTAATGCCTGGAGATTGCTTCTGAGTAGTGCGAGACAAAGGATTTCAGATTCTATCAATACATATTGATTCAATTCATTCTGCTTTGTCTTTATCGTGTTTAACTCTTGTCTATTCTTTTTCTTCTCTTCCATCTCCTATCTCTACTTCCTTCTATCTCCGATCCCCGGTGGATATGACCTTTTGACAAAAACCCCTCCGAACCCAACATGAAAGGTTGTCAGAAGGAAAGATAAGATGGGGGAACCTTCGAACAAAATTTCCAGTGATGTTTTGCAACAATTGGTGCAGAATATGAATATGCTTATGCAGATACAACAACAACAACAATAGGTGATGCATGCTTTTGCTCAAATAGAAAGTGTTGTGATGAATGCTTTGCAAGTAGTTGAGCGTGAGATGAAGTTATTCAATGGCAGGAATGTATTTGCATATGTACATACCTATGCTCAAAAGATGGAATTCTTTGGGGTGGCTCAACTTACATGGAGCCGGTATTTTGTGCGTGTTACTATACATGAATTGAAAGAGCGGATTACTGAATTATACATGCAAGATGCTGACTAGGTAGCTTTCAAGAAGACACTCAAGGAATAATTTTACATTGAAGATACAAGTTTCATTACATGCAAGACTTTTCAGGAGTGGGTTTTACAACCCAATAAGGGTCTTTGTAGCACTATCAATAATCCATCTCTAGTGATAGAAGGCATAGTGCCTACAAAATGCCCTACAGAAAAATATTAATTAGTTGAGTGTTACTACAAGAATGTCTTCATACAGTGAGATGGGATCAATAAAAGTTTAATTTTTAGTTTTAGTTTTCGAGGTGGAAATAAATTGCCCGAAAGACAAAAACTTTTAGGATTTTGAGCTTAACATGGAGTAGTTTGGTTATATATATTGAATCTAAAACTAGCCACATTACTATATCAATCCAAAAGGCATGGGTGTGCACAACGAAAGAGAATCAAGAATACAAAGAGGCAAGATAATAGATATACAAAAAGAGAAGAGAATAATGGAGTGCTAAATCTGCACTATATCCAAATTGAATGTTGAATGCAATGGCAGCCTAAGTAGTCCTTGCATGTAGTTGAAGGTGTTACTGAGGGCATTGGATCATGCTGGTGACTATGATAGCATTGGATGTCATAGATTTTTAAGATACATGGACAAATGAATGTGGTTTAGGGAGTAGATGAGTAGATGGATAGGATTAGGTAAGTTAGATGGATATTTCTTGTATCAAGTCTTACAATTGTAAAAATCATAACACAAACAAGTAAAACCAGTGATTGGGACTTGGGCCTTTCGAAGGTGGGAAGGAGTGAAATATGAGGGAGAGAAGTCTAAGTCCATTCAAGCAAGCTTGAATGCATGTATTCCTTCCCCCGTGCATGCTTGCATGTAGGAAAAAGGGTAGGAGAAGAACAAAAAGTCATGCTGGATGTTAAGCTCAAGGCATAGAGAACTTAGGACGGGTAGGAAATTGAGGTAGAAACGCATGCCTTGCAAGTAAAAGAGAAGATGGTTGATGTCACAAGACTACATCCAAAGCTCTACTTGTAGACATTTAGAAGATGAAAAATGCTAAGAAGTAGGCTACTGGCATAGTTGGTAAGAAGGTTTGCAAGGCCAATATCACTTTGCCTATTGAGCCTATTCGCACTATGTATGACTTTTCCACTGCATGTGTCTTCCTAAAGTCATTGTCCTTTGCTTTGACCCATCATTCTCATTGTTCTTTATGTTATTATACGTTTGGTGCAAGGGTTTTATCAAGTTTTAGTGGGAGCTCAAAGAGAAATGTCTTGGTCCTCTCTTTGCTGTTGGGTTCATGGGGGAATCTCATCCATGTCATGCCTTACTCAACTACATTCTCATTGAAAGGATTAATGTTAACACAATGTTTGATTTGGGCTACCTTTATAAACATGCATTCCATTTAGGAGATCAAATTTAGAATCCTTGCTATAGCTTTGACAAAATTCCTCTATCTCCATAGCCTCAAACCCTAAGGGAGAACACCATGGATGTAAACTCTAGGATTGATGGAGCCCATAGAAGTCTTGGAACTACACAATAGCGGGGGATTCGAGATAGTCTATGAGGTTCAAACTTGCAAGGCAATTTTCCACCACCATGCAATATCCTTCTCACAAATTGTCAATCCTCACATGTTTTTGACGGTTGCTACCCTTTCATGAGATAGGACATTTTGTAAGGACCTACCCCAAAACATTAGTAAAAGAAGATAAGCAAGAAGGAAGCTCTTAGCAAAAAGTAGTGGTGGATTGCATTGTACTTAAAGCTTCATCAAAGCCCAATCATTCTAGTCAAAAGAAGTAAGGGGTTTCCTTAAAATCATTCAACATCCCAAGAAGCCATACGCCCAATTGTCAAGTGACCTCCATCAAGCTTAAGGCAATGAGACTTAGGATTTGAAGTGGAGAAGTTGCAGAATAGAAATGAACATGCAAGGATGGCGAGACACTCAATTGAAGATTAAAAAAAACAAGGCCCCTTAATCAAAAAAAGAGAAGCTAGCTAGAATATTTAAAAGCTTCACTAATTTTATGGCCTCTTTGATGAATTGGACCCTAATGCCCAAAAAACCTACCTTAATGGTTAAATCCATGAGGCGAATCACCATGGTAAAATGGACTATAAGAAGGTCGTGTTTGAAAGCTAAATTGTAGGTCTACATGTAGCTAATTAGAGGTAGGAAGCCATATAGTGTAACTATTTAGGAGATGAAAAATCATTTTGATATTGAACTATTGTATGTAAAGACTACACTTGTTTTGTTAGCTCATGTATTAGGGGAAGAGGGAGCACACTTATTCCAGCATGATTGCTACAACCAAAGACAATCTTCTAGGATGGGACTAGTTGTGTTCTTTCTATAACATTGTGTATTGATGGCAAAAAACTTGATGCGGCTTTATTCTATACCCAAGAGTCATCAAGTGGTCATGCTAAATGCTAGCATTGGATTGATTAAATCTTCAAATTCCCTTGGTCATTTGGTATGGGTACTCAAAGAAGATGTGTGATCCAAGAGATACATCACAGATTGAGTGGAATGATGGAAGGAAATCTACATGGTAGGAACTTTGCATTTGTAAAAGGTGAAGGTCTCACTAATGAAAGGAATATAAAAGAGAAAGAAAATCATATATGGAAATAGTACAATCCATATGTTGGGGAGACATGGAGGGGTACAAGACTTGAGCAAAAAAATATGCATGTGTGGATAGGAAGTGGATATCACTAGATTAGCTTATACTAGGGGAGTATAAGATATTACACTGCATCCTTATCTTGATTACTCTAAGATTAGCTTTTGTGAAGAGACCTTTAAAGGCACCTTTTCCCCTCTTCAAATTTAACATGTCATTTTGGAAGACAAACAAATTATAAATGGTTTGATAAGTGCATGGAAGACAACCTCTTGATCAAATCTAGAGCCCTATAACAGGTGAATAGGTGGCATTCTTGACTCTCTTCTTCTTAATCCCAGGGATGCTCACCTTTGATTGATATATAATTATATTAAGGATCAAAAACTTGTTAGAGTTTTAGATACCAATGTACAACTAAATGCTAAGGACATGACAGTGGTAGAGACCTCACATATACTTTTCTAGACAGTTAAGTAAATGTAGAGAAGATGCACAATCATTATTATCTAGTTAGTTGTTTGGATATCTATACATGCAAAATTTGCTTGCAATGTGCACCTAAGTTGCATTTTTGAATGCTAGTTAGCTGCTTACGATGGGACAAATAACTTGATACTTGATCCCACATGGTCTATTAATACTAGTGAGGTAATGTATCCTTGGAAGGGGACCTAGGAGTTGAAGTCTCTATGGTGGGTAGGTTAGGAGAAGGAAGTAGACCACTCAAATGGCATTATCCCACATAATGTAGGCTAAGCTCTACTTAGCCCATGAGCTTTCCTATCTTGTCATCAAGAGTAAGTGCACATGTGTGACACCAAAAGAATCCAAGGTGAGAGATGATAGGACAAGAACCAAAGAATGACTCATAAGGGGTCTTTTTAGGGATTGCCATGGGAATAGTTGAGGATGTACATCAAGTTAACAACCTCAATCCATGGGTAGTCATGGAGCTTTGCAGGGAATAACATAGAGTATACCATGTGTATCACTGCCTAGTTCCTATGGCTCTACTACTCCATTTTGTGAAGGGGAGTTGATAGAGGTGAGTTAATTCTTAAGGCCATGCTCAAGAACTTGAAAAACTCATGGGGGGTGAATTCACCACCACTATCACTCCTCATAGTTCCTACATGGACACCTCACTCATTTTGCATAGGATGCACCCAAGTAGAGAAATATGTAGTGGTGTTACATTTATGCTTTAGAAAGTAGACCCACATATATATCAAGAAGTCATCCAAAAAGGAATAAGTACAATTTTCCATTAATGGTAGTTGTGGATGTTGGACCACAAAGGTTAATGCGAATGAACCTAAGAGGCCTAGCTCTATGAGTGGATTGCTAAGGAAATGATGTCTATATTGATGTTTTCCAAGTTGACAAGCCTTATAGAGATATCCTTGGATAGCCTGGAAGGACGTCAACCATTTGACAATATTAAAACTCATAAAAAGATTTGTTCTCAAGGTGTTCAAAGTGAAAATGCTAGAGACACTCATCATTCGTAGACTCCCCATAGTAATGGCTAGGGTATGAAGATGATGGAACTCAAAGCCCTTGGATGTTGCTTAGGAGAGAAAATTTATCATCATATAGAGGTCACTAGGTATACCTCAATGGGAGCAATGACTAAAATTTTTTGGGCATCAAGTACCTCAATTGTGGTCACTATAAAGAAAACTACTCACCCCACTTGACAATGTTGTTGGATGGATAACAGATTCACCCTGACCTAGGGGATGGACATCATTTGACGAAGTGAGATTAGACCATGTGTCAATACGAAACTTGACACGAATGAGATGGATCTTGACCAAGGAGTTATTTTCACATTGGACATTCCTCATTGTAGAGGCTTGGGAGATGAAGATGTTATAGATGGGGGTCATGTGATGTGTGGCTCCACTATCCACAATCTAAGTGCCTAGAGAGCTACTAAGTTAGGTAGGATGGGCATGTATGGTCACCTCGTTAGGAGAAAACTTGTGAATATACACCAAGTCTACAATCTTGGATGTCTCTACAAAGACAAGAGGGGTTTGAGGACTAAAGTCCATCAATCCAATAGACCAATCAAACATGCCATTCAAAGTTAAGAACAATGCAAACTATGATGAGTTGACTAGTGACATTGCGATTTTGAGATCTCCATTGCCCTTGATTTGACTTTTAGCCACCACTCTACCTCCCTTATTAGCAATTACCTTGTGACAATTGAGGGGTGGAGATTTGATTTTTCTTTGTTTTGGTTGGGTACCTTTAACCCTTGAATGACACTCATAGTCAAAATGGCAACTATTTTTGACAATGTTGAAAGTGCCATTTTTCTTGGTACATTCTACCATCTAGGTTTGAGTTGCGGCTAGGTGTTCCCTTATGATTCATTATTTTGATTTGGTTTTTGTTTTGAGCCTTTTCTTGCTTTTCCCTTGTTGTCCCTTCTTAGAAGTGATAACAAAAGCCCTCGTTGTTACACAAGAAAGAGATTGTTTTATGGAATTGGTTGAACAATCAAGTATAACACATTAGTCGACTTAAATTCATAAAAGGTAGGCATGGCTGATTGTGAGATGACTTTTTGAAAAACATTGTCAAGAAGTGGTAGGGGGGAAAGACAAAGTAGATGATAGCATAGGATGATGAGGAGAAAGCAGGCCACGTGGATGACGAGGAAGCCAATATAGATGACGATGAAATAGAAGATGGAGATAATGACGCCCCCCACCACCATCTCTTTCTCCCCCCCCCCCCCCCCCCCAACTGCCAACTACATGGTGGTAGCGCATATTCTTTGCCGCCTAGGTGGAGGTTGCGAGAAGCCCAATAATACCCAACTCTCCCCCCTTATAAAACCCTCCCCCCTCCTTAAGCGGGTAGGGGATACCACTTCTTTCCCCCCTTGCCATTGAGAGAGAGAGAGAGAGAGAGAGAGAGAGAGAGAGAGAGAGAGAGAGAGAGAGAGAGAGAGAGAGAGAGAGAGAGAGAGAGAGAGAGAGAGAGAGAGAGAGAGAGAGAGAGAGAGAGAGAGAGGAAGAGAGAGGGAGAGAGAGAGAGGAGGGGAAGAAGAAAAGAAGAAGAAGAAGAAGAGGGAGAGAGAGAGAGAGGAGAAGAAGAGGAGGATAAGAATAACAAGGAGAGAGAGAGAGAGAGAGAGAGAGAGAGAGAGAGAGAGAGAGAGAGAGAGAGAGAGAGAGAGAGGAGAAGAAGAGGAGGATAAGAATAACAAGGAGGGAGAGAGAGAGAGAGAGAGAGAGAGAGAGAGAGAGAGAGAGAGAGAGAGAGAGAGAGAGAGAGAGAGAGAGAGAGAGAGAGAGAGAGAGAGAGAGAGAGAGAGAGAGAGAGAGAGAGAGAGAGAGAGAGAGAGTCTCTGAAGGATCCCATTCCTCTTCCCCTCCTTAGAAGGTGACCATACATGTTGCTCTTCACTCCATCTTCCTGCGAGTTTAACACTCCATCTCCTCATGAGTTTAACACTCCATCTCCCCGCAAGTTTAACCAACCCATCTCTCCGCGAGTTTAACCCCCATCGCAATCAAGAAGAGTCACCCCGGCACACTATCTCCCTGATGAGAGACAGAGAGGGAGAGAGAGATTCATAAGCTATGTTAATCTCGCATCCAACAGTGGAGCCGCCGGCTAGGACATTATTGCTAATACAATTACAATGTCGGGTATGGATAGTCCATATCAGAATATCCAGGTACTATTTGCCATCTTCTCTATTCATGAGTCATAGGCTATATTGCTTTGTTATGCGCATGAATTCATGCAAAGGACTAGCTTGAACTTATTCCTATCATTATAATTTGGCATTCCAATTGTTCCTTTTAACCCAACTTAGTTGCATACGGCCTATTTGCTGATAGCGTAATTGCAAGGAGGAACTAGCCAAGGGTTATGAATGGTATCGTTGCTAAAAGAATGACACTAGAAGATTGTGCATACAAGTGCTAGGTTAAAGCATAGTCAAGGGTTACAATTAGCATAATTGCCAAAAGAATATGACATTAGGAATTGGAAAATAGAAGGTTCTAGTTTAAATTTTGGATACTTTCAGAGCGGAGTTTTGAGCCCGAGATGTGCCTAAAATTTGCCAAAAAATCCGAAATTTAGGGGAAAAATATTTAACATTGAAGGCGGCGGTTGCAGCTAGGACGATTTTAACCATCAAGTGAAAGACGGCTTTTAAAAGGCGCCCGAGCGGCACTTGTGGATTTTTGATAATTTTTTTGACCGAGGAGTTTTGAGCCCAGGATGTGCTTAAAATTTGCCAAAAAAACCAGAATTTAGGGAAAAAATATTTAACCTTGAAGGCGGCAGTTGCAGCTAGGATGATTTTAAGCATCAAGTGAAAGACGGCTTTTAAAAGGCACACGAGCGACACTTGTGGATTTTTGATAATTTTTAAGACTAGCATGCAGGATGTCAGGAGTTGCCAATCAATGCGGGATGTCAAGCCGGATGCCTAGGATTTTTGAGAGCTTGAATTGGAGCCAGGACAGGGAAATGGCCACAAATTGGTCAAGATTCGAAGAGGTGGACATTGAGGAGGGCCAAAAGGGGGGGTGCCCTTTGGAATTTTAACGCCCCCCCCCCCCCCCCCCCCCCCCCAAACTTTATGATCAAAAGGGCATGAATCAAATTGTGAAGAAATGGCATGATGGCGTGATCAGGAACGTGGCGCATTTTTCGCCCCCATCCTCTCTCATGGAGATTCCAGGCTATGAAGACCCTATGCAATCGACATTGGGGCTGATCTTCTCTCTCTTTGCTGATCTTATCGTCACCCTTCGCTCGTGGAATGGCTACCTGGATGGGAAGAACAGATTCTAGTATTTCTCTCTCCTCCCTCTCTCTCTTCCCTACGGGCTGTTCATGTGTACTCTCTTGAAGAAGGAACCCGGGTGGAAGAATGAAGGAAATGATGATGGAAATGCATGGAGATGCTGAAGATTGAGGAGCAGCATTGGATTGAGAGCAAAGGAGGCTCCGTCTGCTAGTTATGCATGCATTCAAGGCATCCCGGGTTACGAAAAAACACGGTATGAGCATTTTTATGAAGGAAAATGAAGGATTTTTTATAGTTTATGATGATAATTACAGATTTACATGCTTTATTTAATTCCCGTAAGCCCGAAAAGCGGGTTTTAAGTGGTAAAATGCTAGTTTTTCCGTTTTGGGTGGGAGAAATATGTTCCCATGGGGGGAATATGGAAGATAAATTGATTGTTAACATGCTGAAGTAAGTGGGATAAGGAAAACTAGAAAATAGCATATCTTATTGCCAAATAAATCAAGAAAATGGGAAAAATGAGTGGAAAAATGGAAATACGACTTGGAAAAATAAGAAAAAATATAATAATTATTTGTGGATGTATGGTAGTGGAAAAGCATGAGGTTTGGCCTCAGTTTGCCCTATCTTTTTGTTAAAGTTGGTGATTTATCGCTTTCTATACATCAAAATATCATAAAATGAACCTCTACAACTACGCAACGAAAGCAATACCTAAATGTAGGGGGTTGGGAGGTTTGAATGGTATGATCTGCATGCTGATTGTTGTTGATTTTCTGATGCATTTCATGTCATAGAGTACATGTTATTTTAATTAAGAGGATAGTAGCACGAGTGGTTTCGGTGCTATCCTTTCATCGCCACAACGGGTTAGTAAATGCATTATAAAGCCTGATTGTGCACAAGCACGTTGCTGATTTAAAATGATGTTTGGGCACTTTAAAATCAATCACTTTTGCATGTGCATGATGATCATGCTATCAGAATGGAAAAATCTTGGATGCATAGCACCTGTTTTCAATGACAATGACCCACGTTGAGTGTGGAGAGGCCTCCTTAGCCGTAGGATAGACATTCGGTTCTTGGGGGATTATTTGGAAAGGAAACATGGTATATCTCCTGGATTCGAAATGGAAGAGTGGAGTGTGTTCGTTTGTTTTAAATGTGGAGTAGTGTATCAAGGGGCTAATCCCTGCGATGTAGGAGAGCTGTAGTGGGGCTGCGGTGTTTCTACTAAGAGGTTGCCTCCATGTATGTGATTATCGTGGTATTTATTGCCAATGTGTATGGGTTCTCCCTCTATGGAGTTTATAAAAAGGGAAACGTTAGACTACAAAACGATGAAATTGTAAACGCATAGATTAGGCTTTAGGACAGTTTGTCCTTTAGCAGCAGATAGACGCTCCTGGTCCACGAGGTCATGAGGGTGTGTTTGTCTGTTATGAGCATGAGGTCCGGCTAGTGCCATAGCTAGTGCCGGCCCATTTTAGGTCCCATCAGTGGTGCATCTGCTGGGAGCTACCAATAAGTGGTGGTTCTCGAATCTAGGGTTTTTAGGGACCAAAAGGTTGGTTTATGTCCTTTGACAAGGACCGTCAAGCAAAAATACAAAAAGCAGAACGTGGTGAGAGGGCTAGACTGTGGTTGGAGATTATAAGTTGTTATTCTCCTCAAATGAGTAGCCCGATATGCATAAAAGGCAGTGGTCTTAGTAACCCGACTGCTGCACATAGTCCTTTAGGTGTAGGAGGAAGCGTAAGTTCTTCCTCTCTTCCACCGAGACAAACCACCTCAAGTGGGGGTGTAATTCCATCACTTCAAACTCCTATTGTCAATCCGATTGTCACCATGGCACAACCCATTGCAATTCCTGAAGGGACGCCGGATCTGCCACCTTTAGGAGTTCCTTTGCCCATTTTTAATGGGTTAGCCGAAGAGGACGCGGAGTTTCACATTTGTGAATTCCAAAGACTAATGTTTAATTACCGCATCCAAGATGAGGGACATCTTATGATGTTCTTTAACATGACATTAAAAGGAAGGGCTACAGTATGGTATCATAGTATAGAGATTGGAACCATCACTAGAATCGATCAATTTTATGCAGCTTTTCGAGGAGAATATGCCCTTGAAAGAGGTGGCCAATATTGGTTCCGTGTGTTGAATGTAACACGCCAAGACCCCCATGAGAATGTGAAAGCCTATGCCAAGAAGCTGAAGGAAGTGTTTCGTAAGTTACAAACTCACATTCCTATTCCATCGGCTGCCCAATTGCAATACTTCTTGCATGGATTGGATTTCAATATTTAGGTAAAATTGAGCAGTGTGGCTTTGGCTGACATAGACACCGCCATCGCGCGGGCAGAAGGAGTAGAGACACGATTACAAATGGCCTACTCCTCTCGAATAAATCTTAATGCGGGTTTAGTACTTGGAGGCAATTTACCATTGACAAATGGAAGTCAAGAGATGCCTATGAATAACCCTAACGGGAGAGGAAGCATGGTTCAAAATGTACCTTTGCTGCCAGCTCCTCCCAGTGTGACTATGCCTATGGCTAGTCAGTTGGCTCCACCAAGTGTTGGAGGCCAAGATTCGAACCCTAATGTTGTTCCAGTGAGTCAACAACCAATGCCCAATCAAATTGTTAGGCCAATGGAACGACGGATAGACGATCAAGGCTATGAGTCGAGTGCCTTTAATGTCCTTGGCAAAGTTAAGGATATGATGAAGCACTACACCGATATGATTTCTGAACAATATCGGAAAATAGCTGTTGACGTCAATTTTTTGAAGAAGCAGCAGAATCTGATAGGGAGTCGATGCCCTAAAAAGGGTGGTCCATCAAGATTCAGTTGTAAGTGGTGTGGTGGACAACATTTCCCTAGAAACTGTCCAAATGTTAAATGTGATATTTGTGGGAAGTCGGGCCACTTAGCCGCTACCTGTTGGAGTAAGATTAGTTCCCTCCAACAAGGGAGTAAACAGCCAGGTCCAGTTAATTATAGAGTGCAAGGTAATAACCTCCAGCAAAATGATGGACCAAGACAAATACTGCAAAGGGGAAAGACCACTATAGAAGAGTTGCCACAAGGCAATGGAGTCAGCCTTATTGAGGCTGTATGCGTCAATGGTGCTGAAATCTCTAACCTACGAGCCATGACAAGAAGCCAAAAGGCTAAAGAGGGTGATAGAGATAATGCAAAACCGGTTGAGGGAAACCCTAAGCAAGGGGATAAGGGGATGCAAGTCCTGAGTCCTGGCGTGGAAGGTAGACCTCTAAGGATTGTTGACAAAAAAGTCGATCCTAAGAAGGATGAGAAAGTGCCAAGAAAGAAGGCAAGAGCTAAAAAAGAAGCACCAAAGCCGGTCTCGAGACCAAAAGAAAGGATGGTGTGGCGAGAAAAGAAAGCTTTGGCTACCTATCATGATCTCGATTTAGCAAGTTCCCTTTGCAAAGTCAAACCAGATGTAAACCTTTTACAGTTGAATAAATTATCTCCAGGAGTACGCAAGGAATTCAAGAAGATCCTGCGTATTGGGTATATTGTAGAACCTTTGGGCATAGCACGAGTAGGGGAAGATTGGTTTGATCATGCTGAAAAGAATTGCCCTAGGGTTCCAGCATACGTGGATGGAATATTAGTAGAGCATGCTATCGTAGACACTGGGTCCTCCGTCAATATCATGAGTTCAGAGTTGATGGAGAGGTTGGGTCTAGGCATTCAAAAAGATAGCTCCACCCTTCTTAGAATGGCTGATGATAGTTTAAGGCAACGAGAAGATTGTGTTAATAAAGTTCATGTTACAGTTGCAAGTGTAGAATGCTTCTTGAACTTTAGGGTGATAAGATTTGTAGGACGTCCTAGCTATCGAGTCTTGCTAGGCAGGCCTTGGATCTTACGAACAGACTGCCAAGTCGATATACCCACCGTTCGAGTGGTTCTAGGTAGAGGTGCTAATCGAGTAATAGTCGATGCTTACCCTGAGTCTCCTCAGAGTGAGAGAGCTCCTTTGTCCTCTACTGAAGTAGAAACACCAGATGATCTAGCTGGTGTACTGAGACATCATCCAGTGATGAATCTAAAGAGGGATCCACTACAGAGGATATTTATCAGATAACTCTAAATGAGCCGATAGAGCCGCAAGATAGGATAAGAGACGCAGATGTGATTGAGTTGGACCTTGGTATGCCGAATGATTCGCGGCCAATTAAATTAGGTTGCATGCTCAGTTCAGTAGAAAGGGAGGACTATGTGTCCTTGATTCAAGAATTCTGTGACATCTTTGCTTGGAGTTATGACAAGCTGAGAGGTATTCCTCCCAACCTGGCTATTCATACTATTCCTGTAAAAGAAGGTAGTCGTCTTGTGAGTTAGAAAGTAAGGCATTTGCCTTTTGAATTGAGGGACGGGCTGTTTGAGGAGTTACAAAAGTTAAGGAAAGCTGGTGTAATCTTCCCTATACAAAACACAGAATGGTGTTCACCAGTTGTCATCAGGAAGAAGAAAAACAACCAAATCCGAGTATGTGTAGATTTTAGAGAGCTGAATAAGTAGATGGTTAAGGATTACTACTCGTTGCCATTTATTGACCAGATTTTGGATCAATTAGCGGGTAGGGAAATATATTCGTTTATGGATTGCTTTGTGGGATACAATCAGATGGCAATTGCAGAAGAGGACAAGTTGAAAACAACTTTCATTACTGTCTTTGGTACTTTTGCATACCATGTGATGGCCTTTGGATTGTGCAATGCACCTGGATCATGGCAACGAATAGTAGACAATACCTTTGGTGATATCTCCCCAGATGAGTTGAAAGTATTTATGGATGACTTGGGGACAGCCACTGTAAGGGAGAGGATGTTGATTATCTTAGGAAAGTGCTTTGAGCACTACAGACAATTTTGTATCGCTCTTAATCCACGGAAGTGTGTCTTTGGAGTGCCTTATGGGCTATTAATAGGCCATGTGGTCAGCTTAGTACGGATAGCAACTGACCCTGAAAAGATTAAGGTTATAGTCACTATGAGTCCACCACGCACTCCGAAAGAGGTTCATAGCTTTCTGTCATCTATAGGGTACTATCGGAGGTTTATAAATGCCTTGGCAGAAAGGACGTTGCCATTAACAAACTTATTATCCTTTAGCTATCTATTTGTATGGAGCGATCCTTGTAAAGTAGCTTTTGAGGATGTGAAACATGAGCTAGTAAAAGCACCAGTTTTAAAAGCACTTAAAAGAGGCGAGGTATTTTACATATTTTCAGCAGGCACCATGCATAGTATCAGCTGATGTTTAGCCCAAATTTGGGAAGAAAAGTGGTATCATCCGATAGCTTTTGCTAGTCGAAAATTAGGCATATCAGAAATTAACTACACCTACATGGAAAAGTTGTGCCTTGCGATGGTCTTTGCGACTAAAAAATTCAGGCACTACATTCTCTATGAGAAGGTAGTTTTTTATATGAAGGCGGAAGGGCTTAGATTGCTTATGAACAAGCTATAACCGCTTGATCGTCTGGCAAAGTGGTTAATCACTTTGCAGGAGTTTGATTATGAGATTAAGAGTAAGCCACTGAGGTTGTAGGGTATTGTGGAATGCCTTGTGGATTTCGAGGAGCCGAAAGAGACTTTGGCTGAAGGAAGTGATACTGAAGAAATGTTTAAAATTGATACAGCTTCTATTCCATCTTGGTATGCTGCTATCACGCATTGTCTATCAAGGGGAGAGACTGAAGCTGGTTTATCAAAATCTGAAAAGAGAAAAATCAAACATTAGCTTTGAAGTTTTCCTTGATCGCAAGAACACTATATCGGTAGGGTGTTGATGATATCTACCGCCGATGTGTGATGCCTGACGAGGTTCCTTTCATCTTAGAGAAGTGCCATGACTCTGCATGTGGAGGGCACTTCGCTGGACGGTTAATGGCATAGAAAGATTTAAGAGCTGGGTATTGGTGGCCGTCCATCTTCCAAGATTCCTTTGAGTATGTTAAGAGATTTGATACCTTTCAAAGACATGACAGTAGAGAGAATAGGAAACGTCCACTTACGCCTATCATGGCTATCCTTCCATTTGAGAAGTGGGGCATTGACTTTGTGGGTCCTATCACCCCGTCGTCTACTACCCAGAAGACGTACATTATAGTAGCAACTGATTATTTTTACAAAATGGTCAGAAGCGCGGGTGACGAGGTAGGACAATGCAAAAGAGACTGTAAGTTTTCTTTTAGAGCAGATTATCAGTCGTTTCGGTCCACCGAAGGAACTAGTGTCGGATCGTGGAACCCACTTTTTGAATAAAGTGATCAAAATCTTGACTAAAGCTTGGCAAATCAAGCATAATAAAATGACCCCCTATAATCCGCAAGCAAACGGGCAAGTCGAAAGTACTAATAAGCAGCTTGTGGGTATCGTGCCTAAAATAGTATTAGAGTTGCAGGATTGCCTAAATTCAAGGTTGCAGAAATGCATAAGGTATGTGAAGCCTGCCAATTTGGAAAACAGGCAAGGAAACCATTTCCTAGACATGTTCAAGAGAGTAAGAAGCCATTGGAATTAATCCACTCTGATGTGTGGACTACTAAAGCTGCATCTATTGGAGGCTGTCATTATTTTGTCACTTTTATTGATGACTATACCAGAAAAGTTTGGGTGTATTTTATGAAAAAGAAAAGTGAAGTGTTTGGGCATTTCAAAATTCTTAAAGCTATGGTTGAAAAAGAAACAGGCCTGCAAATAAAATGCCTAAGGTCAGATGGAGGGGGAGAGTACCTCTCAAATGAGTTTGCAAGGTTCTTGCAGGAGCATGGCATAAAGCAGCAATATTCATGTAGTCATACCCCACAGCAAAATGGAATTGCAGAAAGAAAAAACAGGCATATTGGAGAGGTATCTCGTGCCATGCTTAATGAAAAAGACCTGCTAGATTTTTACTGGGCTGAGACAGTTGCTACAACAGTCTACATAATGAATAGTACTCCCACTACAGCAATACATGGCATGACTCCAGAGGAGAGGTATACTGGTAGGAAACCAGATATTTCTCATTTGAAAATTTTTGGTTGCATTGCCTATGTTCATGTGCCAGATGAGTTGAGATCCAAATTAGATCCAAAAGCTGAGAAGTGCATCTTTATTGGTTACTCTCTGCAGCAGCAGAAAGGGTATAGATGCTATAACCCTTCTATTCGTAAGTTTACAATGAGCAGAGATGTTGTTTTTGATGAGATAAGTAGCTGGTATAAACCAGTAAATGTGATTGATAATGTAGATGCACAAAATGGTAATGCTACACAGAATTCACAGCAGCAGTCACAAGTTATTAGTGGACTGGAGCGTCCTCTAGCAGTGGTTCACATCCTTCACCATGGACAGGTAGATTGAGATCAGGAGAATCTTCTCAAAGCAATGCAGATAGTGGTATGCAGGTATCACGAAAAGGAAAAGAGAAGGTAGATCAGCCCATGTTTGATGTGAATGCAGGTCACTCTTATGTGGATGGTGAATCCAGTGGCTCAGAACAGAGCATTGATGATGAGTTGGTTATTCCTTCTATTGTTACACCTGGAGTAAGGAAGACAAGGGATGTTTTGAGAGCACCTGGAAGTGAGCCTACTTTGCGCAGGTCTACTAGAGCTAGGTATCCTGTGGATAGGCTGAAATATGATAGATTTACAGCCATTCATTATGCCTATATAGTCAAAGTGATACATGAACCAGAACCCACTTCTTTTGAGCAAGCCATGGGAAAAGAAAAATGGGAGAAAGCCATGGATGAAGAAATGGATGCTTTGGAAGAAAATGCTACATGGGAATTGGTACCTTTGCCTAAAGATATAAATGCAATTGGTTGTAAGTGGGTTTATAAGGTAAAGCACAATGCAGATGGTTCCATTAACAGATACAAGGCAAGATTAGTAGTCAAGGGGTATGCACAAACATATGGAATTAATTATGAAGAAACATTCAGTCCGGTTGCAAGGATGGCAACCGTAAGAGCAGTCATTGCTATGGCTGCATCAAAGGGATGGTCTTTTCATCAGATGGATGTAAAGAATGCCTTCTTGCATGGTGATTTGCAAGAAGAGGTCTATATGGAGCAGCCACAAGGTTATGTGCATACTGTTCATCCTGAGTTTGTTTGCAGGTTGAAGAAAGCCTTGTATGGCTTGAAAGAAGCACCTAGAGCATGGTGTGACAAGATAGGAAAGTATCTTGTCACTATTGGCTTTCAGATTTCCAAGGCAGATTTCTCACTTTATGTGAGAAAAACAGACAAATATATTATGCTGCTTGTCATTTATGTTGATGATTTGATTATCACAGGTGATAGTGATGAAGATATCCTTAATGTGAAAATACTATTGAAGCATAAGTTTGAGATGAAGGATTTGGGAGAGCTGCGTTATTTCTTGGGCATTGAGGTGATTAGATCACCAAGTGGGATATGGCTCTTGCAGAGGCAGCATGGATTGGACATGCTGTCCAAATATGGGATGATAGGCTGTAAGCCTATTTTAGTTCCTTTGGAGCAGAATGTGAAGCTGAGCGCAGATGCAGGTGAGCTTCTGAAAGACCCTACTATGTATAGGCGCATAGTAGGAAGTTTGATTTATATGACTATTACCAGGCCAGATTTGAGCTATGCTGTTGGATTGGTAAGTCAATTTATGCAGGCTCCAAGGAAACCGCATTTGGATGCGGCTAGACGCATACTCAGATATGTGAAGTCCACATTGCAGTATGGACTATTTTATGAGACTGGGGTTCAGATACAGTTGCATGGATACAGTGATGCTTATTGGGTTGGTAGTATTTTTGATAGACGATCTACCAGTGGATATGTGTTCTCTTTTGGGAGTGCTGCAGTAACTTGGAGCAGTAAGAAACAACCTACAGTTGCCTTGTCGAGCATAGAGGCTGAGTACAGGGGTGCAGCAATGGCTGCATGTGAGGTAGCTTGGTTGCGTAAGCTACTTTATGATATGCATCAGTCTATAGATGGGCCAGTTGTCATTTATTGTGACAACATGAGTAGTATACACTTGGAAAATAACCCAGACTATCATGCTAGAACAAAGCACATTGAGGTGCATTATCACTATGTGCGAGAGAGAGTTTTACTAGGTCTTATTGATCTAGTTTATGTCGGCACAGAGGATCAGGTAGCTGACATATTTACGAAGGCATTGGGCGCAAAGAAGCTGCGTAAGTTCAGAGACCTGTTTGGTGTGCAGGAATTGGGATTGAGCTCGAGGGGGAGTGTTGAGATATCGAGCTCCACTTGTGATATGCCAGGGTGACCGTTGTGCATCTATGTCACTGACTTGTTAGTTGCAGATGCAGTTGGTACACCGCCCATGAATAATAACTAGATGACATCTATCCTTATCTACTCTAGTTCGTGGTTCAGTTAGTATGCCACCTTAGTTAGTTGAGTTTGGTTTGAGACCCATATATAGGGTTCTTCTATGTCTTTGTATGTGTGTTCTTTTTGGCTTACACAACTAAAAAGAGAAAAACTGTTTTCAGCCTCCACCCTTGTGTGTATTCCCCCATTGTGCAAGCAAGAAAGCTACAAGTGAGACTCCTTCCTTCTCTCCCAAAATCTTGACACCCCATCCCCCCCCAAACTTTATGATCAAAAGGACATGCATCAAATCGTGAAGAAATGGTGTGATGGCATGATCAGGAACGTGGCGCATTTTTCGCCCCCATCCTCTCTCATGGAGATTCCAGGTTGTGAAGACCCTACGCAACCGACATTGGGGCTGATTTTCTCTCTCTTTGCTGATCTTATTGCCACCCTTCACTTGTGGAATGGCTGCCTGGATGGGAAGAACCAATTCTAGTATTTCTCTCTCCTCCCTCTCTCTCTTCCCTATGGACTGTTCATGTATACTCTCTTGAAGAAGGAATCCAGGTGGAAGAATGAAGGAAATGATGATGGAAATGGATAGAGATGCTGAATATTGAAGAGCAGCATTGGATTGAGAGCAATGGAGGCTTTGTCTGCTGGTTATGCATGCATTTAAGGCATCCCGGGTTATGAAAAAACATGGTATGAGCATTTTTATGAAGAAAAATGAAGGATTTTTGATAATTTATGATGATAATTATGTTTTTATTGGGTGGAAACTTGTTTGTGTGCTATTTGCATTATGAGTAATTGCTATTTATAAAAAAAAGTTGGTTTTACAATGATTTACATGCTTTATTTAGTTCTCGTAATAAGCTCGAAAAGCGGGTTTTAAGTGGTAAAATGCTAGTTTTTCCGTTTCGGGTGGGAGAAATATGTTCCCATGGGGGGAATATGGAAGATAAATTGATTGTTAACATGGTAAAGTGAGTGGGATAAGGAAAACCAGAAAATAGCATATTTTATTATCAAATAAATCAAGAAAATGGAGAAAATGAGTGGAAAAATAAAAATACGACTTGGAAAAATAAGGAAAAATATAATAATTATTTGTGGATGTATGGTAGTGGCAAAGAATGAGGTTTGGACTCAGTTTGCCCTATCTTTTTGTTAAAGTTGGTGATTTATCACTTTCTATACATCAAAATATCATAAAATGAACCTCTACATCTATGCAACGAAAGCAATACCTAAACGTAGGGGGTTGGGAGGTTTGAATGGTGTGATTTGCGTGTTGATTGTTGCTGATTTTCTGATGCATTTCATGTCATAGAGTACATGTTATTTTAATTAAGAGGATAGTAGCACGAGTGGTCTCGGTGCTATCCTTTCATCGCCGCTACGGGTTAGTATAAATGCATTATAAAGCCTGATTGTGCACAAGCACGTTGCTGATTTAAAATGATGTTTGGGCACTTTAGAATCAATCACTTTTGCATGTGCATGATGATCATGGAATCAAAATGGAAAATCTTGGATGTATAGCACCTGTTTTCAATGACAATGACCCAGGTTGAGTGTGGAGAGGCATCCTTAGCCGTAGGATAGATGTTCGGTTCTTGGGGGATTATTTGGAAAGGAAACATGATATATCTCCTGGATTCGAAATGGAAGAGTGGAGTGTGTTCATTTGTTTTATATGTTGAGCAGTGCATCAAGGGGCTAATCCTTGTGATATAGGAGAGCTGTAGTGGGGCCGCGGTGTTTCTACCGAGAGGTTGCCTCCATGTATGTGATTATCGTGGTACTTATTTCCAATGTGTATGGGTTCTCCCCCTGTGGAGTTCATAAAAAGAGAAACGTTGGACTACAAAACGATGAAATTATAAATGCATAGATTAGGCTTTAGGGCAGTTTGTCCTTTAGCAGCAGATAGATGCTCCTGGTCCGCGAGGTCGTGAGGGTGTGTTTGTCTGTTATGAGCATGAGGTCTGGCTAGTGCCATAGCCAGTGATGGCCCATTTTAGGTCCCATCATACTTCAAAAGTATATAGCCTAAGAGTAAAAATATTAAGAAAAGCTAGATTCTAGCTCAATGCAAGGCTTGTCGGAGTCTAGTTATTTGAAATCATTATCAAGTATTTACACATTAGGCCTATAACATGCTTGATATATGAGAACAATTTCCTGTTTGCTTCATGGCTTGGCTAAGAGATAGTACAAGAAACTAATCATAAGGATTACAAATAGAATGTTTTGAGATCCGTATGGTAACTACGACTTTCACCAATCCAATTCAGGGTTGGGCTATCGATCAATGTAAGTGATTAATAGAACTAATGTCTTGTACAATTTTTGAAGCCTTAACATATACCTTAGTTGAAAGGAGGGTGTGTTAAGTAAATTTTACATAGAACCACTCTTGATTCCAAGGCGGAGAGCAAATATGTGATGGAAAGGTTATCACGACTATTCCTGCAAGGGTACTTTTGTTGGATAGAAGGGATACATAATTTCTCCTATATGGGAAGGAGACAAAGATTAACGTGAAGATAAGTTAAGAAATTTGTTTGAACTTGTTTGTTAAAGGATTTCTTGCGCTGTATTTGTGTTTGTGCTATAAATTATGAAAAAGAACCTTTTCCCTAAAAGGCTTAATTAATGAAGCTAATTTTAAATGTCACACATAATTGTGGTAGGACCTAATTAGAAAACTAAAGCTATCTAGGGAAGCGGGTGGGCAGAACCCCGACGGGTCTGTCCTACGGCAAGGTGGTCCCAGAGAACTGGGAGGCTTCTCACAAGGTTTATCGTCATTCGACCTTTAGGTATTGTTAGGTTAGAACCCAATTCATGTCATTTTAGGGGACCCAAATGGGGCTATGCCATACGGGCAGAGAGGTTGAGAAGTTCATCTCTCTCATTTCCCATTCTCGTTGAACCAAGTGTAACATGGGTTTGCTTCGGATTGGGTATCTCTACGTAAAGTAGGAAGTCTAGAGTCCAACGCTAGAATGTTGCCAGGATACCTTGTCCACTAGAAACCGAGATTTCATATCGATCCTAATGGGTTTGGCTGTGAAAGTTCCATTGCGAGGCAAACTCGGGAGACCCTAGGCGACAAACCCCATAACATTCCATGAGAGTGTTGGGTGGCGACGGATTGCTAAAAATGTGCCTGGACAGTCGATAGTAGGCAGGCACATTATAGTTGGTATTAGAGAAAAATTTGGTAATGATATTGGATTGATTTATGTATGGTTTGTAGAGATATCTTAAACAAAATAACCTAAGTGGTATGGCTTGACTGTCAGATACCTTTTGCACCCACGAATGCTGACACATGTTAGAGAAGAAATTCCTTCTCAAGAAAATTAAGGCACTCGAGTTTGAGGGAGAAGGAATAGGTGTCGCAACAAAGGCGGAGATATGGATTGAGTCATTGGTTGACTAGTTTTCTACTTCGGGAACTGCCTCTACCAATCAAGCAATGATAGCCAAACGTAAGTTAGTTGTCCAGGCTCGATTATGGTGGAAGAAATGGTGCAAGGATCAAGGTGTTTCTGATGCCAATGTCATTTGGGCTCAACAGAAAGATGTACGTGGACGATACCTTTTGCCAACCTACCAAACATTGAAGATGAATGAATTATTCAAGCTCAAGTAGCTAGAATTAACTCTAGAAGCTTACTACTCAAAGTTTGTGACCCTACTAAAATACGTGCCACCTATGGATATTGCATAGCAAGTATCCAAGTTTTTCCATGGCCTAAACACTCCTCTGAACCACCATCTTGAAGCAATGCATCCAATGGACTTGCAAGATGTGTTACTTTGAGAAAAACCAATCGCCCAAGAAAAACTTAATTCGGGAAATTGTGACAAAGATGATTAGCGAGATCAGGGCAAGAGATGCCATACGTGCGGAGAGATAGGGCACATCCATAGGATATGTCCCTATCAATGCTTCCATTGCAATGAGCTAGAGCACATCCAAGTAGACTTCCTTGACCTAAGTCCAGAAGACATTGAACCTCTAAGAAAACGAAGCTACACAAGTGCAGTCTTCGGATATATAGAGAGATGAGATGAAGACGAAGACTTAGAACCCACTACACCTTTTCAAGATGATTAGCAAATTTTATTCACATGTAATACAACTTGTATTAGAATAAATCCTACTCTTGTACCTATGGTTAATTGCAATAATATGAGTTGCACTACTTGAGTCATTACGAGTAGTGCAACAGACACATGGTGGGTCTTAACCCACAAGCCTTAAGCCCCATTAATGCTTGCCTTTCCTAGTTCTTCCGAGATGAGAAAATCTCAAGTTATCTAAGGGGGAGAGGATGTGATATCACCGCCTCGCTCCAACGAAAATAACTGATTTTTTTAAAAATCCCCTCACTGTCATCATCAACACAGGTGGCAGGGGGGAAGATGAAGTAGATGATAGCGTGGAGGATGACGAGGAGAAATCAGGCCATGTGGATGATGTGGAAGCTGACACAAATAACAATGAAGTAGAAGATGGAGACAATGAAGCCCCCCACCACTATCTCTTTCTCCCCCCTCCCCCCCAAACTGTTGACTGCATGGTGACAAGGCATTCCTCGCCATCGAGGTGGAGGTGGGGAGAAGCCCAATAATACCCACATCTCCCCCCTCATAAAACCCTCCCCCCTCCTTAACCGGACAGGGGATACCACTTCTTTCCTCCCCTTGATGTTGAGAGAGAGAGGGAAATAAAGGGAGAGGTGAGAAGAGAGAGAGAGGAGGAGGAGGAGGAGGAGGAGGAGGAGGAGCAAAAGAAGAAGAAGAAGAAGAAGAAGAAGAAGAAGAAGAAGAAGAAGAAGAAGAGAGAGAGAGAGAGAGAGAGAGAGAGAGAGAGAGAGAGAGAGAGAGAGAGAGTCTCTGAATGATCCCATTCCTCTTCCCCTCCTTAGAGGGTGACCACACGTGTTACTCTTCACTCCATCTCCCTACGAGTTTAACACTCCATCTCCACATGAGTTTAACACTCCATCTCTCCATGAGTTTAACACCCCATCTCCCCACGAGTTTAACCCCCATCTCAATCAAGAAGAGTCACCCCGGCACACTATCTCTGCAATGAGAGACAGAGAGGGAGAGAGAGATTCATAAGCCAAAAGTATGGCCCCCAAACGGAGGGAGACACGTACCAATGGTAATCTCGCATCCAACAGTGGAGCTACTGGCTTGGACGTTATTGCTAATACAATTACAATGTCGGGTATGGATAATCCATATCTCAATACCCAGGTACTATTTGCCATCTTCTCTATTCATGAGTCATAGGCTATATTGCTTCGTTATGCGCATGAATTCATGCAAAGGACTAGCTTGAACTTATTCCTATCATTATAATTTGGCATTCCAATTGTTCCTTTTAACCCAACTTAGTTGCATACGGCCTATTTGCTAATAGCATAATTGCAAGGAGGAACTAGTCAAGGGTTATGAACGGTATAGTCGCTAAAAGAACGACACTAGAAGATTGTGCATACAAGTGCTAGGTTAAAGCATAGTCAAGGGTTACAACTAGCATAATTGCCAAAAGAATATGACATTAAGAATCGGGAAATAGAAGGTTCTAGTTTAAAGTTTGGATACTTCAAAAATACTTAGCCTAAGAGCCCAAATATTAAGAAAAGCTAGATTCTAGCTCAATGCAAGGCTTATTGGAGTCTAGTTGTTTGAAATCATCTCACACATATCTTATTAAGTATTTACACGTTAGGCCTATAACATGCTTGATATATGAGAAAAATTTCATGTTTGCTTCATGGCTTGGCTAAGAGGTAGTACAAGAAACTAATCATAAGGATTAAAACTAGAATGTTTTGAGATCTGTATGGTAACTACGACTTTCACCAATCCAATTCAGGATTGAGTTATCGATCAGTGTAAGTGATTAATAGAACTTATGTCTTGTACAATGTTTGAAACCTTAACATATGCCTTAGTCGAAAGGAGGGTGTGTTAAATTTTACATAGAACCGCTCTTGATCCCAAGGGGGAGAGCAAATACACGATGGAAAGGTTATCACGATTATTCCTGCAATGTTTGGAAAAGGACACTATTGTTTTTGTTGATTGATCCAATAACATCCTAAATGATTTTGCATTAAACTGATTGTGGAATGTGATTTGGATGATTATTCCAAGTGCTTGTGATTGTTGGAAAATTCATGGTAGGGGTCTGTAATGAGAAGTTGCCATGAGAAAATAAAGGAATGTTTTCTTGGAAAATAATATTGGGCTGATTGCCTTGATTGTGCTGTAACGTGCACACTCCTCAAATCGCGAGAGATACGTCTTACTAGTCCATCGAGAGATATATCTAGAAGTCACCGCCTGGCACTCCCAAGGAGTGACACGAGGTTTGCCAACTAGGGTCTCTCGAGTTTGCCCCGCAACAGAGCTTATCCAGCCGTTCCCAGTAGGATCGACTTAAAGTCCAGGTTCCTAGTAGTCGAGTCTTCCTAACAGCCTTCTAGCATTGGTCTACAATTGCTCCACTTTGCGCAGACACAACTGGGCCAAAGCAGACTCATACCGCACTTGGTTCAAAGAGAATGGGAAACAAGAGGGATGCATCGCTCGACCTCTCTGCTCGTAGGGCATAGTCCCATTCCGGTCCCCTAAAATGGTATGAATCAAGGTTCTAACCAACATTGTCTAAGGTCATCATTCGACTTTTCCTAATATTCCCGTTAACATTTCCTTTGAGAAAAGCTCTCGGCTAACCGAGACCACCCTTCTGTAGGATGGACCCATTGGTCACATCCAGCACGCTACCCTTGGGGGTTGTTTTAGTTATCTAATTACCTACCACATTATGTTTGACACATAAAAGCAGCTTCCTTAATTAACCCGTTAATCATAGGTTCCTTTATATAATTTAGGACACTAACACAAAGAAAAGATAAAACAAGATCAAACACTTCCTTAACTTATCTTCAAATTAATGTTTGTCTCCCGCCCATATAGGAGAATTAGGTGTTCTTTTCTGCCTCCGCAGAAAAATCATTCTGTCTCCCGGCAATAAAAACCCAAAGGTTTATCCTACCAAGATTCCACCTTGTAACTAGTATCAAGGCCTTGAGATCCCATCTCGAGTCACGTAGAACTCTTGTGTAGGGTCTAGAGGCATTGGGATTTATGGCCAGAGCCCCCACTGGCACCCAAGTGTCCTCCTATGCCAAGTAATTTCCACGGAGAGACCTCTCACGGCGGGTCCGGTCCACATTCCCGACGCGGATAAACCCCTTGGTTAGGGTTTGGCGGTTCGCGGGGGGTAGCTAGCGCCATCCTTCCTTAATTATCACTTTAGGAAATCAACCACAACTGAAGCAACCAGCTTAATAACATTTACTAGGGAAAACATCCCTTTTGTTTCCATGGCAATCAGTCATCTCAGACCCGGCCATGCAATCATGTAATATTTCTGCAACCAAATATTGAAGACCCTAGATCTCGCGCAAAAGAAGTTCAAAGTAATCTCCCGCAATAGAAAAAAACCTTGGGCTAAGTGCTCCATTTTCGGGCACTAACAAACTCCAGCCCGCGTTGTGCATAAGGGACCGTGGGGCTAAAAAATGTAGTCCACCGCAAGAACACCCCTTCACGGCAAAAAAAGGGATAATTTTTGCAAAAAATTTTATGTATTAACTCCCTCTCCTTCACCCGTTGCATGGCGGGGAGAGGGAGTATGTGTGGAGTAGGGAAAAGTATGGGGAGGAGGGCACGCACCCTGCCACGTGTGTCCCCTCCTTCAAACTACCGCAGGCTGCTGCGCCCCGTCGCCTACATCATCATCATCATCTTCATCATCATCGTCATCACCTCTCTCATCATCATCTCCTCCCAATCATCTCCCCACCTCCACGTCATTTCCCTGTTCCCCAGAAGCTTGGAAGCTTCTATTAAGGCTTCCCTAGGACTAGTTCACCCCGTGCTCCCGGTTTTTTTAAAATCGTGTCTTGCAAGGCCTGAGTCCTGCGCAGAAGAGGGGATCTCAGACGGAGTGACTTCAAAATGCGTAAGTGAACCAAGGGAGAGTTGCTGAGGCGAAATTTACTGCATCAATGGCTCCTAAACAAAAGGCGAGAGGAGCACATGCGAGAGCTTCCAACCCGAGCACGAGAGTGGACAATGCCTCGATTCTTAATGCCTAGGTTTCGATAATATTCCCGCATGAAAAGGATGCATTAAGCATGACTTTAATTCTCGCAAGGAAATTTAAATGCATTGGGAAATTAATTTGTTCATTCGATCTACAAATTTAGTTGCATGTCAAGTATTTGCAATTGCTTGCACTTTCGTGGTTAAGAGTAGTTGAAATTCTAAACGTATGATGCATAAGTAAAAAGACGGAATTGTGCAAAGGTATATTTGTTGCATTGCGCATAGGATAGGGCATATAACACATAATGCATAGTTGTGATTCGTGTATAAAATAATTATAGACGCCCATTGAATGATGTCCGAATAGTTGCAATGCATGGAAATGATTTATGTACTTTGCAAATTGCATGCAATGATAATTACATTCTAGGTTGGGGTAAGTGCTAAAAGAAGGATTAAGTCAATGATGGACTCATGGCATTCACTCATGCATGGAGTTCTTTTATCGAAGTTTGTATTTGGGAAAGGATGCATCTTCATTAAAATGTTAAAGCTTTGAATTCGATGCATCAACGTAGGGTTTATAAGAGTTAGCTTTGAATGTCAATCATTATAGTATAGGGCAAGGAAAAGAAAGATCTTGGTAGATCCTTTAGTTGCATAAAGGCAAAAGGTCTATGGATTCAAAATTGCATATTCGCAAGGAATGATACATCTTGTAGTTACTTCCATCTTTTAAAGAAAGTCTTGCAAACTCTAGAAGGAAGCATTTGCATCTTTAAAAGGGATGATCGTTTCTAATCGTGGATTGGTTAGATCAACTAAGTAATTCATGTGTAAATGAGTAGCCTACATGAAACTCATAAAGGTGTGATTAATTAGCATATGACGGTCACCTCGATGTGCTAGGTAGGGTTAAGCTATGATAAAATTCTGCCTAGTATCACACTTGGGATGCCAATTTAATATTTTCGATCCCAAAGATCCTATCCACATTCTCAAAATTGTTAGGGTTGTCAGATCACCCGTGCAAGAATGATCTAGGGTTCTCACCCTAAGGATCATTGACCAAATACTAAACCTTTGCAAGGAATTTAGGAACCCTAGGGCCAAAGCATTATCGGCCTAGTAGGGTTAGGGTTGGGTTGGGTCAAGAGGACTCCCAAGCCCTTATCTTGATCAAAGGTATTCTTGATCAAGAAAGACCCTACGAAGGAAGATACAATCCCACAAGTGAGATATGACACCTATCTCGTGCTACGAGCTGCAACGTTGTAAGATCTTGTGTCTAAATCACAAAATAGTATTGCTACTCCTTAGACCGAGTTTGGAAAGTTCTAATTGCAAGTTAAAATTTCCTAGGAATTGAGTAGGCGTTTCGCTTCAACACTCTTCCTTGAAGATTGACTTGTCAAGCCAGGGTACCAATGAATTGCCAAGAAAGCAATTGGCCAACCAAGTTAAGGCGATAAGGTTGCCCAGGATTTATTGTCTATAATTTAAGGATACCTAAGGTAGTGACAATTTGGGTCAATAGGGTATAAACCCTAACCCAAGGAAAAAGGGTAAACAAGCAACTTAGCTTACGAAACCCTTGGGATCTTGCCAAGTCACGATTGATCCAGGATCGAATGCTGGAAGCATTCAGGGAGAAGGAATCACACCTTAGCAGTTGGTCGTACAAATGACCACTGGAATGCTTGTGATTGTGCACTTAGGACAACAACAATCAGCACACAAATCACACCATTCAAACCTCCCAACCCCTTACGTTTAGGTATTACTTCGTTGCATAGGTGTAGAGGTTCATTTTGTGGTTTTTTGATGTATAGAAAGCGATAAATCACGAACTTTTACAAAGAGATAGGGCAAACTGAGGCCAAACCTCATGCTTTGCCATTACCATACATCCACAAACGATTATTGTATTTTTTCTTATTTTCCAAGTCGTATTTCTATTTTTCCACTCATTTTTTCCATTTTCTTGATTTATTTATTAATATAATAAGCCATTTTCTGGTTTTTCTTATCCCACTCACTTCAGCATGTCAACAATCAATTTATCTTTCATATTCCCCCCATGGGAACAAATTTCCCCCACCCGAAACGGAGAAACTAGCATTTTACCACTTAAAACCCGCATTTCGGGTTTACAGAAATTAAATAAAGCATGTAAATCATTGTAAATTCAAAATTTTCTGATATATATCAATTACTCATACTGCAAATATCCCACACAAAAAATTTGATCCAATAAGAACATAATTATCATCATAAACTATCAAAAATCCTTCATTTTTCTTCATAAAAATGCTCATACCGTGTTTTTCATTACCTAAGGTGCTTTGAATGCATGCATAACTAGTAGGTGGAGCCTCCATAGCTCTCAATCCAATGCTGCACTTCATTCTTCAGCATCTTCATCAATCTTCATCATCACTTTCTTCATTCTCCTTCACCAATTCCTTCATCAAGATGGCACACATGAACAGCCCATAGGGAAGAGAGAGAGGGAAGAGAGAGAAAGACTAGAATCAGATTTCTTCATTCCCACAGCCACTGCTCGCGTGAAGGGCGGAAATTGAACTAGCAAAGAGAGAGAAGTTCAGCCCCATGATCAGTTCTATGGGGTCTTCATAGCCAGGCATCACCCTTATGAGGAGAGAGGGCGCAAATTTCGGCCGCCTGGTGGTGCCATATCCTCCATGATTTCTTCATCTTCTCTCTGCACGTTTTTTCCTTCATGTGGCATAAAATTTTTGGGGGGTCAAGCTCCAAATGGCACCACCCCATTTGGTCACAAACTTGTCCACCTCTTCGAATCTTGACCATTTGTTGGCTCCTTCTTCGTCCGGCATCCAAATCGAGCTCTGACAAATCCTAAGCATCTGGCTTGGCATCCCGCATTGACTGGCAACTCCTGACATCCCACACAGCAGTCTGAAAAATTATCAAAAATCCACAAGTGTCGCTCGGGTGCCTTTTAAAAGCCGTCTTTCACTTAATACTTAAAATCGTCCTAGCTGGAGCTGCCGCCTTCGATGTTAAATATTTTTTCCCTAAATTTTGGATTTTTTGGCAAACTTTAGGCACATCCCGGGCTCAAAACTCTGCTCTCAACCTTGATCCTGTTGGAAGGGATTACTCGAGTCACTTCCTCGTACACATACTTGTTCTGCTTGACCTTTTGACCGTCGACATGTAGGGTTGCGTTTGCATGAGCCTCGACAAAGATGAACAACTTCACGATCTTTAAATCCTCCATCCACTTGATTCTCTTCAAGTTGGTCCGAAGGTACGTAAGTCGATGGGCAGCTATGTAATAAATTCTTGATTCACCCGTCCATCTCCGTTCCACGTACATGGGTGAAGGATTGTAGATGCGGTCTAGGATATTCATCATACCTAGCCTCTGTCGATAATCCAAAGCACGCATTGCAGTCATAAACATAACCTGGAACACCAATAATTTGTCCCATGCTTCGCAACTCTGCAACCCAACATCCATAAGTAAGTAAGGAGATGTTCTTATTGGCGACATTGCTCTACTTCCCCTCATTAAGTTCCCTTGCAAGTAATAGATCCCATTGGTTTGCTCTGATACCAACTATAACATGTCCCCATGTCCGCTTGTAGGACACGTCTTAGCAGCCCATCGGGAAGAGAATCCAGAAAGAACCGCCCAGCACTCCCAAGGAATGTCACGGGGTTTGCGATCTAGGTCTTCCCGAGTCTGCCACGAAGTGGAAGCATTCTGTCCATTCCCACTTAGGACCAACCTGAATTAGGGTTTCCCTAATGGTCAAGTTCCAAGGAGGTAACTAGCGTCGAGCCCCAGACGAACTACTTTGCGTAGAAAAATCAGGGTCGAAGCAGATTTATACTGCACTTGGTTCAAGGAGAATGGGAAATGAGAGGGATGTGAAGCTCCCGACCTCTTTGCCCATAAGGCATAGTCCCATTCGGTTCCCCTAAAACAGTATAAATCGGGATTCTATCTTTCTAGATTCTAGGTCATTGTTACCTTGCTGTCAATTCCTTTGAGAAAAGTTCCCGGCCAACCGGGACCACCCTTCCGTAGGACGAACCCAGGGTCACATCGACCGTACTTTCCTCAGGTCGCTTTAGTTATCTAATTACCTACCACATTTAGTTTGACAAGCAAAAACAGCTTCCTTAATTAACCAATTAATCACTGGTTCCTTCACATAACTTAGATGCTAACATAGAAAAATAATGTCAAGCAAGTTCCTTTTCAACATTTGATCTTTATTTATCAATCAAGAGAGAAAGAGAGGGTGTGGGTGAGGGTGAGGGTGAGGGAGGGAGCGGAAATGAGAGAGGGAGAGGAAGAGAGAAAAGGAAATGAGAGAGTGACAGGAGAGAGAAAAAGAGAGAAAAATCATTAAACCTAATAGGGAAAGATAGAAAGAGAGGGTTAGGGTGAGGGAGGGAGAGGAAATGAGAGAAAAATCATTAAACCTAATAGGGAAAGATAGAAAGAGAGGGTTAGGGTGAGGGAGGGAGAGGAAATGAGAGAGGGAGAGAAAGAGAGAAAGGGAAATGAGAGAGGGAGAGGAGAGAGAAAAAGAAATGAGAGAGGAAGAGGAGAGAGAAAAAGAGAGAAAAATCATTAAACCTAATAGGGTAAGAGAGAAAGAGAGGGTCAAGGTGAGGGAGGGAGAGGAAATGAGAGAGGGAGAGAAAGAGAGAAAAGTAAATATGACCTTACAATAAGCTCATCCTAGGCTCATAGGGGTTAGGCCGATCCTCAACCAACCTAAGGGATATATGGCTAGAGAGCCCTAGCATACTTGTGCCTCCTAGCATAATGTTCTTGCAAAGAGACCTCTCATACATGGGGCTTGTCCTAGCCTCCACCATGCAAATATACAACGAAGGCAATCAGCCTATCAGTATGAAAAACATTCATTTTTCATAACGTAAATCCAAAAATAACTTTGGATATTCCATAAAAATCAATCTCTTCTTAAAAAGACAAATACAAAAAACTAAAACAACATCATTCATATGCTTCGCAAAACTAAAACAACATCACCACAAGATCTCTTAGGAAACTCATCTTCAACTTATCAATTTTAATTAATAAATATAATATAAAATCACTTGCAAGGAAGGACACTCTTTTATCATTAACCTTAGAATAGTCTTAGGAACAAATTTCTGCTCTAACAAGCATATATTTTAGCATAATAACTATTTTAAGGTTTATTCCATGAGTAGTAGTAGTATATATGCAACCATCAAGCTAGAGATCGTGCTTTGGTGTCTGTGGAGATCCCAATCTCATACCCTCATAGAGATTGTAGTATAGTCGTGGTTGTAGTCGTAGTCGTGGTCGTGGTCATGGTCGTGGTCATGGTCGTAGTCGTGGTCGTAGTCGTAGTTGTGGTCATGGTCATAGTCGTAGTTGTGGTGGTGGTGGTGGTGGTGGTGGTGGTAGTCGTAGCCGTGGTCATGGTTGTGGTCATAGTTGTCGTGGTCGTGGTCGTGGTCATGGTCGTGGTCGTAGTCATAGTCGTGGTCGTGGTCGTGGTCGTGGACCACGCGTGGTCGTGGTCGTGGTCGTGGTCGTAGTCGTGGTCGTGGTCGTGGTCATGGTCATGGTCGTGGTCGTAGTCGTGGTCATGGTCATAGTTGTAGTCATGATCGTGGTCATAGTTGTAACGTAGAAAAAGAGAGAGAGATGGAAGGAGAGGATAACAATTTAAGAAAAAAAAAGAATGATAACAAAAACAAATTGTTTGTTATAACGTAGACAAAATGGAAAACGATGAAGGTCCTGTTGTTCAAGATCGCGAGGCATATCTTAATCAACGTGTCCCATGTCCTTGCTCTCAATGCAACCTGGCAATTAGACGAAAATGTCGATTGTCTATAGAACAGTATGACGATTTGGCAAGTTTCAATCTGAGATCATTGATCAGGCGATTGTGGATTTTCAGCAAACAGTAAGAAAAGTTAATATCAATCATGCATTGTACTCGCAAGCTAATTGAATACCATATACAATAAGATTAGGTTTGGCTAGCAAATTTTCTATCCAGGGTGGTGATGTCTCATCCCAAGGAGGAGTGCACCCTTTGTGACCAATTAGAAGAGTTCGTGGGCATGCGATGGATGGAGTGCATAAGCCAATCCACCACTTACAAGGCCAATCTATACCGTCAATGCCAGAGAAGACAGGTAGCCTTCCAGACCTACCTACAATCTTGGAGCCTGAGATGGAGGCAATGATCAATGCATTGATTCCCATGGATGTCGAGACTTCTGATCCGCTTAGAGAGGAAGCATCCATACCATTATATGATGGGTGCCGAGTATCTCACCTGAAGACACTGCTTGCACTCTTAAGTGTGCAAGCAAAATACGGGTGGAGCGATGCGAGTGTGACCGAGTTATTCAAGTACCTTGTACATACGCTTCGTTGAATTTTTTTTTCGACACTATTATTAAAAACATTTGTGTTTTTTCAAGGTGTTTATGATTTTTTTAAGGTTATTGAAATATCATATATTACCATCTGCAAATACCATGCTTGAGTCTCGTGATGATGCACGACATGTTTTACGAAAGCTTGGCATAGACTAAAACAACATCCATGCATGTATCAACGATTGCATACTATTTCGAGGAGAATACGAGACTATGGAGACATGTCCAAAGTGTGGTGTTCACAGGTATCGACAGGACTTGCAAGGACAAACCATCCCTCAAAAAGTTCTCAGACACTTTTCGCTTATCCCCCACATAAACCACATGTTTCGTACGTCCGGCATGGAAAGCTTGACAACGTGGCATGCGCAGAATAGGTCCACGGATGGAGTTCAACGAATATCAGCAGATTCACGCGCATGGAGCCACATTGACTCTACCTTCCCAGGCTTTGCCCGAGAGCCAAAGAATCTTCGGCTCGGTCTTGCAATGGATGGCATGAACCCATTCGGTCTATGCTCAACTTCTTACAGTGTGTGGTCTATAGTCCTTATCAACTACAATATCCCTCCATGGCTTTCTATGAAGAAAGGACATCTCATCCTTAGCTTATTCATCCTCGGCCGCTACAAAGTCAAAAATATGGACGTGTATCTTCGTCCATTAGTCGACGAGCTTAAGATTTTGTGGGAGGAGGGGGTCACCGTGCAAGATATGAGCAAGCGCGATGGTCACGGTCTGCCAATATTCGATCCATTCTCATGTGGATGATGCATGACTTTCCGAGATTCGGAGAGTGCTCAGGTGAATAGGCCTCCATTCTATTTGGTAATATCTATATTTTATCTTGTTCAAGCTTGTATTCACTGGGTCGTGTTGTTGAAACAGGTATGGTTACCTCAGGTTATCATGCATGTCCATTGTGCGGGCCACAGAGTTAGACTCCCAATGGTCACGAACCATGAAGAAGATGAGGGAGGGAAAAATGAGGCATATAATTCTGAATACTGTTGTTGCTTCAAGAGTATGACTGGGTTTCTATGGCATAAGCAATAATTGATGGCCGCAAGATTTGGTTGCTGATGTGATGGAGGAACCGTGCAATGATAGAAGGAGTGTGGGTTTTAAAGATTGGGGTGTTCACGCTTGTGAAGCAGCCGAGGTGGGAGCCCGTGCAACAACTGGAGTGGGTTCAAGGAGGTCACCCTAGACATGGTCAGTCAGGCCCTATTCTACACCAACCTCTTCGTCAACCTCCTGCGAGGCCATGGTGTCCTCGAATCTGACTAGAGGCTCCTATCGGAAGACACCACCTCCTACCTCATCCGCTCCTATGCAACTACTTCCTTGGGTGGTGGCAGCCTTCTTAATATTTTTTTTAGTGGGTAGAAATGACGAAGAATAAATAACAAGAATAGGGTTTTAATGACCCATCTTATTCTCCACCTTTTCACTGATAAAGCCATTCTCTCCTTGATTTTAGAGAACCGACCTCTTCATCTTGAAGATGTAGCTAATAATGGAGCTTTCTATGACCCAAATATGATCGCAAACCCTTTGAATCTCTTGCAAGTTTCATAGCCAGCTCTTTTCCCGGCCAGTGCCCCAAATGAATAGCACCTTTCCACAGCACATTAGGAACCACAAACCGGCTAAGTAGAGGCTGCAAATGACTTGATGGCTACTACAAAAACCTGCAAGAAAACCCTCTTCTCCAAGAATCCATACTCTTATAACACATAAGAAAGAGGCACACAAGAAATTGAGAAATCCAAACCATCCTAACCCTCTTCTTCTTCCTCATTCTCCATAAAAATGAGCATGAAGCATAAGAGAAAGAGACAAGAACAAGAAGGAAAGAATTGTGCGAAAATGGGAGAGAGAAATATGAAGCATGAGAGGAGAAGATATAGGAAGAGAGAGGTCGTAACCACCTCAACCTCCCACCTCCTCAAATCACCCGACAAGCCTCTTCCTTTTCCTTTCTTGATGTTATAAAATTGAATTTGCATACATCTTGGCTAAGGTCTAAAGATCCTTTATTTGAGCATGATACAAAAATGTTTGACCATTTCTTTTTCTAGGACAATATTTTATCATGTGAGCCCTTTGAACTACACATTTTACATTGCTTGATAAATGTTTTTTTACAAGAGAGTACAAAAGCAAAATTCCATTTTATAAAAGATGTTCCCATGTTGAGCAAATTTTGTGCTTATATTTGCACTAATTTCCTGGTTATCATTCCTCCCACACTTAAGTGTGAAGCATCTCCGACCACGAACAAATTGGAGAAGAACCAAGATCAACACTTGAAAAATCTTCATCTTCAATATTCTTTTTATTTTCTTCATCGTCTTTGAATTGTCATTGGATAGGGAAGGAAAATAACAAACAAAAGAAAGACACAACTGGGTCGTAAAGCCTAAGTCACAAACACACCAAATAAAACCACAAGCAAAACCCAAAAGATAGGTCTCTCTAACAATTTTGCATGAAAAAATGGTAATACACTTAAGATATGGGGAAATAAAACTGTACTATGAAGCACATAAGAAAACCTAAAAAAAATATAAACATTAAGCACACCCTTATGAAGGATATTAAATTGGAGTTCTCGCACTTGGAAAAATATGTTTTAGAAAGAAAAGGAGGACAAGTCTTAAGAAAAAAAATTGAAAATTGAAAAAAAGAAAACTTAAGGAGATTCATTGTGTGTAACGGATGACAATCTTGGTAAAAGAAGGGTTGAATTGAGGGTAAGACGAAGATATGAACCACTAAAAATGGTTTTTTTTTCTAAACTTAATAATCAATGCCCTTGTTTTTTAAAAATAAATTTATATTTTTGTTGATGGATAAGGAGAGATGCTTGTTACCGCCGTGTGAAGATGAGGGGAGGGAAAAAATGAGGCATATAGTTTTGAATGTTGATAATGCTTCAAGACTATGACTCAGTTTTTGTGTCGTAAGCAATCATTGCTGATGTGGTGGAGGAACTGTGCAATGATAGAAGGCGTGTGGGTGTTCGCGCTTGTGAAGTAGCTGAGGCGGAGGCTCGTGCGGCAGCTGGAGTTGGTTCAAGGAGGTCGCTGTAGACACGGGAAGCCAGGCCCTGTTCTACACCAGCCTCTTAATCAACCTCCTACGAGGCCATGGCGTCCTCAAATATGACCAGAGGCTTCTATCGGACGACACCACCTCCTACCTCATCCGCTCCTATGCAATTACTTCCTTGGGTGGCGGCGGCCTTCTTAATTATTATTTTAGCATGTAGAAATGAGGAAGAATAAATAGCAAGAACATAGGTTTAACGACCCATCTTATTCTCTATCTTTTCAGTGATAAAGCCATTCTCTCCTTGACTTTAGAGAAATGATCTCTTCATCTTGAAGATGTAGCTAAGAATGGAGCTTTCCATGACCCAAATATGACCGCAAACCCTTTGAATCTCTTGCAGGTTTCATAGCCACCTCTTTTCCCGGCCAGTGCACCAAATGAACAGTACCCTGCCACAACACATCAGGAACCACAAATCGGCTAAGTGGAGGCTGCAAATGACTTGCTGGCCACTACAAAAACCAGCAAGATAACCCTCTTCTCCAAGAATCCATACTCTCATAACACACAAGAAAGAGGCATAGAAGAAATTGAGAAATCCAAACCATCCTCACCCTCTTCTTCTTCCTCATTCTCCACAAAAATGAGCATGAAGCATAAGAGAAAGAGACAAGAACAAGAAGGCAAGTGTTGTGCCAAAATGGGAGAGAGAGAAATGAAGCGTGAGAGGAGAAGATAAAGGAAGAGAGAGGGTGTAACCACCTCAACCTCCCACCTCCTCAAATCACCTGACAAGCCTCTTCCTTTTCCTTTCTTGATGTTATAAAATTGAATTTGCATACATCTTGGCTAATGTCTAAAAACCCTTTATTTGAGAATGAGGCAAAAGTGTCTGACCATCCCTTTTTCTAGGATAATATTTTATGATGTGAGCATTTTGAACTACACATTTTACATTGTTTCATAAATTTCTTTTACGAGAGAGTACAAAAGCAAAATGCCATTTCATAAAGGATGTTCCCATGTTGAGCACATTTTGTGCCTATATTTGCACTAATTTCCTGGCTATGATTCCTCCTATACTTAAGTGTGAAGCGTCTCCGACCGCAAACCAATTGGAAAAGAACCACGATCAACACTTGAAAAATCTTCATCTTCAATCTTCTTTTTCTTTTCTTCATCATCTTTGAATTGTCATTGGATAGGGAAGGAAAATAACAAACAAAAAAAAGACACAACTGGGTCGTAAAGCCTAGGTCACAAATACACCAAATAAAACCACAAGCAAAACCCAAAAGATAGGGCTCTTTAACAAATTTTCATTCAAAAATGGTATCACACTCAAGATACGGGGAAATAAAACTATACTACGAAGCACATAAGAAAGCGTGGAAAAAATATAAACATTAAGCACACCCTTATGAAGGATATTAAATCGGAGTTCTCGCACCTGGAGAAATATGTTTTAGAAAGAAAACGAAGGCAAGCTTGATGAAAAAAAAAGAATGAAAATTGACAAAAAGAAAGCTTAAGGAGATTCATTGTGTGTAATGGATGACAATCTTGGTAAAAGAAGGGTTGAATTGAGGGTAAGACGAATATATTAACCACTGAAAATGGTTTTTTTTTCTAAACTTAATAATCAATGCTCTTGTTTTTAACATTTTTTAAATCATTTTGTTGATGGATAAGGAGAGATGCCTGTAACTCTTGCGTGAAGATGAGGGGAGGGGAAAATGAGGCATATAATTCTGAATGTTGATGCTGCTTTAAGAGTATGACTAGGTTTCTGTGCCATAAGCGATCATTGATGGCCACAAGATGTGGCTGTTGATGTGATGGAGGAACCGTGCAATGATAGAAGGCGTGTGGGTGTTCAAGAACTGGGTGTTCAAGCTTGTGAAGCAGCCCAGGCACGAGCACCTGCGGCAGCTTGAGTGGGTTCAAGGAGGTAGCTCTCGAGACACAGGTAGCCAGAACCTATTCTACACCAGCATCTTCAGCAACCTCCTATGAGGCCATGGGGTCCTCAAATATGACCAGAGGCTCCTATCGGACAACACCACCTCCTATCTCATCTGCTTCTATGCAACTACTTCCTTGGGTGGTGGCAACCTTCTTAATAAATTTTTTAGTAGGTAGAAATGACGAAGAAGAAATAGCAAGAACATGGGTTTAACGACCCATCTTATTCTCCATCTTTTAAGTGATAAAGCCATTCTCTCCTTAACTTTAGAGAAATGATCTCTTTATCTTGAAGCTGTAGCTAAGAATGGAGCTTTCCATGACCCAAATATGACTACAAACCCTTTGAATCTCTTGCAAGTTTCATAGCCACCTCTTTCCCGTCCAGTGCACCAAATGAATAGCACCCTGCCATAGCACATCAGGAACCGCAAACGGGCTAAGTAGAGGTTGCAAATGACTTGCTGGCTACTACAAAAACCTGCAAGAAAACCCTCTTCTCCAAGAATCCATACTCTCATAGCGCATAAGAAAGAGGCACACAAGAAATTGAGAAATCCAAACCATCCTAACCCTCTTCTTCTTCCTCATTCTCCATAGAAATGAGCATGAAGCATAAGAGAAAGAGACAAGAAAAAGAAGGAAAATGTTGTGCCAAAATGGGAGAGAGAGAAATGAAGCGTGAGAGGAGAAGAGAGAGGGTGTGACCACCTCAACCTCCCACCTCCTCAAATCACCCGACAAGCCTCTTCCTTTTCCTTTCTTGATGTTATAAAATTGAATTTGCATACATCTTGGCTAAGGTCTAAAGACCCTTTTTTTGAGCATGAGGCAAAAGTGTTTGACCATCCCTTTTTCTAGGATAATATTTTTTGATGTGAGCCTTTCGAACTACACATTTTACATTGCTTCATAAATGTTTTTTACGAGAGAGTACAATAGCAAAATGCCAGTTCCTAAAGGATGTTCCCATGTTGAGCACATTTTGTGCCTATATTTGCACTAATTTCCTGGCTATGATTCCTCCTATACTTAAGTGTGAAGCATCTCCGACTGCAAACCAATTGGAGAAGAACCATGATCAACACTTGAAAAATCTTCATCTTAAATCTGCTTTTTCTTTTCTTCATCGTCTTTGAATTGTCATTGGATAGGGAAGGAAAATAACAAACAAAAAAAGAGACACAACTGGGTCGTAAGGCCTAGGTCACAAACACACCAAATAAAACCACAAGAGAAACCCAAAAGATAGGGCTCTTTAACAATTTTGCATGCAGAAATGGTATCACACTCAAGATACGGGGAAATAAAACTATACTATGAAGCACATAAGAAAGCTTGGAAAAAAATATAAACATTAAGCACACCCTCATGAAGGATATTAAATTGGAGTTCTCGCACCTGGAAAAATATGTTTTAGAAAGGAAGGAAAGTCTAATGAAAAAAAAGAGAGTGAAAATTGACAAAAAGAAAACTTAAGGAGATTCATTGTGTGTAATGGATGACAATCTTGGTAAAAGAAGGGTTGAATTGAGGGTAACATGAAGATATGAACCATTGAAAATGGTTTTTTTTTTCGAAACTTAATAATCAATGCCCTTGTTTAAAATTTTTTTAAATTAAACATTGTTGTTGATGGATAAGGAGAGATGCTTGTAACCGCCGCATGAAGATGAGGGGAGGGAAAAATGAGGCATATAATTCTGAATGGTAATGTTGCTTCAAGAGTATGACTAGGTTCTGTGCCATAAGAGATCATTGATGGCCACAAGATCTGGTTGCTATTGTGATGGAGGAACTGTGCAATGATAGAAGGTGTGTGGGTGTTCAAGAACGGGGTGTTCACGCTTATGAAGCAGCCGATGCGGGAGATCGTGCGGCAGCTGGAGTGGGTTCAAGGAGGTCGCTCTGTAGACACGGGTAGCCAAAACCTGTTCTACACCAGCCTCTTCAGCAACCTTTTGTGAGGCCATGAGGTCCTCAAATCTAACCAGAGGCTCCTATCAGACGACACCACCTGCTACCTCATCTGCTCCTATGCAACTACTTCCTTTGGTGGTGGCAACCTTCTTAATAAAATTTTTAGTAGGTAGAAATGACGAAGAAGAAATAGCAAGAACATGGGTTTAATGACCCATCTTATTCTCCATCTTTTCAGTGATAAAGCCATTCTCTCCTTGACTTTAGAGAATGGATCTCTTCATCTTGAAGATGTGGCTAAGAATGGTGCTTTCCATGACCCAAATATGACCGCAAACCCTTTGAATCTCTTGCAAGTTTCATAGCCACCTCTTTCCCGACCAGTGCACCAAATGAACAGCACCCTGCCACAGCACATTAGGAACCACAAATCTGCTAAAGTAGAGGTTGCAAATGACTTGCTGGCTACTACAAAAACCTGTAAGAAAACCCTCTTCTCCAAGAATCCATACTCTCATAACACAGAAGAAAGAGGCACACAAGAAATTGAGAAACCCAAACCTTCCTCACCCTCTTCTTCTTCCTCATTCTCCATAAAAATGAGCATGACGCATAAGAGAAAGAGACAAGAACAAGAAGGCAAGTGGTGTGCTAAAATGGGAGAGAGAGAAATGAAGCGTGAGAGGAGAAGATAAAGGAAGAGAGAGGGCGTAACCACCTCAACTTCCCACCTCCTGAAATCACCCGACAAGCCTCTTCCTTTTCCTTTCTTGATGTTATAAAATTGAGTTTGCATACATCTTGGCTAAGGTCTAAAGACCTTTATTTGAGCATGAGGCAAAAGTGTTTGTTCATCCCTTTTTCTAAGACAATATTTTATGATGTGAGCCTTTCGAACTACACATTTTACATTGCTTCATAATTTTTTTTACAAGAGAGTACAAAAGCAAAATGCCATTTCATAAAGGATGTTCCCATGTTGAGCACATTTTGTGCCTATATTTGCACTAATTTCCTGGCTATGATTCCTCCTACACTTAAGTGTGAAGCGTCTTCGACCGCAAACCAATTGGAGAAGAACCACAATCAACACTTGAAAAATGTTCATCTTCAATCTTCTTCTTTTTTTCTTCATCATCTTTGAATTGTCATTGGATAGGGAAGGAAAATAACAAACAAAAAAAAGACACAATTGGGTCGTAAAGCCTAGGTCACAAACACACCAAATAAAACCACAAGCGAAACCCAAAAGATAGGGCTATTTAACAATTTTGCATGCAGAAATGGTATCACACTCAAGATACGGGGAAATAAGAGTATATTATGAAGCAGATAAGAAAACCTGGAAAAAATATAAACATTAAGCACACCCTCATGAAGGATATTAAATTGGAGTTCTCGCACCTCGAAAAATATGTTTTAGAAAGAAAAGGAAGGCAAGTCTCATGAAAAAAAAGAGAGTGAAAATTGACAAAAAGAAAACTTAAGGAGATTCATTGTGTGTAATGGATGACAATCTTGGTAAAAGAAGTGTTGAATTGAGGGTAGGACGAATATATGAACCACTAAAAAGGAGATTCATTGTGTGTAATGGATGACAATCTTGGTAAAAGAAGTGTTGAATTGAGGGTAGGACGAATATATGAACCACTAAAAAGGGTTTTTTTTTTCTAAACTTAATAATCAATGGCCTTGTTTAAAATTTTTTTTAAAAACATTGTTGTTGATGGATAAGGAGAATGCTTGTAACTGCTGCATGAAGATGAGGGGAGGGAAAAATGAGGCATATAATTCTGAATGCTAATGTTGCTTCAAGAGTATGACTAGGTTTCTGTGCCGTAAGCGATTATTGATAGCCACAAGATGTGGTTGCTGTTGTGATGGAGGAACCGTGCAATGATAGAAGGTGTGTGGGTGTTCAAGAACGGGGTGTTCATGCTTGTGAAGAAGCCAAGGCGGGAGCCCATGTAGCAGCTGGAGTGGGTTCAAGGAGGTTGTTGTGGACACGGGCAGCTAGACCCTGTTCTACACCAGCCTCTTAATCAACCTCCTACGAGGCCATGGCATGCTCGAATATGACTAGAGGCTCCTATCGGACGACACCACCTTCTACCTCATCTGCTCCTATGCAACTACTTCCTTGGGTGGTGGTGGCCTTCTTAATAATTATTTTAGCGGGTAGAAATGACGAAGAATAAATAGCAAGAAAAAGGGTTTAACAACCCATCTTATTCTCCATCTTTTCACTGATAAAGCTATTATCTCCTCGACTTTAGAGAACTAATCTCTTGATCTTGAAGATGTAGTTAGGAATGGAGCTTTCCATGACCCAAATATGATCGGAAACCCTTTGAATCTCTTGCAAGTTTCATAGCCACCTCTTTCTTGGCTAGTGGACCAAATGAACGGCACCCTGCCACATCACATCAAGAACCAATGGAGGCATTTTACCCCCCTTTTGGAGCCAATGGAGGCATCATATTGGCATTCTGAGCAGCATAGAGGAATGTATTATTTTATACACATTTTACCCTACAAGAGTTTTATCTTCTCATAATGCAGGAATAAACTGACAGGCTTCATATCTATTAGTATTCTTCTACATTTTCTAATTCTTTTTGGGACTCATCTTCTACATGTTCAATTTCTTCAAACCCCTTCTCTTCCACCTACTCCTCTCGCTAAATCTCCCTTCATCATGCCGTCTCTTACCCCCATGGTGGACTTTCGACGCCAAACGCTTCAATACTGTGCTAGTGGAAGTTTATGCTACCATCATAGGTGAATTCCGGAAGATATTTGGGCTGATTTGGGGTTGATATCTTCAGCCATATTCAGAGAATTAGCTACATCAGTATTCTTTTAATTCATTTCTTACTCTACATAAGACATATTGTCAAAATATGCAAGTATTATGTGCCTCTATGGCAGGGCAATGTTTGTAGATCATTCATAGATGCTTCGAGTTGAACTAAGAGGAGATTTTTCTCTTATTTCTTGGCTGTGCTAACTTATCCTTATCAAGAACTCAATTTGAAGCTCTCTTAAAGCAAGTCTCTTTGCCCTACAAGCCTTGTAATTGACTCATAAGCTTTTGTCCCAAACAGTTTACATTGAATGTAATCATGCAAAGTTGATTCATGCTATGGCATTGTGTATGAATGATGGGATGGAGAGTAGTTTATGTTACATGATAGCATATTGTACTTGATTTTATAATTTGTGATTGCTCTTATAGTCAAGAAACTAAGCTTGATTTGAGTTAGAACTTATGAGATAATACTCTTGTGATCTTTGCTAAGAACATGCAGTTTGAAGCTCTATTAACATCTTCAAGAACTTGGCTTGAAACCTTCAACCCTTCTCTTATCTCTATCATCTCTAGAGTCTAAGCTCTTGAATCCCCATACATTCTTCTCTCTCAAACCCCTGTGATTGACCGTGAAGTACCTCTTGAACCTTTAAACATTAACTATAATCTACTTATCTCTTGAAGATACATCTCTATCTATCTTATCTAGTTTTCTTGCCAAACCCTTGTGGTGACCTTCAACCCTATGCATTGTGACATTGGTGAACCTGACGTGAAAGTCTAAGATAACTTCAAGATGGGGGATTCTTCAGGAGATATTCTACAACAATTGGTGTGCATACTGCAGCAAACTCAACAACAACAAATCCAAATGTTACAACAACAACAACAAAGGAAAGACAAAGAGAAGATTGATTCCACAGCTATCAAGGCCCTTGAGGAAGTTGGGCAGGATTTAAAAGAATTTAATGGTCAAAATATCTCTGTTTTCTTCAAGGAAGAATCCATGGTCTTTTTCAGCGAGATGTGGATTGGGCTGCATTCAAAAAAGCCCTACACGAAGAATTCTTCTTAAAAGACTCCAGCCTAATGATGAAGAGAAGTTTCACTGATTGGGTTGAGAAACCCAACAAAGGTTTAGCTGCAACAGCTTTATACCATGAGTTTGAAAGTAAATTTGGACAACTTGATGTTGAAGACCAACAAAGTATGGAAGGTCAGAAGATTGAATTACTTCTTAAGGCTGCAGATCCCATTCTGCAAGAGAAGCTTGCTGATCACCTAGAAGATGCTACCTCCGAATCAAGAGTCAAGACTGCATGGAGGACATATGTTACTGATGCAATTAACATGATTGCTTGAAGAGAGCGGATGCGACTAAGATTGGGATCTACTTCAACTTCATCAACTCCATTGATGGAGCTTGTTCCACCTTCAAAATCCCCTATTCCTTTGACTAATCAACCAACTCTTTCTTCTTCTGTTCCTTCTAAAAATGATGTCATGGATGAACTTATTAAAAGCATGTGCGACCTTCATTTGAATCTTACAGAAATTAGTTCCAAGATGGAGAAGCTGGATGTCAAAGTTGAAGAACGAGGATGATCATCAATTCAAAGACCCATGAGAGAAGGCTTTAAGAGGCATTGTATTTGGTGTGATAGGCAACAACATGATAAGAGGGAGTGTTTTGCCTTCCGTGAGGCTAAAGCACAGAAGCTCCTCTTTTGGAAAGATGAAAAAATTCATGCAGCTGAAACTCATCTTCCACTAGAGCCAAATTTTGGTAATGGTGGAATGAAGAAAAGATTAGAAGATTTAGCTGTAAAGAATGGCAACGCAGCAATTGATTCAGCTACCTATGGGTTGCAAATTGAACCAATTAAATCAAATTTGAAAGCATGTAAAGCTAATATGCAATCTAAAGTATGGATACAGGCACTATATTAAATGGAACGTGGTAGAGTAGCTAAAGAAGATTTGGCTAACACCAGTCAGTGCATTCGAGGAATAACTGGTTGGAAAGAACCAGTAGATTCTTTTTTTGCCTTTGCACATTTGGCTGATGTCAATCATAAATAAGTCTTGATTGAAGAAAAGAGAAGATGAGAAGATGAACCACGGCCTTTCTCTCCTAGCCCTCCGAAACAGGTAAGTAGAAGAACGCCTGAACAACCAAAGCTTACTGAAAATATAACCCCAGATCAAGAGATGGAAGATGCGCCACAAACAAAGAAGACCGAAGGAAAGAACAAAGGCAAGAAGCCAGGCTATAAATTGTAGTCTGACATAGAATTTGCAATGAGTCCTAAAAGAATGAATTTTAGGAAGCAAAATTGAATTCACCTTAGGCGAAATTCTTAGAACTGCCAAATGTGAATTCCATGATGTAATTATTAATGTAATAAAAAGAAAAAGACAATATGCTGGTGATGAAGTTGAAGAAACAGTGCATGCCTTTTTGCAAGTTCTTCGAGTTTTTGTGCAAGATGAAGAGAAGCTGACTTCACAATGAATTCATCTTGAAGCAGTTAAATAATTAATTGCAACAATTGAAGCTGAAGACAAAGAAAGCATGAATGCAAAAATTAAAGAAGTGAAAGCTGAAAATGTAATGGTTGGCTAGTCCAAACCAGTTGGGTAGCCCACCTCTAAAAAAGAAGGCCATCTACAATACATGCATGAGGAGGAAGAGGCTCGGTTCATTCCAAGCAGTCACTACTTGATGTTAGGAGGCATATTTCACGGTGGATTTCGTGCCACGGTGGATTTCGTGAGGTTTTACGGTGGTTTCCATAAACTTTGTTGACCGGGGCTCATACACAAAGTGGATTCTTTGTGCGAGAAGTTGATGGGGAAGCTTATCCTTTTCGGGCGTTTCATTAATTTAGTGTGTACATGGGTGATTCCATAGCGGGTGATTCTGCAAAATACATATTAAACTAATAAATGTTTATGAGTTTAGAGTGCGCACTCGTAATAAATTAAGGTTAGGATTGATTTCTAACCAGTTGATTTATTTATGTAGCTGAAGACTACTAGGTATTCACTTTTGTCGGTTTAATTGTATTATTTTACTAACGATTGTGAATGCTTCAGTTGATGTATAGAGATAGCAGCAGTGGCGGAGGAAAGCACTGGAGGATAGCGTGTATTCGAGTTATCACTTATATTTTGATGGGCGCATACCTTAGGCATGGCGCCTATATTTTGTCACGCCTATTTATTAAGGCATTGGATATTTATTTATTATTTTGTATGTGCATGGGCGCACGATTATGATGTTTGTATTTGGACATTGTATTGGGTATGCCTGACTCTTTGGGCGCCTGCCCATTAGCTTTATTTCTATTTTGTGCTAAAGCAAACTCAAAAGCCAAAAGCGTGCTATTTTGTAATTTGGGCTATTATTTGAGCTTGAAGATGATTAATACATAAAATATATGCTTTGTGGAGCGCTCACACAAGGCATGGGGGGAGATTGCACCCAATTGATCTCTTGTTCATGTCGTGCATGCTTTCTACCTTGAGTTTTGTGCAAAAAGTAGAGTTCTTTTGTTCTTGGGGACCTTCCAGCATTCACTACGTGAGCATACAGCATCCGATCTGTGCACCAGTGGTATCAGAGCGAAGTTGAGATCGAGAGCTTCCAATCGCTACCCATCTTGTGCGAAGGCGGAGCTCCTGGAATGATCGAGATCTATAGTTAGTCTCATCGCAAATGGTTGGTACGGGTGGATTCCTGGCGGTCAAGAACCTCTGTCTACAGCCTCTGATCGCGAAGGACCGGCCTGAGGAGGCGGAGGACCACATCAACATCTCCTTTTATCAAGTCGTTCTCTCAGAGATCAGAGATAAGTTTCATATTCTTCATAAAGTTTAAAAGCTTCAAAACTAAGCTTTTAAAAAGCTTAGCCAACCTAATTGCAAAATCGGCGGCATCAGGAGAGGATCATCGTAATTTTCGCGCTGAAAAACGGCCCTCTCCCCCTAAAATTCAACGTCGTTGACAGATTAAGCTTCAAGCTTAATCACTCAAGTCCAAAATCATACAAATCTTCAAAGTTGATCAAGTTCCATAAGTTTTGCAACTTCGCAAGTCAATCAAGTCATCAGAAGTCAGAACTGACTTATGCCAAAAACTCCCATAAGGACTGTTCCTGTGCAGAAGCACTGAACTGCAAAGTTGATCCCTGAAGACTCTGTTTGCATACGCAGACTTGCTGAACCAGTTTCAGCACGCGCAGAAGGTCATACACAGATTTTACGAAGATTTCAAATCCCGCAACTGTAAAAGTCGAAGACCGTGGAAGCCAAACAAAAATTTATAAGCCTTGTACACCCGACTTTGAGCTACGCTCATCCCGTTAATTGGATTTTGAGAGTGTGAGGTCTTTTGAATTTTTACAGGATGAGGGAACAAAATATGGATGATTTAATGGCTGAAGATGATCTTCCTAAACCTACCATGGAACAAAAATTGGATTTAATTATGATACAGTTGGACAAAGAACGAAGAGCCCGGCAAGCCTTGCAAGTTCAATTGGCCAATTTACAACAATCGACTACTGACAAAGATGGACCACAACCTGAAGATCTTATTCGACGAACCATTGATGCGACTCTGGAAGCTCAATCCATCCGCAAAGAAACAAAGATAAGTAAAAGAAATTTCAAATTTCGTACTTTCAATGGCATTCGAGATGGAAAAACTGTTCTTGCATTCATCTGTCAATTTGATGATTACTTTCATGAAGAGACATACGCTAAAAAAGATAAAATCAAGTGTGTCACTAATCATTTAGTGGATAGAGCATCTCTTTGGTGGACCGTGGTTCGTAAGAGCATAGATTGTCCCACTACCTGGGAGAGTTTCAAAACGAAGTTTATGCAGAATTTCCTTCCTCCACAATTCCATGAAAAAGCCATAAAACAATGGGACCTTCTTCAGCAAAGAGATCATGAGCCTATTTCCCAGTACACCGAACGCTTTTGGAATACCTTACTTCAATTACGCATGCTTGAAGACGTACCTGAAGCGACTCACAAGCGCAAGTATAGCTCTGGATTACTTGGGCATTACTACGCTGAAGTCAATATGTTCAAGCTTGCAACTCTTAAAGATGCAATTTCTTTAGCTCATGACACTAAAGACAAGATTCGAGGAAGAGACAAGCATCCACAACAATTTCAAGCAAATGGTAACTATGGTTCTAAGAAATTCAATTCAAATTTTAGAAGATTCAATCAAAGTCGATTTCCTTCATCATCTTTCCGTAAGTCTTGGATAAAACCACTTGCCTTGCCATCAAATACCAATCAAAACCCTAAGCCATCTTCACAGCCAAATCCTAATATTCCTAGACTTCCTGCCATTGCAAACAATGTATCTAAAGCCAAACCTATAGTGTGTTACAAATGCCATCAACCTGGACATCTAGCAGCCAATTGCCAATCGAAGAAGCCACCTATCCATATCAACTATCTTGGCGCAATGGAAGATGAAGAACATGAGGAAATGCCTGACTTTACGGAAGATGAGGATGACGTTACTACTCCTTCGGATACTTTACCAGGTATGCCAACTCCACATTCTTTGTTGACAATTAAATGTTTAGTTCATGAAAAAGAAAAGATTATTTTGCATGATGATGGTAGTACACATGATTTTATTTATGCAAAGTTAGTGAAAGAATTGAAATTACAAACTATTCCTACGCATTATCGCATTAAAGCAGCATTCTTAGACACAAGATATAATGGAACACAAGAGGTGCATGATTTAGAAATTCAAATGAAATAAGGAATTTTCTAGTTGTACCATTACAATCCAGTGATATTATCTTAGGTATGCCTTGGCGTCATCAGCATAATCTTGACATAGGTTATTCCATGCATTCAATTAAAATTCATTTTCAAGGAAAACACATTACATTGTATGGTACGCACGCATCTAATAATTTTCCACTGCTTACTCATACTCAAGCTTAACGTGCATTACGCAAAAGTAGTAAATCTTATCTAATTTGGGTGAATGAACTTCAAGCTAAAGAAAAACATATGCACCCTAGGCATAAAGACTTCCTTGCACAATTTAAAGATTGTTTTGCTGAGGACTTACCACTTGGACTACCTCCTTCATGTCCTGAAGACCACAAGATAGATTTAATTCCTGGTACACAACCACCCTGTAAAGCGCCATATAGGCATAACTAGATTGAACATAAAGAAATTCAAAATCAAGTTGAGGAATTATTAAACAGAGCATTAATTAGACCTAGTAGTTCTCCATTTGGTGCACCTATTTTATTGGTAAAGAAGAAGAATAATACTTATCGTATGTGCATTGATTATCGTGCCCTAAATAAGATTACTGTAAAGAATAGATATCCAATTCCTAGGGTAGATGATCTTATGGATAAACTACAAGGTTCTGCCATATTTAGTAAAATAGATCTTAAATCTGGTTATCATCAGGTGAGATTAGATAAATCTGATATATTTGATGCCTTTTGGATTGACTAATGCACCTGCTACATTTAGTAGAATGATGAATCACATATTTTTGAAATATCAGCTTTGTGTTGTAGTATTCTTGATGATATCTTGGCATTCAGTAAAAATGAGAAAGAGCATTATGAACATCTGTCTTTGGTTTTCAAGTTGTTGAAAGATAATCAATTGTATGCTAATCCGAAAAAGAGTGAGTTCTTTCAAACAAAAATTGAATATCTAGGTTATATTGTGTCATCAGAAGGTATTAAGGTTGACCCTAAGAAGATAGAAGCAATATTGAACTGGCCTATACCCAAAAATGTGCATGAGTTACGTTCTTTTCTAGGTCTTGCTAGTTTTTACAGGAAGTTTGTGCGAAATTTTTCATTACTTGCTTTGCCTTTGACTAAACTTTTAAAGAAAGGTATTGTTTATCATTGGTCTGAAAATCAACAGAAATCTTTTGATTTATTGAAACATGCATTAACCCATGCTCCTGTATTACAACTACCTGATTTTAATAGACCATTCTTTTTAGTGGTTACTGATGCTAGCGGATTTGGAATAGGAGCCGTACTTATGCAAGATAATCATCCCATAGCCTATTCTAGTTGTAAACTGAAACCATCCGAACTTAAATATTCCACATATGATAAAGAATTGTTAGCTGTTGTATAAGCTTTAAGACAATGGAAACATTACTTAATGGGTTCTGAGTTTATGATTAAGATTGACCAACAAAGCATTAGACATCTCCTTAGTCAACCCCAAATATCTGACCGACATATCAAATGGGCAGCTTTCATTCAGAGTTTCCATCCCCTTATCCAATATCAACTAGGTAAAGAAAATGTAGTGGCCGATGCATTAAGTAGAAGACCGACCATTCATAATATCTTTGTTATATCATTTGATTCTCTAACCCCTATGAAAGATACTTATCATCAGGACATTACTTTTCATGCTGATTGGAATAAATTAGTTGGAAATAACTGGATTCCTATTGATTCGCTGTCTTACAATGATGGATTCATGTTTTATGAAAAGAGATTATGTGTTATAGTTCCATTTAGATCTTTTATTTTGAATGAGATTCATTGTCCTCCATATCAAGGTCATAGAGGTATCATATCTACTTTACGTACATTAACTGAAGATTTTTACTGGCCACATATGGACTTTGATGTATCTAACTTTGTTTCTGAATGTTTGGTTTGTCAAAGAGTTAAGAGACATCATGGTAAACAGTATGGGTTACTTATGCCTTTATCTATTCCATCAAGACCATGGGAATAGATTTCTATGGATTTTATTACTGGTTTACCTAACATTAAAGCTAACCATGATATGATTTGGACTGTTGTAGACAGGTTTAGTAAACAAGCATATTTCATTCCATGTAAGAAAACTTTAACAGCATCTTAGGCAGCACAATTATTTTTGAAAACTGTTTTCACTAATCATAGATTACCAAAAGTTATTATTTCTGACCGTGATTCTAGATTTTGTAATAACTTTTGGATTACTTTGTTTGCTAACCTAGGAACAAAGATTGATTTTTCATCTGCATTTCATCCTGAAACTAATGGACAAACAGAAGCCAGTAACAGTACTATTTTAGATCTTTTACGTGCTTACACTATTTCTAAACCACAGACATGGGATACACATTTACATTTACTGCAGTTTGCATATAACAATACACCACACACAGCTACAAAGAAAGCATCGTTTGAAGTGATTTATGGTTATAGATTGTCTACACGTGTTGCATCTTTATCAAATAGAATTCAGAGTGCTGATGATATTGCTAACATGCATGCTACTATTTTTGATGAGGTTAAAGACATGATTGCCAAAGCCCAGCAATCATATACAAAACAAGCGAATAAGAAAAGACAGGCCATGAATTTCAAAGTTGATGACTATGTTTGGTTGAGAATAGAAAAACATAGATTACAAAGTGTAGATAAATACCCAGTTGTGAAATTAGCACCTAGATTCTATGGACCATTTAAGATCATTTACAAAATCAATGACAATGCATTCAAGTTAGAACTACCACCTCACTGGAAAATTCACAACACCTATCACATTAGTTTATTACGACCCTTTAGAGGCCAATTACCTGTACACCCTGTTTATGAAAACCCATCTTTGTTAGATGAAGAGACTGAAATACTTGAACCTGAAGCTATCATAGATACTGACTTTATGACCACTAGAACTGGCCGTAGATATTCTAGATATTTGGTCAAGTTTAAAAACCATCCTATTGAAGAGGCTCAATGGATGCATGCTAGAGACTTAAATGCTTTCCCCACTTTGTTAGCTCCACATTGAGCTAATAGCAATTGAGGACAATTGCTATCCCACCCCGGGGGTATGATGTCAGGAGGCATATTTCACGGTGGATTTCGTGCCACGGTGGATTCCGTGAGGTTTTACGGTGGATTATGTAAACTTTGTTGACCGAGGCTCATATACAAAGTGGATTCTTTGTGCGAGAAGTTGATGGGGACGCTTATCCTTTTCGCGCACTTCATTAATTTAGTGTGTACATGGGTGATTCCATAGCGGGTGATTCCGCAAAATACATATTAAATTAATAAACATTTATGAGTTTAGAGTGCGCACTCGTAATAAATTAAGGTTAGGATTGATTTCTAACCAGTTGATTTATTTATGTAGTTGAAGACTGCTAGGTATTCACTTTTGTCGGTTTAATTGTATTATTTTACTAACGATTGTGAATGCTTCAGTTGATGTGTAGAGATAGCAGCAGTGGCGGAGGAAAGCATTGGAGGATAGCGTGTATTCGAGTCATCACTTATATTTTGATGGGATCATACCTTAGGCATGGTGCCTATATTTTGTCACGCCTATTTATTAAGGCGTTGGATATTTATTTATTATTTTGTATGCGCATGGGCGCATGATTATGATATTTGTATTTGGACATTGTATTGGGTATGCCTGACTCTTTGGGTGCCCGCCCATTAGCTTTATTTCTATTTTGTACTAAAGCAAACTCAAAAGCCAAAAGCGTGCTATTTTGTAATTTGGGCTATTATTTGAGCTTGAAGATGATTAGTACATAAAATACATGCTTTGTGGAGCACTCACACAAGGCATGGGGGGAGATTGCACCCAATTGGTCTCTTGTTCATGTCGTGCATGCTTTCTACCTTGAGTTTTGTGCAAAAAGTAGAGTTCTTTTGTTCTTGGGGACCTTCTGACGTTCACTATGTGAGCATACAACATCCGATCTGTGCACCACTACTCCCGTACACATGGAGCAAGAGCAACAATGGAGACATCCGTCAAAATTGGAGAAAACGAAACACCATGTATTGCACTCTTAGACCATGGCTCGGAGATAAATGTCATGGCAAGGAGTCTCTAGGAAAGTGGTGGATGGCCCATAGATGTTGATCCATGTTGACGAATGAGAGCTGTAAACAACTCTTCTGGAGAGTTATATACTGCATGTCCTAATGTGCATGTAACTATTGGAGACATAAAATATAATTTTCACTTTTTTGTTCAAGACTCTTGTAGTTACCCTATCATTCTTGGGCAACCTTACATTTCTAAAGCCCGCTTGGAAACAAAAGCTCTTGATGATGGTTCTTCCTATGCTCGAATCCGAAGCAAGGATAATGAATGAGCTGTCCAATTTCTTATTGTGTGTGTTAACCATAATCGAAACAGAGATTGACTGCGTGATTATTCTGTGCCTCCTAATGCCTGAGAATTCAAGGGTTTTCGAGCTGCACTACTATAAAAGGAGGCTATGGCAGTGCATCATGTAAAAAGATTGAACCTCCTTGTGCTACAAAAATTGAGTCTCTAGCAAATCTGTATGTATGTACAACCAATAGTATGGGTTGTTATAAGTCTCTTCCAGCCATGACTAAAGCTGAAAGAAAATATTTATGTCATGTAAAAAGGGTGTTGAAAACTTATGACATGATGGCTGAAATATATGCAGCTGCTTATACAAAAAATCACATTGAAAATTAGTCCAGAGTACATTGGATTTTTATCAAACAATTCAAGAATTTGTTGAGTAGGAAGACATTGGTTTACTTAACAAGGTTAAAGCACAAGTGGAGACAAAATACAAGACGGTGGATAAGAAAGTCAAGCTTATGGCAGTCCCACTGCCTCCTGAAAGTGAAGGGCTATCTAATAGGGTAGCAAATCAGCTAAGTCTTCGTGATCCTTCCAACATTGGTCACAAGTTCACATTTGAAAGTATAAAATAGCTCAAAATAGGTAAAAATTATTTCCTTTCACCGGCTGAAAAACACTCTTTTATGCAAATGCTAATGAAACATGAAAAATATTTTGCATTTCAACCAAGTGAAATAAGCTGTGTGGATCCAAATATTGTGGCTCCTATGGTCATTTTTACGGTCCCACATGTGCCTTGGGACCTCAAGCCTATTCCTGTTCCAAGGGAACATTTGCCCAAATTACTGGAACTTCTAAATGAAAAGATCAAAATGAAGATCTTAGAACCTTCTTTAGCACCTTACTCAAATCGATGGTTTACCGTACCCAAGAAAAATGGATCTTTACGATTCATCCAAGATCTACAGCCTGTTAATCATGTCACAATCCAAAATGTTGGTTCGGGTCCAATTGTTGACGAGTTTGCTAAAGCTTTTGCAGGTAGAGCAATTTATTCTATGGGCGACCTATATTCAAGATATGACCAATTTTAGCCTTCATTAGAAAGCTGAGACATTACCACAATGAAGACACCTCTTGGATTGGTCCGCATGTGCACTCTACCACAAGGTGCAACAAACTCTGTAGCCCATATGATGAATGCCATATGCACAAAGTCTTAAGGGACTTTATTCCACAACTTACTCTTCCATTTCTTGATGATGTACCTATCAAGGGATGTGAATTCAATGAAAAGAATGAGGAGCTTGACGAAGATGGCTGCAAGACATTTGTAGTTAACCATATTCATGATTGTGACAAGATTTTGACAAGGCTAGAAGAGGTATATCTTACCCTTTCTAGAGCTAAGTCAATTTTTGGAGTAGAAGAAGTCCTAGTGGTCGAACATTTGTGTGGGCCCTATGAACGTAAACCTTCACCAATCAAGATAGATGCCATCAATAGAAATGCAAGAAGAATGCACAAATATTTTAGAGGTGAGAAGATTTCTTGGCGCATGTGTATTGTATCTCTTATGGATACCACATTTTACTCATGTCACCGAAAATATTTATCAATTATTAAGAAAAGGCCAAAGATTCTATTGGGGGAAAGAACATACTCTCACTATACACAAACTAAAGAAGTTGTTAATTTCAGCCCCCACTCTCAAAAGGGCTGATTATTCAAATGGTCAACCCACTCTCAAAAGGGAAATCCATCATCCTTACTGTGGATACAAGTCCCATTGGGATAGGATGGGTTGTTGGCCAAGAATACCTTGAATGTAATAGGTATGCAATTCGTTTTGGAGCAAAGGTTCTCAATGAACATCAAAGAAGGTATACATTGAAGCTTTAGTGAAGTTTGGCTATGGCTTCCTAGATTAGGGTTTTGACCTAGCCTGGTTTTTGCAGATTGTAGGAGCTATAGTGGATCATTTTGAAAACTTTTTGTAATGGAAATGAAGTTCATCTGATGCTCTATCAAAGCCCTATGCTAATCATCTAGGTTGTTGCTGATTCGCTATACGTAAAGCTGGAGAACGTGAACAGGCACAATTTTGACAATGATCATGAATTTTTGTAATATCGGGCTAGTTGAGCAATAATGTTGGTGTTTGATGTGCTAGGCAGTAGCCCCCAGAGCTAGGGAGCAATCCCCTAGAAGGAAGCAATTCGAGTTATGCTTTGTAGGGGGAGATCAAGAAGCTCAATCAGAGATAGGTGTAGATTTGGTTATGGCAGACATAGAACAAAGCCTGAGAAAATTGATAATGTTGAGCTTGTGGCAGGGCAATGCTGAAGTTTCAAGAGATATAGAGAAGCTTCAGTAGTAGGGAACACTTATCCAAAAGGAATCTTGGTATGATTTGGCTGGTAGAGAGAGATATGAGAGCTTCCAATAGGCAGGGTACTGCTAGCTATGGCTACCACAAGGTCAAGTGGAGAAGGAGTGGGAGATGAGGTCCTGTACTTATCTTGAGCTCAAGCTAAGCTAGATGAGAGCAAAATGGAGTTGTGCCATGCTCAATTGCACTTTGATACCATGTAAAAAGACGTGGATCTAGAGCATGGCAAAAGCTATGGTGGATGGAAGATGAAGACCAAAATCATGATGACATAGACAAGTAGAGACCAACTGTTACATTAGTGAATTAGGTTCCAAGATGGCACCTTGGACTCATAAACACAATCTTGTGCATTGGATTGACAAGTACAAGACTGACACTAACTGATAAAGAAAAGCATCATCATGTATTCGTTCATATGAAAAGTGGTAGTCAAGTATAATGCTTTATAGTTGTTGGATGTGTAGCAGTTTTCCCTTTCTGTGCATATGGGATACAACCTCATACAAAGAGGCCACAGTTGTTGGATGTGTAGCAGTTGTTGGATGTGTAGCAGCTTTCCCTTTTTGTGCATATGCACCTCAACCTCCCACCTCCTCAAATCACCCGTCAAGCCTCTTCCTTTTCCTTTCTTGCCTTTATTTGAGCATCCCTTTTTCTCGAACAATATTTTATCATGGGAGCCTTTTGAATTACACATTTTACATTGCTTCATAAATGATTTTTTACGAGAAAGTACAAAAGAAAAATGCCAATTCATAAAAGATGTTCCCATGTTGAGCACATTTTATGCCTATAGTTGCACTAATTTCTTGGTTATCATTCCTCCCACACTTAAGTGTGAAGTGTCTCTGACCGCGAACAAATTGGAGAAGAACCACGATCAACACTTGAAAAATCTTCATCTTCGATCTTCTTTTTCTTTCTTCATCGTCTTTGAATTGTCATTGGATAGGGAAGGAAAATAACAAACAAAAGAAAGACACAACTAGGTCGCAAAGCCTAGGTCACAGACACACCAAATAAAACCACAAGAAAAACGCGAAAGATAGGGCTCTTTAACAATTTTGCATGCACAAATGGTAACACATTCAAGATATGGGGAAATAAAACTCTACTATGAAGCACATAAGAAAACTTGAAGGAAATATAAACATTAAGCACACCCTTATGAAGGATATTAAATTGGAGTTCTGGCACTTGGAAAAATATGTTTTAGAAAGAAAAGGAAGGCAAGTCTTATGAAAAACAAAACAATGAAAATTGACCAAAAGAAACTTAACAAGATTCATTGTGTGTAATGGATGACAATCTTGGTAAAAGAAGGGTTGAATTGACGGTAAGACGAAGATATGAACCCCCGAAAAGGGTTTTTGTTTCTAAACTTAATAATCAATGCCCTTGTTATTGATTTTTTTAAAAATCATCGTTGTTGATGGATAAGTAGACATGCCTATAGCTACCGCATGAAGATGAGCGGAGGGAAAAATGAGGCATATAATTCTGAATACTGATGCTGCTTCAAGAGTATGACTAGGTTTCTATGCCATAAGTGATCATTGATGGCTCCAAGATCTAGTTGTTGATGTGATGGAGGAACCGTGCAATGATAGAAGGTGTGTGGGTGTTCAAGAATGGGGTGTTCACGCTGGTGAAGTAGTCAATGTGGGAGCCGTGCGTCAGCTGGAGTGGGTTAAGGAGGTCGCTCTAGAAACAGGCAGTTAGACCCTATAATACACCAGCTTCCTCACCAACCTCTTGCAAGGCTATGGCATCTTCGAATCAGACCAAATGCTCCTATTGGATGACACCACCTCCTACCTCATCCGCTCCCATGCAACTACTTCCTTGGGTGGTGGCGGCCTTCTTAATAATTATTTTTGCAAGTAGAAATGACGAAGAATAAATAGCAAGAATAGGGGTTTAGTGACCCATCTTATTCTCCATCTTTTCGTTGATAAAGGCCATTCTCTCCTTGGCTTTAGAGAACTGATCTCTTCATCTTGAAGATGTAGCTAACAATGGAGCTTTCCATGGCCCAAATTTGACTGCAAAACCTTTGAATCTATTGCAAGTTTCATAGCTACCTCTTTCCTGGCCAGTGCACCAAATGAACAGCACCCTGCCATAGCATATCAGGAACCGCAAACTGGCTAAGTAGAGGCTGCAAATGACTTGTTGGCTACTACAAAAACATACAAGAAAACCCTCTTCTCCAAGAATCCATACTCTCATAACACACAAGAAAGATGCACACAAGAAATGGAGAAATCCAAACCATCCTCACCCTCTTCTTCTTCCTCATTCTCCATAAAAATGAGCATGAAGCATAAGAGAAAGAGACAAGAACAAGAAGGCAAGTGTTGTGCCAAAATGGGAGAGATAGAAATGAAGCGTGAGAGGAGAAGATAAAGGAAGAGAGAGTGTGTAACCACCTCAACCTCCCACCTCCTCAAATCACCCGACAAGCCTCTTCCTTTTCCTTTCTTGATGTTATAAAATTGAATTTTCATACATCTTGGCTAAGGTCTAAAGACCCTTTATTTGAGCAGGAGACAAAAGTGTTTGACCATCCCTTTTCCTAGGACAATATTTTATCATGGGAGCCTTTTGAACTACACATTTTACATTGCTTCATAAATGATTTTATACGAGAGAGTACAAAAGCAAAATTCCATTTCATAAAAGATGTTCCCATGTCGAGCACATTTTATGCCTATATTTGCACTAATTTCTTGGCTATTATTCCTCCCACACTCAAGTGTGAAGCATCTCCGACCGCGAACAAAGAGGAGAAGACGACGATGAACACTTGAAAAATCTTCATCTTCCATCTTCTTTTTCTTTTCTTCATCGTCTTTAAATTGTCATTGGATAGGGAAGGAAAATAACAAACAAAAGAAACACACAACTGGGTTCATAAAGCCTAGGTCACAAACACACCAAATAAAACCACAAGAAAAATGCGAAAGATAGGGCTCTTTAACAATTTTGCATGCAAGAATGGTAACACACTCAAGATATGGGAAAATAAAATTGTACTATGAAGCACATGAGAAAACTTGAAAAAAATATAAACATTAAGCACACCCTTATGAAGGATATTAAATTGGAGTTCTGGCACCTAGAAAAATATGTTTTAGAAAGAAAAGGAAGGCAAGTCTTATGAAAAAGAAAACAATGAAAATTGACAAAAAGAAAACTTAAGGAGATTCATTGTGTGTAATTGATGACAATCTTGGTAAAATAAGGATTGAATTGAGGGTAAGACGAAGATATGAACCACTGAAAATGGTTTTTTTTCTAAACTTAATAATCAATTCCCTTTTTTTAAAAAAAAATTATAATTGTTGTTGATAGATAACTATTGTGTGAAGATGAGAGGAGGGAAAAATGAGGCATATAATTCTAAATGTTGCTGTTATTTCAAGAGTATGACTAGGTTTCTATGCCATAAGCGATCATTGATGGTTGCAAGATCTAGTTGCTGATGTGATGGAGAAACCGTGCAATGATAGAAGGCATGTGGGTTTTAAAGAATGGGATGTTTACGCTGGTGAAGCCACTGAGGTGGGAGCCCATGCAACAGTTGGAGTGGGTTTGAGGAGGTCGCTCTAGACACGGGCATCCAGACCCTATTCTACATCAGCTTCTTCAGCAACCTCCTACGAGGCCACGGCATCCTCAAATTTGACCAGAGGCTCCTATCAGATGACACCACCTCCTACCTCATCTGCTCCTATATGCAACTACTTCCTTGGGTGGTGGCAGCCTTCTTAATAATTATTTTAGAAGGTAGAAATGACGAAGAATAAATAGCAAGAATAGGGGTTTAACAACCGATCTTATTCTCCATCTTTTCATTGATAAAGCCATTCTCTCCTTGACTTTAGAGAATTGATCTCTTCATCTTGAAGATATAGCTAAGAATGGAGCTTTCCATGACCTAGATCTGACCGCAAACCGTTTGAATCTCTTGCAAGTTTCATAGCCACCTCTTTTCCCGGCCAGTGCCCCAAATGAATAGCACCTTTCCACAGCACATTAGGAACCACAAACTGGCTAAGTAGAGGCTGCAAATGACTTGGTGGCTACTACAAAAACCTGCAAGAAAACCCTCTTCTCCAAGAATCCATACTCTTATAACACATAAGAAAGAGGCACACAAGAAATTGAGAAATCCAAACCATCCTCACCCTCTTCTTCTTCCTCATTCTCCATAAAAATGAGCATGAAGCATAAGAGAAAGAGACAATAACAAGAAGGCAAGTGTTGTGCATAAATGGGAGAGAGAGAAATGAAGCGTGAGAGGAGAAGATAAAGGAAGAGAGAGGGTGTAACCACCTCAACCTCCACCTCCTCAAATTACCCGACAAGCCTCTTCCTTTTCCTTTCTTGATGTGATAAAATTGAATTTGCATACATCTTGGCTAAGGTCTAAAGACCCTTTATTTGAGGATGAGGCAAACGTGTTTGATAATCCCTTTTTCTAGGACAATATTTTGTCATGTGAGCCTTTGAACTACAGATTTTACATTGCTTCATAAATGTTTTTTACGAGAGAGTACAAAAGCAAAATTCCATTTCATAAAAGATGTTCCCATGTTGAGCACAATTTGTGGCTATATTTGTACTGATTTCTTGGTTATCAGCACATAGGCACAATGAATGGAAAGGGTAACTACAATAATTGAGAAATGGGATGCACAAGGGAACAAATCAAATTCAATAAAACAAAAAACTACCACAAAAGCCAAAACAAGCAACATTTAATAATTTAACACAACCACATTTTTTCAAAAAGCTTAAGCAGCTTAAGCACACATTGTTTGATGAAAGGAGAAAGCCTATTTGCACAGACAACAACCAAATTATAATAAGAGAAATTGTTCTTGTTCAATACTCAAAAGATTTGAATAAAGGTAGGAGGCTCAAGAAAAAAAAAGTAAAATAACATACAAAAAATTATCTAGGACTTTAAAAAATTTCATGACATAGATGCATGTGTGGCAACAGATGAGACCTTCCAACACCCACATCAAGTAGAGGCCCCAACCATAGCAGATTCATAGATGTTGAAAACACACCTATTCACAACCTATTTGATCAAGTCATCCAAGTTAGTCTAGCTAGAAGTGAGAGAAATCACAAGGATGACACCAAGCACAATGGAGAGATTTGAGGGCTCAAGAGATGCCTCAGATGACTTTTAGGCTTCAATTGACAACTTATAATAAGCTATGGATTTAAATGTCTCCACTATGACCCTTGAGGCTATGAAAAGGAAATTTTGAGAATTGCAAGTCTAGTGGGCAAAAACTCTCAACCAACTGCTAGATCTTAACAATGACTCTGCACTAGCTTGGGACCATGCAAGTGGAGATGGGAAGTATTCATAGAGTTACGGAATAAGAGTAATGGATTTGTCATAGGATTCCCTCTCATATCTGCTTTAATGATGCCTATTTGATTGCTTGGCCATGATGTAGTAGAGACCCACATCACATAAACCATGTTAACAAGAATGAGAAACACTCTGAGTGCTAGAGGCTAGGCAAAAATTCCCTTCGTTGTAAAATAGCTAGATAAGTATCGCACCACGGACGACCCTTATAGCTTCATCAAGCCATTTGAACAAGTTCATGAGGCCATTAATCTTCTTAGTGATGCTAAGCAAGCACAATCTTTTGGATTTTTCATAGGAAAGAAGGGATGAACCTACTTTACCAATCCTGATACTCATGAGAAGTCTTTCTTCATGCTCCTCAAGGACTTGTTCATTAAATGCTTTTGACAAAAGCTGACTGTGGCGACAACCTCATTGTTTGAATTCCACTTTGGGGACAACCTCATTATTTGGCTCATGAATATTGAACCAAAGGATGAGAGCATGAGAGATCATGTCTCTAAGGTCTAAAGTGTGTAAAAATGGATCCCAACTATAGAGAGACCCATTACCAAGGTAGTCATGAAAGACTTCATTAAGGGCATATGCAATGAAAGGATCTGCAAGACCTTAGTAGGGAACTTCAAACTTGACTATTCTTATATATCAACAGTGTTCTAGATCAGGCTATTTGTGTGGACAATCTTCACCATGAATGTAGTAGAGATAAAGGGTTACATGGATCTCGTCAAGATACGCTTGTAGGACAAAACCACGTAGAGACCAATGAATGCAAGAGTTAAGTGCATATGTTAGAAAATAGTAGCAAGAGATACTTAAGATGGCTAAGCCACTCAAAATTTCTAGACCATACCACCAAAATGTCCACTACATTCACTGCAAAAAGGTAGATGGTGGGGACCACCTACCTTCAAAATATCCCCAATCACCATGATCATGCACAAATGATTTGGCCATGAGGCGACATATTAGAGAGATTCACATAGGCTCCTTGCTCCTAACTTTGCCTACTAACATTTTAACCATGGCCCAAACTATACTAGACAGCCTCCACTTGCCCCACAACTAGCACTATCATCCCCTCTAGCAACGTGCAATGAATTAAGATAAATGGTTTAGGAATTCCTAGATCTCTAGTGCCAATTGTTATACATCTACCACCTAGCAATTCCCCTATCCATTTCATTGAAGAACTAATGAAACAAGAGAAATACACAAACCCCTTTGTTTACTATAATGATGATGAAGGGTAGTTGATACTCATGGATTACCATCCTGTATCCTAGGATGAGGTTGTGGATGAGGCATGCCTATAAATTGGGACCCTATTGATGTTGGAATTTTGGGCATCCAAGTCAAGTTTCCTCAAAGTGTCCACATAAACAAGAGTATTGTAAGGTCAATGATGTTGACCAATGTTGCCTTGAATGTGAAATCAGTCACATGTGTCCAGATTGTCCATAGCATAAGGCAAACACTGGCAAGGCAAGAGTGCCATATGTTTCTTTGAGCCTATTTGCAATAGAAATGATAAATGAAAAAGATAGTATCCCCATTCTTGTGCATGCCATTCTTGTGCATGCCATCACTCCCATGCAAAGTAAAGTTGGGAAAGTGAGCGTTGCATGCCTCATGACAGTGCACGGATTGATTATTGGCAAAAAGAGCACTAAGAAAAAGAGAAAGAGAGCTAAACCCAAGCTTAAGAGTGAAGAACTCATATCATTACTCCAAACAGCTACTGTAGAGAGTGCTATAACAACACCATAGATGGCTAAAGAAACCATTGCCAAAGATAAGGTATACCCTGACCTAGTTCAATATCTAGCTATAATTGACAAGGTCAAGGAATGGGTAAAGGCAACTCAAGATGTTGTAGATAGGGCAAGATGATGAGATCTTGAGCCTTCCAAGCATGCCATATTCACCTCCACAAGAGAAGCCTCAATAGCCCGATGAAATCACAACAAAACCCTTGCACAAATCACAACCCATAGAATAAAAGACTTCTCTTGCACAGATCACAACCCATAGAATAAGAAACTTCTCTTATTCTTGATGCAAGGAGGTTGTAGTATATCTATGAGACTATCAAATTCATAATTATTTCAGTTCATGCATCCATAAAAGTTACCACTCCACTCAAAACTCTACTCAAAGTTAGCCCATTTATTTGGAAAGGATTAAAGTATTGGGTAGAAGGAACGAACCTTGCCACATTTCACCATATTCCACAAGCTAGCTTTAGTACACCCCCAACCCTAAGTGCTTTAGGTGTTAAAACATTATGGGAAGGAGTTGAGTGATAGATTGTCCTTCCTATTGAGACTGCTGGAGATACCATTCAATGAAGAATTGTTAAGATAAAGTTGTGGATAAGGATAAAAGTTTGGATAAGATAAGGACAAGTCAATATGTGGACAAAAGGATCTCATAGATATCCACTTTGTAAATATCTCAGATATTTAGAGATAAAGCTCACCTACCTCATTTAATGTACATTGTATATATACAACCACTAGCAATGAAATGCCTAACTGCAGCTCACTAATTTCTCTATATTGTCTCTATCTCTATCTCTTATTGTGCACATTATCATCTTCTCTTCAAGTTCTTGGTTTTCACTACATGGTATCAAAGCACCAGGTCCTATCTTTCTAGCTCATCATACTCTCCTCAAATTCACAAACTACTCGTCCTCCTTTACTCTCATTCTTCCAATGGCTCTTGTCAATGCCACTACCTCCTACAATTGACACATCAAGATTGAAAAACTCAATGGGAACAACTATCAAGTGTGGAAGCCAAGGATGGAACTTTACCTATCTCAAGCAAACCTATGGAATATTATCAATGGCAAGGAAGACTGCCCTGAACAAGAAGGAGCAGACAAGGAAGATTGGATGCAAAGATATGCAGCTAAGAGAATGGAAATACTTGTCCGTTGTGGAGATCGCAATACTGGCAATCTTTACTAGTTGAAACCATAATATCTAGTTTAGTCATCTCAGAAGAATTACAAGCCATGTTTCTACTCTCTTCCCTACCTCTATCTTGGAGAGCCTTTATTACTACTCAAACTTCCATTGATAAACTCAAGCTTGAGCCACTGATTAATAGAATCAAGCAAGAGCAAGTCATGAGAGATACCCTTTCTACTTCTTCAAATCAAGAATCCAAGGCTCTTGCAGTATTTGCTTACAACCCAAGACATCTTCACAAAAGAACTCAACACTTTCATCAAAAGCCCAAGTTTTCTTCTTGGTCTGATTTCAAAGGGATTCTTGGTAATCCTCAACATAAGCCCAACTCTTACCAGTCTTGTCAATCCCTATCCTTAACAATAAACCCTCATTATCATCTCATATGTAATGCTTGCAAAAGGCAAAGTCATATTGAAAAGGATTGTCATAAAATAAATAGATTCAACAAATATCAATCAAAAGGTCAGGCTCACTTTGTTAGCATCGGCAATTATGACATATAAGAGGAACTAGAAACAATCATCAACCTAGCCACAAGTGTTTGGGCACCTTCATCAAACTCCAAAGAAGAATATACATGGTTTCTAGATTCTGGAGCTACTCATCATATGACTTTTCACAAGGAAGGGCTAATCGACTCCAAAGAGATCTCTACTCCACTCCATGTTGCCATGGGGGACAACAGCATTCAACAAGCTCAAGGTTATGACACAATTCAAGTGGAGCTTCCCTCCAATCACATAATCAAGGTACACAGAGTCTATTATGTTCCCAATCTCAAGAAAAATCTATGAATTATCAGTGAATCTCACTTCTCAATCCTCTCTCACTGCTCACTTCTATAAAGACCACTACATCTTACAGCTACTCTCACCTTCTCTCAAACTTACATGCCCCAAGGAAGGTCGGCTTTATACACTTGGGTATTCACTACTACAACCTTCTTCAAATGCTTCAGCTAACTCCACTTCACTCACAAGTCTACCACAGAATGGACTCCTATGGCACTCTAGGCTTGGTCAAGACTCTCAAAATGTTCTCCAATAGCTTATTCACAAGAAGCTTATCCGTGGCATTCCACCTTATCTCTCTCAACTTCAATTTTGTCAAGATTGTACTCTCAGTAAGGCCACAAATATTCCCTATCCAAAATCTTACTCCATTACAACTCAACCACTTCAATTAGTACACTCTGACATTTGTGGTCCAATAAATCATGTTTCTCTCATTGGAGAAAAATACTTTATGGTGCTTATTGATGATTATTCAAGATATACTATTGTATATTTTCTCATGAGTAAGGCACAAGTATTCTCCAAGTTCCAATAATATAAGGAAGCAGTTGAAAACAAGCATGAGTTACGACTCAAAGCTCTTCGTACTGACAACGGACTAGAATATACTTCAAATGAATTTGAAGATTATTGCAAGGCCTTTGGCATTCAACATGAGCTTACCATACCACATCATCCACAACAAAATGGAGTTTCCGAAAGAAAGAATCGTACACTACTCAATGCTGCAAGAGCTATGCTATCACTAGCTCGTCTGGGAAAGGACTACTGGGAGGAAGCAATTGCTACTGCAACATATCTTCAAAACAGGTTGTATTCCAACTCTCTACAAAATAATACTCCTTACGGATTGTGATTTGGTCACCTCCTAACTTATCACATCTTAAAGTCTTTGAATGCACTGCATTTCTTGTCAATAAAGATAAAAAATCCAAGTTTTCTCCTAGAGCCACACAACTAATTTTTACAGGATATGGAGAGCCACATGGTCACAAGGCCTATCACTTCTATGATCCAATTGAGAAGGTCTTTATTTATAGCCGAAGTGCGATCTTTCATGAAGTTAATATTCTTCCATCCAACACAACACAATTTCCATCTCTCACACTTTTTCCCATCCACGAATCTTTGACATTAAACATGCCTCATAAAAATCCAAACATATCTTCGACAGAATCCTCTTCTTCCAGTTTAGGCCACAACAGCTCTTCACATTTATCATCACCCTTATCTCCTTTTAGAGGTTCCAAGGCCATCGAGTCATGTGAACAACCCTCATCTCCAAAATATTCAAACCTTAATGAATATCAAGCCTTATTAAAATCTTTAGAAGCTATTAAAGCTCGAGCCGTCAACTAGCAAAAATCACGCAAGCTGTCAATCCAAACGGTGTGAAAATCACGCATGATGTCCATCCAAACGGTGCAAAACGTCAAACAGCAACTAGCGCCACGCAGCAGCAACCATCGTCTTCACAAGATGACACACATCATATCAACTCTTTGAATAGTCCAAAATTGCCAGTCCACGCCAAGCAGGAATAGTCGTCTTCAATCACAACAAAACAGCAACAACTAGTGCACCATAGCAGCTCGATTGCTGCCTATCCAAGCAATCAGCTTGCCACTAATTGCAATAAATAGATTCACACTCCACCCAATACTCTATTATCTGCACAACTTCAAAGCTCCCAAGATGAAGGAGAAAATCTATATAATTAGTAAGTTTCCTATCTTCCACAAGCTTCATTTCCTCATGAAAATTCAACTCCACTCCATGCCTCAACTCCCAAATTAGCTCCATCCCCACTGATGAACAAAAACCTCGAAGGTCTACTCGCATAGCCACAATTTCTTCAACATTCAATAATACTTCTCCTATGGCTCTCATTGTTACGACTCTACGGCCTCCATCTCCAGCTTTTGCATCAATGCTGATTACTCTATTTAGTACATCTGATTTCGACACTGAAGAGGCACAATCACAATCAACTCCTTGCTTCAAAAACTTACATGATCTTCATCTTCAAGCCAACATTGCCCTTGGCCAACCAAGCTCGAGATTCACCTCCAATTACTATTCCCAAAGCTCCAACCTATTGTTACTCAAGCACTTCAAAGTATCGAAGCCTCTCAATGGCAAGCTGCAATGCTTGATGAATACAAAGCTCTACTTCACAATAACACCTGGAAATTGGTACCCCTTCCTCCTGGAGAATCTGCCATAAGTTGCAAATGGGTACTTTGCAAAAATCTCAAACCAGATGGCTCCATCGACAAGTACAAAGCTCGACTTGTGGCTCGTGGTTTTGAAGAAACTGAAGGCCTCCATTACGAAAGTACATTCTCTCCTGTACTTTCTTTGTCCTCTTTACGGGTATTACTCTCCATGGCAGCTCATTTTAAATTAATTCTTCACCACATTGATATCAAAACTGCCTTCTTGCATGGTCACTTAGAAGAAAAAATCTATATGTCTCAACCACCAAACTTTGTTGATACCAAATTTCCTTCACACGTTTGCCTACTACATAAAGCTCCTTATGGACTAAAACAAGCACCAAGGAAATGGCACGCTTGTATTCATTCCCACTTACTACACCATGGCTTTCGAAGGCTAGAAATAGATCACAACATTTATACTCTTCTTCAGGGCAACATTTTCATTATCTTAGGTATCTATGTTGATGCCATTCCTATTCTTGCCAACTCTCTTCATGCTATGTCCAAAGCCAAAACTATAATATCTTCACAATTTTCTATAACAGACTATGGTCCTATGCATTGCTGTCTTGGCATTGAAATTGAACAATCACCCACATCCATCAAAATGCATCAACATACCTACATTATGTCTATTCTCTCCCGTTATTCCATGCTAAAATCTAATCCCATGGTCACTTCACTTGCCCAAAATCTCCAATTGAATCCATCCTCATCCCATTCTCTTTCAACTGATCAGGCTCGAGAAATGGAGACTATTCCTCTAATTACTTGTACCCATCCAGATTTATCTTATGCAGGACACATTCTCTCCAAGGCCATGCATCAACCCACTTATGAACATTAGAAGCAGCTCAAACGGGTCTTGTGATATCTAAAAGAAACATCAAATGTGGGAATTTGTTTTACAAAAGATAGCAACAATTTTCTCTTATGAGCCTATTCTGATGCAGATTGGGGTGGTGATCTTGCTACATGAAGATCTCTCACTAGTTTTATCATCACTTTAGCAGGAGGTCCCATCTCTTGGAGTACCAAATAGCAACACTCCGTCGCACTTTTTACTACTAAAGCCGAATATGTGGCATGCAGCATGGCCACCTAGGAAATAATTTATCTGAAGAAACTCTTGGAAGACATCAGTTTTGGGTATCAGCCTTAGCAAATTCCAATCTTCACCGACAATAAAGCATCAATCTTTGTCATTCAAGGACCAAAATTAAGCATTAAACTCCGCCATATTGATATGAGATATCATTTTGTACGTGAATTAGTTGAAAGTTTCCATATCATCCTTTAATATGTACCATCATGTGACAATGTTGCTGATTTCCTCACCAAATCAATTCCTCACTTGAAGCACAAAATTGCCATGCAAATCCTTTGCATGATGTGATCGGGGAGGGGAAAACATCTAGCTAAATTGATGAATTCAATGTAATCTTTTATTTTCTCTACAAATACCTATGGAATCCTTTTGAGGGGGAATGCTAAGATAAAGTTGTGGATAAGGATAAAAGTTTGGATAAGATAAGGAAAAGTCAGTATGTGGATAAAAGGATCTCATAGATATCCACTTTGTAAATATCTCAGATATTTAGAGATAAAGCTTGCCTACCTCATTTAATGTACATTGTATATATACAACCACTAGCAATGAAATGCCTAACTGCAGTTCACTACTTTCTCTATATTGTCTCGATCTCTATCTCTTATTGTGCACATTATCATCTTATCTTCAAGTTCCTAGTTTTCACTACAAGAATCGTAGACACTTGAGCTAGCATGAGCATAGTTAGTCAAGACATAATCCAAGCTTAGGAAAATCCACCAATTAAACATGTAAGATTTAACCTAACAGTTGCTGAAAGACTTAAAGCTAGACCAATGGGAGTTTTAAGAGATTAGCTAGTCAAGATTGCTAGGATACAATTCAAGGTTGACTTTATTATTATGAAAGGCATGGACTATGTATTGTTACTTGTCCACCAACCATAGATGCACAAAGCATGTCTCATTGAAGACTGGGGCAACGATCTAATATTCTTAAAGAACAAGATGGAGGAAATTCACATCAATCTTAGAAAGCCTCACTAGTTGACATGGACACTATCTTGGCACTCTTATGTGCAGATAATGACAACCCTCCAACCTCCCAAACATTAGCCATATACGTTCCCTCTCTTGAGGATGAGCAAGATTGGATGCACATTCTCACCATCTTAGAACTGCCATTCACAAAAGTGCTAAAATATTGATCTACCTATGAACGATCGAGTTAAAAAGATTTATGATATTTGGGTAGCTCTCTTCCTAGGTAGAAAGCGCAAAGGTGCATCTACTGAACCCATTGAGGGATTGGTAAAGGTCAAGGAAGTAAATATAACAATGCATGATGAATCCCCTAAGCTTGTTTATATTACCAAGACCTTAGTGAAGAGGATGAAGAATATAATCAACTTGTTGAGGAAATACTGAGATATGTTGTTAGAAACGACTGCGGAGTCGGAATCTCGGATCTTTCTTAACTTTACAAAATACTTTTTTGCATGAAGCCTTGTTGATCTTAAGGGTATTCACCAAAAGTTCTTACCCACACAATTCCTCTCAAGGATGATATCAAGACTATCAAGAAATGAATCTATTCAATGAATCCATCGATATGCTTATCATATCAAGGAGGAGATCAACAAGTCACTAAAAGAAGGATTCATCTATAAAATTGAGCATGTCGACTAGGTATCATAGATTGTTGTGGTACTTAAGAAGAAGGGGAAATTTGATATGTGAATCAATTATAAGAAAGTGAATGTTGAAACCAAGAGAGATTACTATCTACTCTCAAAAATATGATCAAATGGATAGTAGAAAAGGAAGAATATTGCTTCTTAAATGATTTTTCAGGATATAATCAAGTGCAACTCCAATTGGACGATGGAGCTAAAATTACCTTTACCATTGAATGAGGATATTTGCTTATATTGTCATGTCTTTTGGGCTAACTGATGCACTAATAACCTTTCAAAGGTTCATGTTCACTATCTTTAAGGACACTGTCAAAGAATTTTCTGTTCATGGTATAAATAATGGAGTTCTTATGTTTGCAGAAGAACTTCATTAGGATTCACATGAGAAACTTTCATAAATAATTCAGTCATTATTTCCCAACATTTGACTTAGATATCATTTAATCTCATAAGCTCCTTTGTAACTTGACATGCAATTTTAGATTGTATCATGTAAATTGACAAAAATTAAGTCTATGGGGACCCTCAACTTGATTAACAGGAGGTAATTGACAGTCTACAAGTTATGTCACATTGGTTTATGAGGAGTATTTTCTTGGAAATCAAGAAGAGTGCCCAAAAGTCCACTTGGTTTGTATGGGACCTGGAATAATGGACTTGTGTGACTTGTAAGTGACCTAAATGGTCAACTTTTGTGTAGTAGCTGAGGAGAAGAGCAGCCCGCATTTTTCGGCACAATTTTTGGGCCTGCATACCTGTGGCAGATGGAGGAAGAGCTGAAGGATATGGTGCATGCTCCAAAACATGCAAACACTAAGCAAACTGAAGCTAAAGAGGAGATACAAACAAAGAAGGTGAGAGTCCTTTTTGCCCATCCATTTGGTATGACAAAAATGAGTGGTATGATAGTCCGTAAAAGGGGAAAACCAGAGATAAAGTATTCAGCCTGCTCTTATGTACGTCTTCTTCCATTCTCTTTCCATATTCATGGTCCATTGAAGCCCTTCTTGTGCCCAAGTACTTGAGTGACTTTGGGGCAAGTAAAGGGGAGATTTTGGAGGTGTATGGGGCTGTTTTGGACTGTTAAAACCTGTCATAAATAGGGCAACCCACTATTCTTGTCTTCTTGAAGGAAAATTAAGTGACCTATGTGGTTACAAGTGATAGTATTGACCATTAAACATCAGGGCTTCATTTGAGAGTGATTAGAGAGGCTTATTCTTGAGATTGTGTGCATTTTTGGAGCTTGTTTATGGGCTGGAAATTACTGTTTTAAAACAGGGCTGAAGTGAATTAAAAGCTTTGACAATGCATATCATGAGTTTTTGATCTATGTCTTGGAAATAGTGGAGTATACCACTCAAATACTTGTATCTTGGAGTTGTTGTTGATTGGCATTCATGAACTTGAAACCGTTTGTGCTTGCATTTGAAACATGTATTTGGATTAAATTTGAGATAAAATCTCTATATGTATTGGTCTTTTAAACTCATACGCATTTGATGTAATCAAGTCAAAGTCTTTAATTCCATTCATGTATGCTAAGAATATGTAAAAGCTTGAGGTCTTCTTCTCCAACTGAATCATCCCTAAAACCCAAGACTTATCAAACCCCATTCTTTTCTCCTTCTCCTAACCTTGAATCCCTCACTCCTCTTCTGCTCTAAACCCCGATGGTAGACCTTTGACCCCCAACACGATGACAACGCGCTCTAAAAATGGCTTGAGTGTTGGGGGCAAAGGTGCCTATAGCTAGCCACCCATGTATTCATTACACTGATATTACCCACACACTTGTACATTGCAAGTGGTGGACACCCATCACTATCACTTTATTATTTATTCTTTCAGTGACATTTGAATAAGGGAAGGCCAGTCACATACTGTAACTGTAGATACATACTCGCCCCCATTATTAGATTATAAGTATTTTAGCCTATACCTAGACTAGCTCTCGAAAAAGTCAAGCCAACACTGAAATGTAGCCAAGATTTCTGACTTTTGCTTAATGGGGTATGCCCATACCTTATGTCAGTAATTAATCAATGAAAGTAAAAAAATACTTTATACCACCTAATGGCTTGTAGGAATTAGGCATAAACAATCTTTGATAAAAGCTTGCTGCCCATTGTAAATTAATAGTGTGAATGTTTCCATAGGAAAAGAGCACAACATGTGCAAAATGGTAACAATCAAAATCAGTTCATGAATGAAGAAGATGCTTTCGCTATCGACAACAACTTTGATAGATTGTTTTGAAGAAATTTTCATTGTATCTTTCCCATAGTGGATCTTGTGTTTTCCCATAGTGAATTTTGTTTCCCTTAGTAGATTTTATTTGTAAAAAAAACACTTGCCAAATATTTAAAGTTTTAAGCTTTAACTTGACTAGGCTGCCTATGAACTAGTCTCATGGGCCATGTCATCATGTAGGGGGCCAAAATCCAGCAAGTGTAGGAACTCATCATTTGAGGGGGGGTGTTGAAAGATATGAAAAATGATGTATGCTCTAGGAAGAGATGTTCAAGATCCCATAAGCATAGTGAGGAGAGTGGAACAACCCAAAGGTTATATAAGGATGTACTTGGTTCTTATTTCAATGCAATGCTATTGTACTTTGTACTTCCAATCTGTGTCGTTGTTGTTGTCATGTCCTACTCAAGATTATGTTTATGAGTCCAAGAAGTTAACCTTGGAACCTAATTCACTTGAGTAACAGTCATTGTCTCTTGTCTATGTCATCATGGTTCATGTCTATGCATTCTATTCTCCATAGCTAAACCATGCTCAAATCCATGTCTCTCAACAATACATGTACAGTGAGAAGCATGATACCGTAGTTACTTTCCCTACCATGTAGGAAAGTGAAGGGGAGAGACTAATTGCTTTTCCTGCCCCTTGATATCAAGACAAACAATGACAATCATGACCTTTGCATCTGTGTATCCCTAAAGTTCATATGCATGTAGGAAAGGCCAATAGCCATCCCATCACCTATTAATGAAAATAATGAAATCTTTATGATAAAAAAGTATTTAAAAATAGTGAATATTTGAGACCATTATCATAGTAGGCCATCAAAAAAGGCCCTAAATTGTAAAGTTTACCCAAGCTTTTGGGTAGACTTTATTGCTTTTGGAGTGATGCCTTTTCCACAAAAGATGGAGATTATGCTCAAAATCTATGTGCAAATGTGAAAATTTCTCCATATCTCAATCTCCTTCAATCACACTTGCTTTCTTGATCTCTAGTACATCTGCTCTCATATGGCTCCCATTTTATGCTCACTCCCTTAACATGGCAAATCAAGGAGCCCATTATGATGGAAAATTGTTCTTCATGCAAGGTGCCATCCGACAATGTAGTAGGTGTAGGCTATTTCTGAATTTTTGCCATGGGTTATGCCCATCCCCCCTCCCCCACCAACACTAAATAGCAACTTCATACATCTAGAATCTCTTTAAAGAAGCATATGTAGTTTCCTAAAGGGGATGCCCTCAGTGTGGTATTTTAGGATAGCGTGAGAGAAGAAATTTAAAGCCAAATTTAGAGCGCAAATGTGGCCTGGGATCCATAAAAGAGGCAGCTTTGGCAAAAAATAGAACAATCATAGATCAAGGAGATGGAGTTTTCCTAGATGCATTTCGATGCCAGGAATCCAATGCAAGTGTCTGTTCATCGTCGTGATTGGAGTCCATTCGAACTGCCATTTAATGGCCACAAGGTTTGGTGTTATGAAGCAACTATTGGATTAGGAAGCCAGGAAGCACATGACAGAGGCCAGGATGATAAGATTTCAATGCTAGAAGTCACTTGTCGAGTCAGATTGCAAATCCAAGGTTGTTTGCCCCTCCTCTGCCCAAAAACACTTCTGTATAATAGTGTGAACATGAGAGAGATAAACTAGGTTTTTTAAAAGTTTATGACTAATCATGGTTTAAAGAGCATGCAAATGGGAAAAACCTATTGAGAGGGGTTTTTTTTCCACCTCATTTTTCCCAAAAAAATAGCAATTCACAACTCTTTGTATCAGCTCTCCTCCTTAGGGGATGAGATCATGCAATTCTTTGCTGTGATTTGCTCTAGACCGCTCGCAATTTGATGAAAGGAATGAAAAGTTTAGATTTCAATCTTTATCTCTCCTCTTTTTCTCTTGTTATATATGCGGTTCATATGGGTTGAGAAAACAAGGGGGGATGGGAATCAATTTGTAATTTAAAAAATGCAAGAAATGGATCAAGAAAGTACAAAAGAGGCATCACTAGCTATAAAAAAGTGTTAGCGACTTCTCATTTTTGAAATACGATATGTGCATATGTGGATTTATAACGTGTCTTTTATCAAATTTCTATGATGAATCTTTTGTTCTTGTGATAGAAAATGGTTGAATATACTTAGATATATTTGAAATTATAAGACAATGAGTAATTTCTAACAATTCATGTGATGAAAATTAAAATTTAAAAAATCACAATGCGAGATTTAATAGGAAAATGATAATATGGTTCAAATAGTGTTCCTATAGAGTTATATTGAATCACAATTCATATAATTTTATGAATCTAAAAATAAAAAAACCAACAATTAATATTAAAATAAATGATGAAAAATAACTTTTTGATAGAAAATTTTATTTTTAATGTGTAAAAATATACAATAAATTGGGTACATGTGTAATATGGTGAAGGTAGGGTATGGAGATTTGCCTCAACCTACCTCCATACTTATGTGAAAGTGTGTGTTTACCACTTTTTTACATGAAAAAAATGACATAAAACGCCCTCTTAAACCGATGCACAATTGCAAAACCTAAACGATAGGTAGAAAGGAGTTGTGAAAATTTAAGTACCAATTAAATTTTTATTTTCATACATATAATAACACATAGGACTCATTTTAGTTGTGTTTAAAGGGACAATAGCACGGGTTAGTCTTGTGTTGTTTTTAACCAACAAGCAATACATTAGGAAAAAAATCATTGAAAGAATGTTTTTGAACATGATAAGTTGGCTGATTTGTGGCTAATTTGTTTGAACGCTATATGGCATTGCACATTGCATCTACATTTGATTATGGTATTAAGATAAAATCTCTTGGAGATGCATGGCTCTTGATTACTAAAATGTTCGACTAATGATGAGAGCATATGAGGATTCCCAAGCTATACATAGTATGATTTTCTTTGGGGACCGATTAAGTGAGGAAACAAAATTATCTCTTGGAATGCTTTGTCAAAAGAGTGGACAATGTTACAATTGTGTTTTATGTTTAAACAGTGCATCCCGGGGACAATCCTTGGGGTACAGGAGAGCCGTAGGATCCACAACACTCTGTTGGGGAGGAGCTATTTATGTATGTGATACGAGGTGTTGATCGCTAGTATGTCTAGTATACTCTCTCTATTGGAGTTGGGATGGGAAAGATTGTTGGACCACAAATCAATACAAATGCATGATTTAGCTAGATTAGTATATACCCTCTAGATGCTCCTAGCCACAAGGCCATGAGGGTGGTTTGGTGAGCATAAGAGGCCTAGTATGTGTGCAGGTTGAAGAAGGCACTCTATGGGCTCAAGCAAGCACCTAGAGCATGGTCTGACAAGATCAAAGAGTATATTGTCAATATTGGATTTTATGTTTCTGATGCTGATCACTCACTTTATGTGAGAAAGGGAGATGCAGGTTTGGTCATCATAGTCATCTATGTGGATGACTTGATTATTACAGGTGATAGTGATAGTGGGATTGCTGAAGTCAAGGATTTTTTGAAGAAGAAGTTTGAGATGAAGGATTTAGGTGAGCTAAGGTACTTCGTTGGCATTGAGGTGATCAGATGTGATGATGGTATATGGATGTTCCAAAGATAGTATGGCTTGGATATGTTGTCCAATTATGGTATGACAGCATGCAAACCACTTTCAGTCCCATTGGAGCATAATGTAAAGTTGAGTGCTGATGTTGGGGATGAGATAGAAGACCCTACTATGTTCAGGAGGATAGTGGGGAGTTTGATCTACAAGACCATTACAAGGCCAGACTTGAGCTACGCTATTGGTCTTGTGAGTCAATTTATGCAAGTACCTAGAAAGCCACATTTGGATGCAGTCAGACGCATATTGAGAGTTGTGAAGTCCACATTACATTATGGACTTTTCTATGAGACAGGTACAGATGTACAAGTGTTTGGATACACAGATGCAGATTGGGCTGGTAGTATGTCTGATACAAGATCTACCAGCGGATACATGTTCTCTCTTGGTAGTGCAGCAGTTGCTTGGAGCAGCAAAAAGCAATCTACAGTTGCTTTGTCGAGTACAGAGACTGAGTATAGAGGTGCTGCTGTTGCAGCACGTGAGGTAGTATGGCTGCAAAAGTTATTGGCTGATTTGGATGTGCAGGTGGAAGGTCCAGTTGTCATTTATTGTGACAACATGAGCAGTATACAGTTGGCTAGGAACCCTGTGTTCCATGCCAGGACAAAACATATTGAGGTACACTACCACTTTGTGAGAGAGAAGGTACTAGCAGGTGAGATTGACTTGGTGTATGTCAGTACACAGGATCAGATAGCTGACATCTTCACGAAGGCATTGGGTACAGATAAGCTTCAAAAGTTTGGAAGCTTACTTGGAGTTGCAGAGATGCAGTTGAGCTTGAGGGGGAGTGTTGAGATGACAAGCTCAACACATGTGGACATTGATGATGGACCGCCTGGTTAGATGGGTCCACATGTCTACACTTAGCACGTCAATGGTCATTATGACTCTCACATGGCCACTGACTCATTATTTATTATATTCAGGTTGTTACACCTATTTACAGTTGGCATAGTTATAGCGCCAGTCGACTAGTGTAGTCGGTTATGCATTGTTTGACTTAGTAGGCCACTTTCCTTTATGTTGTAACTTATCTATACTTTGTGTATATTGTAAAGTGTGTGGAAGAAGAAGAAGAAATCAGCAAGAAAACATTTTGGCCTCCATCTCTCTTCTTGTCTCTTGAGTGAGCTTCTCCTTGTGCATTCTGTGTGTGATCGGTGCAGCATCTTGAGCAAGTCCCCCCATCACGCGATTCTTGACACCTGCCACAATGGCCGGTCATGTAAAAAGGGATGGATGCCCATGGGGTTTTAGGATTTGTATATATAAAGTTCAAAAAGTGAATGGAAGCTCATACTTTGGTGTGTGGCTAACAAGAGCTCTTCTCTTCTTCTCCTCTTTTTGCTTGTGTGTGCTCTTGAGAGAGGGAGTGTGAGAGTGTGAGGGAGTGAGTGAGTGAGAGTAAGGGATCAAGAGGGTGAAGCTCTTCACCATCTCCTCTTCCCTTCTTCTCTTCTCTTCCCTTCTCTTCTCTTGCACGCGCGGCTATGGCAGATGGAGCTTGGAGATGGAGGAGGCTTGAAGATGCTTGAGCTAGCATCCAAGATTGTGGAGCTACTAGTGTGTGCGAGAGAAAAGGAAACTCATATCGGCATCAAAGTAAGCTCACTACACTTGTAGGATTGACGACGCGTCAGCTATGTGAGAGGTAGCCATTAGAGCTTGCTTGGAACGCTTGAAGCAATAAGCGGTCCGTGGGTCTTGGCGGTTGAGCGCAGGCTCCCACATTTTGATTCCATTGCGAGGACCAATGGATTCAAGCTTGAGCGCTTGCGCGCCCCATATCGAGCATCGAAGTAAGGGATTCATCCCCAAAACGGAGCTTGAGATAGGTAGGAAGATTGGGTGTTTTGATCTTCAAAACAAGTAAGTATTTTGGGTTAGTTTATTTGTTTGATGATTGAAAACAGGGAGAAATCATTTCAGATTGTTTTTTTCGATTCTTGTTGCATTTATTCTAGGATAGGATTAGGAAATCGACCGGGAAAGGATAGGGTTTAATGTTGCAAACAGGGAAAAACAGGGCATAAATCATGCAAAAAATGGCAAAAAGCTTACTTGGGATGCTTAATGTTGGCAAGTGAGTGATTGGGAGTGTCAAAGCCTTACCTGGGAAGGGGTTTAAGAGCCAAGAGGCCAAGGGAGAGCTCATTTGCAACCATTGCAAAGAGAGAGAGAGAGAGAGAGAGAGAGAGAGAGAGAGCCTGCAACGATTCAATTTGATCTTGTCATCAGAGAGCCTACCACTCACCCCAGATATACCAATCACTTCCCTTGGTGCCTTATCCAAGATTTGGAAGTTTGTGCTTGGGATGATTGCCTGACTCGGGAGATTTGATCGAAATCATCATCCCACGGCATTCGTCGTGCCGCATTCGGCTCCTCTGAATGGCCTTTGTTAGGCCGAGTCCCAGACTCGGCCCTTGGACCCACCCATTTGAACCTCGACCCTGGAACCCTAATCAACCCTCGGCCCAATATTTGACTCCGCCCGTCTGAGTCACACCACTTGAACCTCGGCCCGCGAAAAAAAATTTGCACTCGGACAAGTGTGATTCAGCTCGTCCAAGTCACTCACTTGGCCCCTGCAATTCAGACCAATTGGGTCGAGTGTGTGTCTACCTCAATTTCTCAAAAATTTGACCTGACCCAACTAGAGCTCAGTAGTGCAACATGTCGTAAGCCCTCCTGACGTTCAGAACCTGATTCTGGCGCACAGAGTAGACAAAATCGTAAGGCATAGCTGCTTAACAGTTTGAGTGGGCTGTCGAGATACCTAGAAACCCAGAGACCTAGAGGTAACCCACTGAGCCATAAGACCCTGATTGAGCCCAAAGACGGTAAGGCAACGTAACCGAAAGGCCCTAAACCCCATCTAGATGGCCAGAGAATTGATCGACAAAGCCTATTAGGCACGAGGGTGCATGAGACACTTAGAGGCTGTTTGCCACACTCACCTTGAATTTCCGCACTTGAAGTACACTTAAGAAAAACTGAAAGCCTGATTGAACACAAGTGCACTAGAAAGAACACCTGCACGGAGTGGAAATAACTTGAGGATTGTATTTAATAAGTCAAGGAACTCACTCAAATAAGCCACTCAAGGAACCCATGAATAGGAGAGAACCCACAGATAGAGACAAACCATCAACATACAAGGTAGGACCAAGCAAGAGGAGCAAACAAAGGGGATTTGGCAAACCCACTCAACCTGATTGATAGCTTGGTGAAGCATGAGAACTCGACTATGGCAAAGGAAAGCTCAGACCACAGGACTAATGAGGAACTCGGCTTAGGCGTCTTCCCGGAGGCTGTTCAGCAACAACTGGTCAGCAGCTATGATGTGCACGCCCAGTATGAGCACCGCAGTCGAATAGCAGATGCTATCATCGCAGACTTAGAAGAAGAGAGGAAGCTAGCCCACAAGGCATTGCAAGGCATAGCCACATACAATAGAGACTAGTAGGACAGGAGTCAAAGGCAAAGCATGGAGTTGCGTGAGGTATAGCGAGTGCTGAACTTAGCCATCAGAAATCGAACGGATCACGAGAGAGCCCTAGAAGGAGACTTAAAGCTGAGCAAGCTTCTTATGAAGCGATTGTTAGACAACACTGCAGCAGAGCAAAGTGCTGCAGCATTGGTGACCTCACTACTGGCAAGGTTAGGAGCAACCCAAGGCTCTAAGAGCCAATCTAAAATCCCAATAGACACAAAGCAGCTTGACAAGTACCAACCCCATGATGACCCATATAGCTTTGTAGAGCAGTTCGAGCAAGTCTGCGAAGCCAATGGCCTCAGCGATTTGACTCAACATTCTCAAGCATTCAGGCTGTGCTTAGGTGACAAGGGCAACATTCTCAAGCATTCAGGCTCTGCTTAGGTGACAACATTCTTAGATGCCGCAAAGCGGGCAAACTTCAATAACCTCAAGAATCTCTTCATTAAGAGATTGGCTGAGCTTGGATACTCTAACAATCTGCTAGTATGACTAATGAACATCAAGCATGGTATTCTTAGGCAACAGGATAGAAGCTGTGAGGGTAGAGATGGACACTTGGAAGACCTCACCAGTCAACTTGGATGCCATCTCCTTGATGCTCAAGGGTGACAGTCAGGTCAAGAAGTCTTATGGGCCCCTGACCAAGTATATCCCATGCCCAGAGGATGAGCGGGGTTGGATGCATGTCCTTGCTACAGTTGACCTGCCGTTCTCGAATCAAGAGGTGCATGAGCAAGCCATCAAGATGATGGGCATGATCGATGGCACGCCCTCTATACCAGTTTGCATGATGGAAGGAACCCTTCTTGGGAGACCTAAGCCCGTCACCTTCCAAGTGCCAGGCAACAAGAGAGAACTCCAAGAGGCCCTGGAATACTTAACAGACAAGCTGGCTGAAAATTCAACAGCAAACTTCAAACCACTCCAGGATCTCTTAGGCGAATCCAAGTGGCAATGGACCAGGGTGCATGACTTGAACCTTATGTACAACTAGGCCTTAGTCCCGGATCAACGACAAGAGATGTACCAAGCCCTACGAGGCGATGAGCAGTCTGGCGCAGAGGACTCTGATGAAGAGTACGAAGACTGCCAACCCTTCAGTGATGGAAGTGAGGGTGAGATGGATTTGATAGAATATGACACAGCGGGACATGAAATAGAACAAATATGAGCAGATTCCAAGCCGCAAAAAAGAAGTGCCTATAGGATAGAGCGAGGACTCATGCACATAAATTGTGATCGCGCCTGGTTAGAACACGTAGGAGCCATAGACCTTGAGCAAGCAGGCCTAGCTCAACTAGGAGCGACACCAATGCTTAGGGCAAAATCACCATCTGAATTGCGACCATCAGGGGAGACCCCCTCTTCTAGCGAAGACGGCGAGTTCGACTCTGAGTCAGTGGTAAGCTCGGATAGAAACCCAGAAATACCTAGGCCGCCCAAGACTCAACGCACAACCGAGAACCTACCTGTCCACTTGAGGCACAGATGATTCAAGCAGGGAAAGGCAAACCAACCCAAGGATACACGAATGGACGAGCAACGAAAACCACTAGACCTCCCTAAACGATTTACAAAATTCAAGAAAGGAGATAGGGTAGTGATCTTGTTAGGTGCCAAACGGCAGGGGCAAACGAGCGAACCAATCGAGGGACCAGCCACAATTAAAGAGGTGAGCTTAGCCAGGGAAGGGGATACACCTCGACCAGTCTTCATTGCCAATGACTTGACTAAGGAAGAAGAAACGAGTATTGTTGCTCTCTTGCGAGAGTATTGGACGTATTCGCATGGTCCTTGGAAGAGCTTAAGGGGGTAGACCCGAGTGTAGTGACTCATAACATACCCATGACGCCAGATGCTCATGCTGTCAAGGAAGAGATTGATAAGCTGATGAGAGCATGATTCATTTACAAAATTGAGCACATAGACTAGGTATCACCCATAGTCATCATGATGAAGAAAACATAAAAATTAGAGTGTGCATCAATTACAAGAAGGTGAACGTTGCTACTAAAAGGGATAATTATCCATTGCCATACACCGAGCACATGCTTGAAAGAGTAGCAGGCAAGGAGGCCTACAGTTTTTTGGATGGCTTCTCAGGATACAATCAGGTGCAAGTGCATCCTGCCGACAGGCATAAGACTGCCTTCGCCATCGAGTGGGGTGTCTTTGCTTACATAGTCATGCCTTTCGGGTTGACTAATGCCCCTGCCACCTTCCAATGTCTCATGTGCACCATATTTAAAGACATGCTTCGCAAGGAGTTGGAAGTCTTTGTTGATGACCTCTGCGTTCACTCAACCTGGATGGAACACTTGAACAAACTCCAAGTAGTCTTTGACCAGTGTCGCCTATATCATCTCTCCTTGAAACCCTTGAAATGCCAGTTTTGGGTGAAGCATGGATGCATCCTCAGCCACGTGGTGTCAAAGAACAGCATTGCCACTGACTTCTTGAAAGTCATGGTTATTGTTGACCTTCCACCCCCAACCAATTACAAGGGAGTTCAATACTTCTTAGGCCATATGGGATACTATCGGCGGTTTTTGTTGAATTACGCATTGATATCTCGACCTTTATATAAGCTATCGATTGTCTTTGAATGGACTAAGGCATGCCAACGAGCATATGAAGAGTTGAAAAAGGCTCTAACCACAGTATCAATTCTACGAGCCCCGGATTGGACCATAACTTTCCACGTGCATATTGATGCTTCTAAATTTGCTGTGGGGACAGTGTTGTGCCAACCTGGCGAGCACAACCTAGATTATCCAGTAAGCTTTGGTAGTAGATAACTCACGGAGATAGAAATGAATTATTCGATGACAGAAAGAGAGGGCTTGGCCATGGTGTTTGCTGTAAAGAAGTTCCGGCATTATCTATTGGCTACACCCTTTACCTTCTTTGTAGACCATCAAGCCTTGCTATACCTAGTAAACAAACCTTGTGCTACGGGACACATAGCTCAGTGGCTCCTTGTACTTTTGGAGTTTGACTTCTTTGTGGTTGTACGGAAGGGAAAACAACACTACATGGCTGAACATATGTCACGAGTCCCCATAGGAGAACCCGCTGGAGAAGGCATTACCGATGACTTGCCAGACGCCCACCTCTTTAACCTCTCCAACGGGAAAGATTTATTCAAAGCCGATCTAACGCCATATTGGGCAAACAACATAGTCCAAGTGCTGAGCACGGACTGCCTGAATGACCAATAGAGAAGGCAAGGCTGAGGTGACTTATCCTCAAAATCCAACCCTACCAATTAATAGTAGGCTAGCTATATTGCTTAGGGCAAGATGGACTACTGCGCAGATGCATGTGCGAACATGAGATGCACGACGTGCTCTTAGAGGCACACAATGGGATTGCTGGTGGACACTTTAGCGGAGACACGATGGCCCGCAAGGTGTTGCAGTCTCAACTATGGTGGCCAACACTGTTCCGTGATGCCGCACGACTTGTTAAGCATTGTGATGAATGTCAGTGGGGATGAAGGTCCCAATTCACAAGGATCAAATGGAGTTGACCCCAATCATTGCATGACAACCTTTCAAAAAATGGAAAATTGACTTCATAGGACCCATCAGCCCCGCTCCACAATATTCTCAGGCAAAATACATCATTGTGGCCATAGACTACCTAACAAAGTGGGCAGAGGCGAGGGCAACACGAAAGAATGATGCTCAAACGACTGCCAAGTTCTTGTGGGGGTAGGTGATCTCACGATTCGGATGTCCCATTGAACTAGTCAGTGACCAGGGGACACACTTCATCAATGAAGTGATAGCTCATCTCCTATCCACCTTCCTAATTATCCATCAAAAATCCTCCCCATACTACCCTCAAGAAAACGGCCAGGCAGAATCCACAAATAAGATTCTTGTCAACGTCCTAACCAAGGTAGTCTCAGCCTCACGCAACGACTTGGATAACAAGCTGATGGCAGCCTTATGGGCTTACTGAACAGCTTACAAAATGGCCATCGGACAGACCCCCTTTAGGTCGACCTATGGAACCGAAGCAATTCTCCCCATATAATTCTTCGTGCCTAGCCTACGAATTGCACTTCAGGAGCAATGGGAAGGAAAGGAGGCATGACGCAATGCCTAGTAGAGCTCAAACACCTCTCGGAGACTCACCTTCTAGCCACTCATGCACTCATATGTGAGAAGGCATGATGCAAGAACTGGTTTGACAAGCATGTCAAGCAATGCTACTTCAAACAAGGCGATCTAGTGCTCCTATACTCAGTTAAGGGGCACAAGCAAAAAATGAAGTTTTGGGATCTTGGACCTTTCAGAGTTCGTGCGATCAGCCGAACGGGCAATGTCGAACTCGAGACTCTAGCCGGCAAAGGAATAGGCTTCTTCAATGGCAGCCGTGTCAAGAAATACTATCCCCCCATGAATCCTTTGCATGAACCACTGATGTTGGAACCACCTGTCAAGGTCCGAGCAACCACCATCACCAAAATCGATGACAAGGATGAGGAAATCATGGAGCCTGCATACTTGCACATCACGGTCACTGCCAAGCAAACATGCATCTTCAATGCCTTAATTGATGAAGGAGTAGACTTCAATGTCTTGACTCATGATCATTGGACCCAACTTGGCAAACCTCCACTACAACCCACTAACGCCAGATTAAATCCATATGGTAGCCGCTCCTATGCACTTCTCGGTAAGTGCAGGGCCGCCGTTTCTGTCGAGTCTGAAACTATACCAATGATCTTCTATGTGCTACTGCCAAACACCAAGGACGCAGGCACGGAGATGCTGCTAGGGCGAGCCTTCAAGAAGCAAACTCGTTGCCATGTTGATTATGAGTTGCAGCGCATTCACCTTGCCATAGGCAACATCCACATTGATACACCTTTCAACAAGGGTTGCACGATGGAACAATCCTCATGGCCACCGATAGAACTATCAGTAGCCGAATCTAAGGAGAAGGATAGTGCTCGGCCACCACCCACCACCTCTCAAGAACTACTGCTCGTGGTAACAAAAGCTAAGGCTCAACAACCTAGTTTCCAATGGAGGCCTAAATGGCCGCAACCGCCGCCTAGGATTCGTCATGCACGACCTCATAAGACCCAAAGCTCTAAACCTAGGACACCAAGGCATGGTATAGAAGTCGGTGCATGATCAGGCGAAGGTGGATCCCTAAAGCCCTCCTGCACGCGCAAGGCTACTATAAGGGGAATGCTTGGTTATGGATCCCTAAATCCCACACGACCAAGACCACCACTCGTATGCTACCCCCAAGCCTGATCACCCCCAACCCCATAAAACCTCAAAACCATAAACTACAGTGCTTCCCATTCCCACATCCATCAAGCTTATCCACACACATGCCTGAGAGAGTGGAACAAGCCTATTGGCCCAAACGATAGACACCGTCACATGACCCATCACCCACCAGAGCCCATCTGACTACACTAATCCACTCTGAAGGCGGCAGCGTGTTAGAAGTCGCTGTTGCTTCCCCGGTCCTAAGCCAAGAAGCCCAACCACAACCTAAGGCACACCCGCACCCACAACTATCCACTGTCACATGCTCTAGTTCTATCAAATCCCAACCACCAGTACATCTTAAACCCTTCTATGAGCAGAAATCATTTTTAACACTAGCCTCAGATCTAGCCGAAGATACAGGGGATGATGTGGTTGATTGCATTAGATGGCTCGATGCCACCTTCAGAGAGCTAGCTCTGAGCTATGACCGCTTGGACTTAGGCTTGTTGCCCGAGCCTTTTGCAACCGAGGTTCATACGATGCCTTATGCTTGGGAGACGTTTGAACTTGCCTTTGCAAAGGCAGCAAACTCCGCTGTTGTATTGCTCAACAGCGAGGTCTCTAAAGAGCAAGCCCTCAAACAACGCCTCATCACGTCATACAATCAGCGAACCACTTCTACCATCACCGACCAAGAAATTGCAGAATTATCCAAACTTGCTGAGACTGAATCCCCATTCTTGCGGCACTGATACACTCTTAGGTTGCAATGGGAAGTAGAGGGATGCCGAGTCATGACCAACGCGGAGCAATGCCACGCAATCAAAACAGCGGAATACGACCCCACTTATATCGCGCCAACCTCGTATAGAGTGTTAACACTCTTCGCAACCGCCCCCTGGAAGAACACATCAAGGGACACCCTTACCTCAATTGCCTATTGACTGAGGAGGAGCTACATATTGCTAGCCGCGGTGCCTCCGGTGACTTCCTAACAAATGTTCTCACTTACATAACACATTGGCACTCGCCCTTTTGATCTTGATCGCACAGCTCAATTAGAGTACAACCCCGATTTCTACACTTGGTTCCTACACCGGTAACTCCTAAGACCCATTGCCAAAGGTCCTCAACCTCCAAAACCTTCAATCCTAGAAAGGATTCTTCTCAAGCTGGGAAGGGAAGGGGAGTAAGGTGAATCAAGAAAGGTGAATCAATTAAAACCAATGAAAATTAAGAAAAACACATAAGCATATAGACAACGAGCAAGGTAGGAAAATGTCAAGAGAACTTTGAAATAAAGGGCAAAAAGTTAAAGCTGAAAGGGAAGATTCCACCTTGGATAGGATTTTAATGCTTTCATTCAATAAACACAGGAGTGAGGTGAATCAATTAAAACCAATGAAAATCAAGCAAAACGCATAAGCACATAGACAACGAGCGAGGTAGGAAAATGTCAAGAGAACTTTGAAATAAAGGGCAAAAAGTTAAAGCTGAAAGGGAAGACTCCACCTTGGATAGGATTTTAATCCTTTCATTCAATAAACACATAGAGTCTTTCTTTTTTAGTCTATGACTTTTCTTGCGAATTGTTAATTTGAAAGCACTAATGGAAACTTGGGTTTATGACAAGAACAAAAGATGTCGCAGCAAGACCGTGCCCACAAACTTTCGTTCACGGAAGAGAAAAGAGCGCAGTACAGCATCACTCTTGAGAGCCGCGCCTACAACCAGCTAAAGTTTCGAACCATTCACAACATAGAGGGTTTGGTGGCCAAGGAGGAAGCGGCCAGGAGAGTCGTTGAAAAATGCAACTTCACCAAGTACCTTGAAAATTTTTCGCAAGAACCTGATTACACAAAGTGTGTGGAGTTTCTCAGGTCTTACGACCCCGACAATGAGTGTTGCACCATCACGATAGGAAGGGAACAAAACACCAAACAGGTGCAGGTTTGCTTAACCCCTGCCTTGGTGGAGAAGGTGTTGGGACTAGAGCCAAAAATAGAGAAGAAGCAGAAGAGGGATGTGTGCGCCATGCTGAAAATGAGAAAGGAGGACGTGCTAACAAATGACGGCATCAGCATCCAGGATATCCCTGATGCGAAAACCAGATTGCAAGCAAAACTAGTACACGCGCTCTTCTCCAATCAACGCTACAACGCCTTAATGCACCAAATCAGCATGCCCGTGCTGGAGAATGTAGCGGCTCACACCCTGCATGAAGTCAACTAGAATGGCTATGTGCGCAAAACTATTGACCAGGCAGCCAAAGCACTAGCTTTAGGAAGCACACCCACAGGAGGAGAGTCTCCAGCTTCCAAGGCCACGGAAAGAAAGAAGGCCTCGTCCAAGGCCTCGTTCATTGCCTATGGAAGCATTTTGACTGCGCTCATCCAGGAGGCAGTGAAAGTGATGTAGGATGCAGAAGAAGGGGAAGGAGAGATGCCCAACAGGTCACCCCCCATTAGGACCAAGAAAGGTCCAGTGACAGGACCGAGACTGATAAGAAAGGGCAGGGGAAAGAAGAACAATCAAGCAAAAAGCAGGCCAAGGAACCCAAGAAGAAGACAACACAAAAGAAAAAGAAGCCGGATGAAGGCCCAGGAAGGAGAAAGAGGATTTGGAAAAGGCAAAAAGACAATCCTTCAAGGAGGCCAAGGAGAGGAAGAAGAAGAAGAAACACAAAGAAGAAAAAACAAAAGAAGAAGTCGAGAGGGCTAAAAAGGTGTCAAAACAGGAGGCTGAGAAGAGAAAAAGAGAAGAGCAGGAAGAAAAGGAGAAACTAGAGGAAGAGTACAGGAAAGCTGAAAAAGAAAGGCAAAGAAGAGCTATGGAGGAAGAAGCAGAACTAAGAAGGAAGGAGGAGGAGGACTTGGTTGAAGCCACATGACGGTCCATTGAGCAACAGTGTAGGGCTGATGATCTGGGAGCCTGGAGCCCATTGAGGGAAGAAGGGCCTAGCTCTAGCACGCAGGTACCAGAAGTCGCACTGTCCACTGTCCTTGAAGGCAAAGGCAAGGCCCTCCATCCTATCCCCACCCTCATGGCACCCTCCATCGAACCAACCACCCTCACCCCTAGCATCCCCACCAGCATGGAGGTTTCCAACCTCGTGGCCTGGATGCAATATTTTATCAGTAAAGAAATGGCCTAGGGAAAGAGCACAGAAACCACGGCCACGGGGAAAAAGAGAACATCCGCAGATGCTGAGTCGAGACAAGACCAGAAGCGCCCGAGAGTAGAAGCCTCGACCACTCCAACCCACACAACAATGATGCCACCAGCCAGTTACGACGAGTACGTCGCCGAGTTGCTCTCCCAATTGGAGAGGGTGAAGGAGGAAAAGAGGATGGCTGTGGTGAGTTGATGGCGGAAAAGGAGTCAGGAGCTGCCTTCCAGCTGGAGAAAACCCGCACAATAGCCATGCAACAACGACAAATCTTTGACCTTAAGTAGGAATTAAAGGCCAAGGAAGACATGGAAGAAAGCTACAAATAGCAGCTTGAGGATGGAAATCAAGAACTGGTGCAGATGCAACAGCAATACGAGCTCCTCCTGATGCAACATGGGGAATTGGAGGCAAAAACCGCCAACATCGAGCAAATGATGGAGGAACTAAATGCCAAAGAGGAGGAGAGAAAGTGAGAGAGGGAGCATCAGCAAAAGGAGATCGACCGATCAACTACACCAGGGAAGGAAAGAGCACGAGAATATGAGCAGAGAACTCAAATCCCAGGAGCAAAAGCTCGCAACCCTGGCACAGAAGCAGGGGGAGAGCATGGAAGGAATGAACAAAAGAGGAGAGGAATGGGCCGCACAGAAGGAGAAACAGGTGAAGACACTGGCACGGCGCCTTGCTTTGGTGGAGAAAGAAAAAATCCTTGCAAAAAGTAAAGCAGAAGCCACCCAGACAGCCTTCAGTGTTGCTGAGCAACAGGCCTTCCTCAACACGACTCGGCTAGAGAGAAGGGAGTCATTGGAGGTGGTGCAGAAAAAACTGAGCATCGCACACAGAGCCCTGCATGCGGGGCTACAAATGTCACCCCAACCTGCGGAGGTTAGGCTAAGCTTAGAAGAGCAATGGAAGTATCTACTACTAGCCGACCTAACCCCCCAGGAATTGAATGCACTAAACTTTGAGGAAGGAGTGCAACTAGAAGACCAGCAGGGGGAGGAGGCTGACCTTGCATTCGTTATGGGGAGAACCAGCGAAGAGATAATCCCACAACCCCCCTCACTGCATATTCAAGAACAACAACAGATTGATCAGCCCTCAGAAAGACAAAACGCGCTAAGGGAGAGACGGAGAAAATTAGTTGAAGAAGGTAGGAAGTAGTTAAGGGCCAAACCAGTCGTGCAGCTGTCCGCACCCCTCCCACCGTGCCCCGATGACCTACTTGTTGGATTCCACATAGAGCTGGTGATTTGGGAATGGCATGAAAACGAAAAAGACTCTTTCACCTTCAGCTTCCTCATGCCTAACAGCCTGCAGAGGGTCCTACCGATCAAGGTGATAGAGGAGGTGATCGCGACTGGCATGGCTGACTGGGACAAAAATGGTTGGAAGAAAGGGAGAGGACCCCCACTCTGTGGGGAACGGAGGAAGCAGAGTTTTGGCAAGACAAGGTGTTCGAAATACCACATATTGTGCAGGGCTACAACTGCCAACCCCTATGGAGGAGGCAAGTGTGCGATATTAGCATGCTCGCCTAGATGGCTTTTTGTAACACCCTGCCCTATGAGAGGAACAACCCCACATTCATGGTGTATCCTCGTAGGCTAGGAGTGGATTTTGTTGCCACCCTCCATGGGCATCATGATTTCCCCATCGTCTACAACTCCAATGCCGCCTCCTTCGAGCATGCCCTCCTTTTTGACTCGGGAAGCCTAAATGATTCCATGACACATTTTCTTGCAAACTTCTCTTCATGCCCTGATCCAGCCTTCATAACTACCTGTAATTATCTTAGGCTACTTAAGCTACTACTCAAGCAGGACCGGACCCCACAAGAGTGTGGCTTGCCTCCCCTCTTTTTTGACCCTAACGCCATTGACAGCTGCGCCATGGCGCGTTTACTGATGAGAACTAGCCTTCTTCCCTCCTTTTGCCTAGCTCTCCTAGAGGATATGAACAACAGCTAGTTCACTAGGTGCAACCATCCCTTCCTCTCCACCACCCCCCTCCACGTCCGCATGAAGTACATGCAAAGCCATCAATTTTTTAGCAAATCCATCCGACCTCCTTCTCTGCGTGAATCAGACAATGAAGATTAGGTACAAGCTGTCTTTCTACTACTGTAATACCACTTTTAAATTTTTTTTAAAAAAATCCAAGGAAGAACAAGCAGAACATTACACATGGAATAACCAAAACACTCACTTACACAAGCACTTAGCCCCACATAAAGCACAATCACTGCACCTAGGGGTCCTCAAGTTAGGCATGCTAATGGCTCCGGTCAGCTGGCTCCACCCCTAACCCCCTAGCCCCTTTTACTCCCCCACTTCATGCTTAGGGCCCATCAAGGGGCAGAACATACCTAGGGAGGTCCATTCGCCTATGGTTAGACCTGTCACCCTAGGCTACTCCCACTCACCTCTTGCATAAATGGGGCCCTCACGCATGGGATATCACCCATGCTACCCTGTGTTAGAACCAACTCCCCATTCCCCCCGCACGAGCATAATGCACTACACAAATAAGATAGACATCCCCTCCTTAGGTAGAGCACCACACCCTATCCTGTCAAGCATCACCAAGGCGACCAACCACTAACTTTGGAGGCCCCCGTCAACCACTTTCCATCCATTTGACTTCTCCAATCAACCTTACTACCACGCTTCCATGAGCACTCAAGTTTACACATCGCCCTGCCCTTACACGACTGCTTCGCCAACTACCTCTTAAACACCAACAATCGACAAGAGTGCCATGGGACTGGCACCCGTCTTGGAGGGGGGTAATGTTAACCCCAAGCCGAGAAGGCAGAAGAATGAATGAAAAAGCAAAAAGAAGATGGAGAAGGAGCAAAGACACGCAGGCGGCCTCTAAAGCTAAAGTCGGGGCCAAAAGCGTAGTTTTAAATAAAAGGTGTCTCAAAAACTCCAAAAACTCTTGTAAACTTAGCGCTAGGCTCCCTCCTATGCCACTTGTAAAAGAATAGTCGAATATAGGCCTAGGGCATGAAGAAAAAAGAGGGAATTAGAAAAAAGGACCTTGCCACAATGGCCGGTCATGTAAAAAGGGATGGGTGTCCATGGGGTTTTAGGGTTTGTATATATAAAGTTCAAAAAGTGAATGGAAGCTCATTCTTTGGTGTGTGGCTAACAAGAGATCTTATCTTCTTCTCTTATTCTCCTCTTCTTGCTCATGTGTGCTCTTGAGAGAGGGAGTGTGAGAGTGTGAGAGAGTGAGTGAGTGAGAGTGAGGGATCAAGAGGGTGAAGCTCTTCACCATCTCCTCTTCCCTTCTTCTCTTCTCTTCTCTTCTCTTTTGGTGCGCGCGCGGCTATGGCGGATGGAGCTTGGAGATGGAGAAGGCTTGAGGATGCTTGAGCTAGCATCTAAGATCGTGGAGCCACCGGTGTGTGCAAGAGATAAGGAAACTCATATCGGTATCAAGGTAATCTCACTACACTTGTAGGATCGATGGCGCATCGGCTATGTGAGAGGTAGCCATTAGAGCTCGCTTGGAACGCTTGAAGCAATAAGCGGTCTGTGGGTCTTGGTTGAGTGAAGGCTCCCACATTTGTGAGTCTTGGCGATAGAGCGTGAGCTCCCACTACATTGCTAGTGGAACTAGGAATTTGGTCGAACAGTGAGCAACGAACCAGAGGCAAGCTTGGTATGTCGTCCCACACTTGAGGATCCAATTTATGTATGGGAAAGTGTGGTGAGTGTAACTTAGGAAGACATGGCTATAGCCATAGGTGATTGTGACCTCCCTAGGTGTGTCATGCCCTTGATGTGCCCTAAGCATGAAGTGGGGAACAAAATGGGTTAGGGGGTTAGGCCAACCAAGGCCATCGGACGTGCTTAGCTTGAGGACCCCTAGGTGCAGTGATTGTGGTACTAATAAAGTTGTGTCTTCTTTTTCTTCTACTCTTGAAAAATAAATAAATAAATATATGCATGAGAAGATAATCTTCATATTTTGAGTCATGTGAGGGGGAGGCTAGCGGCTTAAGCCATTTACTAAGGAGATTCCTAATTTGCATATAGTCTTTTAAGTCCATTCGTATACTCAAAGAAGTTGTTGACAAAAATGGATGACTACATTAGTGAATCATTGTGCTTTCCCTAGTAGCCTCTTCCTTCTTCCTTTGGCCTCCTTTTTTCCTTCAACGGTTGCATCTTCAGGTCACGTCCTACTAGGCTTAAGGTCTTGGAGATGGTGTTCATGGAACTTGTTCCTCCTTAAAGTCTAGCAGCTCTTGTTGCCACTATTGGCTTAGGCTAGTTCTTGCTCCTTGTGATTGGATACACAAATGCCCAAGATGGAATTGATGAAGGTGCATTGTTGGGCTTCCAATCTTGTGGTTGTGGCCTCTGCTATGATCTTTGCTAATACTCTATCACCTTTTGCACGGGCTAGATGGCTTGCTAGGTCTTTTACATTTCCTTTGTTCTAGGTCACCCACACTTTGGCCTTCTGTTTCATCTCCTCTAGGCTCTTACTTTGTCTTTGGGCTAAGGCCACTATGATTGGCTTTTGGTCTCTCCATTTTTGAGTTACTTTTTCTTTCTCCTCGTCTAAGTAATTGATTGCTCTTTCTAGCATTCCTTGCTCCTCAATTTCCATTAGTAGTCTATTTCTCATTTCTTCCACCTCTCTTTAATTCTCTTCTCCTACTTAAGCTCTTTTTGCTTCCCCTACTGTGAGATGGTCCATGCTTTCTTGAACTCTTCTCATCTGCTCTACCAGGTCCTCATGTACTGCCTTTGTAAGTTGATTAGCTCTTGTGCTTCTTCTGCAAGCCTTGCTTGCCACCTATCTTCCTCTCTTTCTTTTGCAACCTTCAGCTCTCATATCTCTTTTTGATAACCAATCACTTGGCAAATCCTCTCCAATTGAAGGGATGCTAGTGTCTCTCTTTCCACTTCCAGCTTGGCCCTACAATTTTCTTTTCTTCCTTAGCCCTCTCCAGCTGTGATAGCAGCTCTTTAATGTACTCATTGTAGCCCATGGATGATGGCATTGTTGTAGGATGGATGTTGTGGATGCCTCTATTTTTAGCTTCTTTGGATCTTGTCTTGATTCGGCATCTAGAGTTGGTCTCTTGGTTCCTGCCAGAGGGGCTCCTTTGCTGGGTGCAGGTGCAACCTCTTGTACCTTACTGACTAAGTATTGCACCTAGGTCATGAGGTTGCTTCTATCCACCATGGTTGAGGTGCCATGGATGGATGTGACGGTTGGGGTAGTAGGCATGAGAACTACTAGGATTGGATATAAAGGGATATTGCTGCCCTGGCCTTTCTTTTGTTGGTGGTGGTGCAATTTTCGATACTTGGGCACTAGTGTTTAGGCCTTCTTCTCCTCACGGGCTCATGGCAATTAGCTCCTCCTACTTGGAGGGCTTCTCTACTGACATGCATATTGCTAGAGCCATGTCTTCATCTTCCTTTCTTCATAGCTTGTCTGCTTCTTCTTCTACTCTCCTCTTTCTCTCCTCTTCAACTCTCTTAGAATCTTCTTGGATCCTTTGTAGTTTGGCTTCTTCCTACCTCCATCTCTCTTCTTCCTACCTCCATCTCTCTTCTTGATTTCTGCTACTTCTAGGGAGTCTTATCCTTTGGCTCTTTAGGCCGTCCATGGCTAGATTTGTCTCCTATTCTTCCTTCTCGCTTATTTTTATTTCACTGGACTATTCTTGCTCTTGAGGTGGTGTCATTTTGGGTGTCTCTCCTACTTCTTCTTCACCTACCACCTCTCCCATTGCTTCTTGGATGAGGGCCATTAGTATTCCACTGAACCCTATGAATGAGGCTTTTGCGGCAATTTTCTCTCTTTCTACTATCACTAAGTTGTTCAGTGAAGGAACTGATATATCCAAAGAACCCTCTCGATGTGCCCTGAATAAGTTGTTGCATGTGAGGTAGGCAGGGAGGTCACTCCTAGAGGTAGCAAGAACTGACACTGAAGGAATGACTGGTGGAATTGTCTCTGCTACATGCTTCAAGCGCTTCCGTCGAATGACCAATGGAGGAGGGGAGTCAGTATCCTCTATGTCAATGGGTTCTGAATCTTCTAAAGGTGGAGAGGGAGGGATTGGATCTGACTTTTGATGCTGGGAACTCTCCACCAACTGGCTTGCTCCCTGTGGCTAGTGCTCTGGCAGATTGGTCAATCATCTTCCACACATAACCATTCCAGTCGATTTCGTCGGACGAATGGGTTGCCAAGCTCTCCAACAATAGAGGCACTACAATCCTTTGCATGAGCGAGTTGTATCTCTGGCTTGAAAATAGTGTATGGATGACTTAATCCTAGAGTCTCACTTCAGGATCAGGGATATCTTGGATGCTGATGCCATCATTCATTAGGACCTAGTCTTTGTTCATGTTGAGCATGGCATAAACATCTCTTTTTGGTCTCCTCTCCACCTGCGGTGCTAACCCTAGTGCCTTCTCCACCAAGGCTTTTCTCAACTCTACTTGCACTTGTTTGACCTCTTCGCCCCTGCCCACAGTCACGATGCCGCATGCTCTATTCAAGTCATAGGTTCTCAAGAACTCTATGCATTGATTGTAGCCAATCTCTTGCCAAACTTCTCGATGTATTTTGTGAGGTTTCATTGTTTTTTGATCCTTCTGACTACTTCCTCTTCGACCATTACCTTGTCGACACTATCAATGGTCCTGAACTTTAGGTAATTATATGGTTCTTGAGGGCAATGCTATATTGTCTTCTCTCTTCTTCCATGAACGGAAGTCGATGGGGCACGGTCTTGCTGTCCTTCCATTTCTAGCTCTTGTTATAGCACAACAAGCTTCCATTAGTTCATTTGCACGATCGTTTTCTCAATCAGAAGACAAAGGGATTGTAACACAATTTTCACTTCAAGAGGTTAATTTATTCCAAGCAAGCATTTCCTCCTTATTCTTTTTTAAAGTATAAAATCACTTTTCAGTTTTAAGGTTCCTTTATTGTTTTGTTTCCTTTCTGTACTTGTTTTATTCTTTTTTTTTTGTGTTTTGATTTTCAATTGATTTCCACCTTATTCCCTCCTCCCTGGGAATGATGTGAATCCTTCCAATGATTATGGTTGAAGGGTTAAGGATGCTTGTGATGCCTTTGGGACACTAGCAGTGGTAGGTTGAGGCAGGTTCGAAGCAGCAAGCTACAGTTTCTATTGGTAGATGTGTTGAGGCTTTGCAAGCTTAGCAATTTTGGGCTCTATAGGCTTTGTAGCCTGAGGTTTTGGTTCCTTAATTGTGGCATGACCTTGCATAGGTAAGTTCAAGGGTGGTGCTTGAACATTGCACTTAACCATCTTGGCTTTAGGTACCCATATCTAGGTATTGCCCTCATAATAGCCTTACGCTTGTAATAGGGTTTTGGGAACCCATCGCAGCTTGACTATTCATCTTTGCTTATAATATCGTCTTTGCCTCCTAGGCCTTGAGTATGAGTTTTTAGTAGTGCAAGGTCATGTTTGCATATTTCTGTGTGGTAGTCCTTGGTGCTTAGGCACCCATTTGAACTTGGGTTCATTTGCCTTGAATGCACTCTCAGCAGGTTATTGACATTGAGACTTGGAGAGTCATGACGAGTCATTGAGGCTTTGATGGAGTCGCATTGCCATTGCTAAAAGCTATCATGATGCGTACATTGCCGAGGGCAAGGTGAATGCGCTATGACTTGTAATTGATATTGTAATGTGCATGCTTCTTAAATGTGTGTCCTAATAGTGATTCCTTACCCGCATCCTTTGTATTTGGTAATACATAAAAGACCATGGGTATGCTCTCAGACTTGATAGAGATTGCAACTTTGCACTTTCCCAAAAGTGCATATGATTGACCCCCAAATGGGCTGAGTTTAGCGTTTGTGAATTGTAGTTGTGGTTGACCAATGAGAGTCCAATGATCATGAGTCAAGGTATTAAAGTTGCCCCCCTCATCGATCAACTCATTGAAAGTATGTGGTTGTTGGGCAGTGACTGTTATGTCTAGGTAAGCGGGTGCTACTACTTCCTCATCCTCTTCTTCCATCTCTATAATTGTGGCAATTCGTATATTCACAGGAGACTCTAGCATTGGAGTCTCATATAGTGGATCCATGTTGATAGGATAGTATTTCTTTATGCAGCTACCGTTGAAGAATCCTATGCCCTCTCCATATCTAGGGTTTTGAGCTTTACATTCCCGGTTCAACTAATCGTATGGACCCTGAAAGGCCCTAATCCCCTAAACTTCATCTTTTTTTTATGGCCTTTCACTGAGTATGACAATACTAGGTCACCCTCGCTGAAGTCTCACTACTTGACATGCTTATCAAACCAGCTATTGAGTCGTGCCTTTTCATAGGTTAATGCATGGGTAGCTAGAAATCAAGTCTCTAATAGGCATTCTAGCTCAACTAGATATTCCATCCATTCCTCCTTTCCATCCCGTTTGTCTTGGATGGCTAGCCTCAGGCTAGGGACAAAGAATTCCACCGGTAGAATGGCTTCAGTGTCGTAGGTCAACTTAAAGGGGGTTTGCCCCACAGTCGTTTTATAAGCTGTTCGATAGGCCCATAAGGCTACCATTAGCTTATTGTCCCAATCATTGCGTGAAGCAGACACTACCTTGGTTAAGACGTTCACCAAGATCTTATTCATGGATTCATCCTGGCCGTTTGCTTGAGGGTAGTAGGGTGAAGATTTCCTATGGATGATCATGAATGTATGCAGGAGGTGGGCAATCACTTCGTTGATGAAGTGCGTGTTGTGCTCCCAAAGGAACTTGGTCGTGGTCCTAGCGTCATTTTTCCTAGTGGCTCGTGCTTCTTTCCACTTTGTGAGATAGTTCGTGGGCGACTATGATATACTTGGCCTATGAATATTGTGCTTCTTCCCACTTTGTGAGATAATCTGTGGTCAATTTTCCATTTTTCAAATGGTTGCCTTGTGATGATTGGGATTAGCTCCATCCTGTCCTTGCGAATGGGGACCTTGGTCCATTAGCACTCATCACAGTGCTTCACAAATCATGTTGCACCACAAAGAAGTGTGGGCCACCACAGTTGAGACGATAGCACCTTGCGCACTGCCGTGTCTCTATTGAAGTGTCCTCTAGCGATTCCATTATGTGCCTCCATAAGTCTGTCATGCATCTCATGTTCACACATGCATCGTCGTAGTAGGCCATCTTGTCCTAGTTTGTAGAGCTGATCGACCACCTATTAACTGGTAGGGTTGTAATTTGAAGATAAGTCGCCTAAGCCACGGGTCTTCTCGATAGGTCTTTTGGGTAGTCTGTGCTCTAACACCTGGACTATGTTGTTTGCCCAGTATGGCATCAAGTTAGCCCTAAATAAATCCTTCTCACTAGACAGGTTAAAAAGATGTGCATCTAGTAAATCATCTGCCATACCCTGTCCACAACGGCTTCTCCCATGGGTATGCGGGACATGTGATTAGCCATGTAGTGTTTCTTCCCTTTACCTACAACCACAAAGAAGTCAAATTCTACCAAAAGTAGCAGATACTTGGCTATGCATCGGTAGCACAAGGTTTGTTTATGAGATACAACTGAGCCTGATGGTTTACAAAGAAAGTGAAAGGCGTAGCTAAAAGATAATATTGGAATTTCTTCACATCAAACATCATGGCCAACCTTCTCTCGCAATGGTGGAATAGTTCATCTCACTATTGTCCCTGAGTTGTCTACTCTAGCAAAGCTCACTCAATAGTCTAGATTGTGTTCACCAGGCTGGCACAAAACAACTCCCATGGCAAACTTCAAGGCATCAATATGTATATTGAAGGTTATGGTCCAATCTGGGGCTCTTAGGACTGCGCAATTGTTAGAGTCTTCTTCAACTCTTTATATGTGTGTTGGCATTCCTTGGTCCATTCAAATATTATCAATAGTTTATAGAGTGGTCTAGTGATCAACACATAATTCAACACGAATCAGCGATAGTACCCTATATGTCCTTCAAAGCATTGAACTCCCCTATAGTTGGTTGGTGGTGGAAGGTTGACAATAACCTTAACTTTTGAGAAGTTAGTGGCAATGCCATTCTTGGACACCATGTGCCTTAGGATGCATCCATGTTTCACCCAGAAGTGGCACTTAAGGGGGTTCAATGAGAGACAATATAATCTGCATTGTTCAAAGACTATGTGGATTTTGTCTAGGTGTTCCCTCCAACTTGAGTGAATGCACAAATCATCAACAAACACTTCTAGCTCACGCCTAAGCATGTCACACACATGAGCCATTAGAACATGGGAAAGGGCATGACTATGTAGGAAAAGGTGCCCCACTCGGTAGTGAATGTGGTCTTATACTTGTCATCAAGATGCACTTGCACCTGATTGTAACCTGAGAAGTCGTCTAAGAAACTATAGGCTTCTTTGCTAGCACTCTTTGAGCATATGCTCCATGTACAGCAGTGGATAGTTGTCTCTCTTCATATAGCATTGACTTTCTTGTAATTGATGCACACTTTGATCTTTATGTTCTTCTTCAAGATGATTAGGATTGGTGAAACCCAAGCCCAATCCGTGTGCTCAACTTCATAGATGAATCCAGCTCTTAACAGCTTTTCTATCTCCTTCTTGATTGCATAAGCATGCTTGGGATTCATCGGATAGGGCCACTGCTTAACTAGCATTGCATCTAGTGTCATGGGGATATTATGAGTCACCACACTTGGATCTACTCCCTTCAGATTATCGAGGGATCAAGCGAATATGTCTATGTACTCTCGTAGGAGTGCAATGACATTTACTTATTCCTACTATGTCAAGTCGTCAGCTATGAAGATAGGTTGGGGCTTCTCCCCTCCCCTGGCCAGGTCTAGCTCCTTGACTTTGGCAGGCCCTTTTATGGGTTCGTCCGCTTGTCCTTGCCTCTTGGCACCTAGCAAGATCACTACCCTATTGCCCTTCTTGAACTTTGTGAATTTCTTTGGTAGGTCTTGCGGTTTCTTCTGCTCCTTAGCTTTTGACTCCCTAGGTTGTCTCTTTCTCTCCTCCTTGAGTCTTTTGCATCTTAGGTGGACTGGTAGGTCCCCTTTGGTGCATTTGGTCTTAGGTGGTTGGGGTATTTCAAGATCGCTATCTGAGCTTACTTCCAACTCAGAATTGAACTCTCTATTTTCGCTACCTAGAAGAGGGAGTTTCTCTTAGTGGTCGTAGTTCTGATGGTGATTCCATTCTAAAAATCAGTGCAGCATTCGGTTGGGTGAGCCCTGTTTGTTCATGATCAATTGCCCCTAAGTGTTCCAACCACGTGATTGCACTCCATTTGCATGATTTCTCTCTTGATTTTAAAGGTATCTCCCTTCCGTGGGTTGGAATTTGCTTGTGTTTTCTCAATCACATGTCCGTCACAGTGTCATACTCTATTGTGTCAATCTCTTCTTTGCTCTCTTCATTGAGGGAGCAACAGTCTTCGTACTCGCCATCTGAATTATCCTTCTCTAAGACTACTCATCATCTCCTATGTTTACATGCCTTCTTTCTTTCTCATTTGTGACCAAGGCCCAATTGCACGTCAGGTTTAGATCATGTACGTTGGTCCACTTCCACTTTTGTTTGTCCATGAGATCTTTGAGGGGTTTAAGGTTAGTCAATGGGTTTCCAGCTAGCTTGTTTGTCAAGTACTCTAAGATCCTGTGGATTTCTAGCTTGTTATTTGGGACATGGAACATGGGAGGGGTGGGCTGGCTATATGAGCTTCTAGTCATCATGCATAATGGTACCGAGGGATCCTTCATGGGCTCACCAACTATCTTGATAGCTTGCTCATATCCCTCCTCATCATCCGAGAATAGAAAATTGATGGTGCCTAGCATGTGCATCCAATCTCACTTGGCCAATGTGACATTGAACCTAACATTCTTGATAGGTGGGTTAATGCAAGCCTAGAGGACCACGTGGCTAAGTACGCTGACTCCAGCTCATGTGTCCACTATCTCTTTCCTCGTGGTGTCTCCTAGCATTAAGACTCTTTAAAGGCATTAACGTGTAAGGACTTAGGGCACTGAGTGCAACGTCAAGTTAGGTATTTGAGTCACTGCATCATGGTCATGTAGGTCAGCTTCCTCTTGCTCGGGTTGTCCTTCCATTCATTGCTTCCACTCTTGCAACATCATTGGGAGCTGCCTAAGCAAGTCTCCTATCATCGCAAAGACACAGGGGTTGTCACTAGTGTCATAAGAAGGTTGTCAACTACTTGCTACCCTCCTAATTCTGTGTTTCTTGGCCAATGGCCCTGGCTAGTTTGCTAGCCCGTGGCACTTAATCTTTGTCTATATGCGGCACTAGTCAAGGTGCAGATGCATCTCTTGACTTCAGTTGCGTAGGTGAAACTAGTATGCTCACACTAGAGAGCTCATTGATTTCATCTTCTAGGATGGGATCAGCATCCTTCAAGTACTCTTGGGCTTCTCTCACCCACTCCTTGACCTTATCTATGGCTTCAAGCTAGCACTTTGGGTTGGGGTATTCCTCGACCTTGGCACTCCCCTTTTCCACAGTCTTAGGAGCGGAAGTTTTTGCTTCTACATCTGTGACCTTTTTCCTAATGGTTAGAGTCGTCATCTTAAGCTTGATCTTTGCTTCAATTATCTTCCTCCTTGCCTACGACTTCCTTTCCCGATTGAGGCTACATCAAGATTACTAGGCCTAGAAAATTATATGCCAACCTGCTTTGTCTGTGCTCAATGGGATAGATGTAGCCCCTTCGTCCAGTTTTTCAACTCCAAATAGCCCCAATGGTACTGATGGCACGATCGATGACGATAGCAAGGATGAGAAAAAGGATAGCCAGCCTTCAAAGAAGAGCAATTTCAAGATAGAGGAAGTCAATGTAGTCAGTCATGAGAGTGATAGTGGCAGTGATATCCTCTTTGCTTCTTCTTTTAGTGCACAATCTCTGATCGCAAATTTTGATAATGACATGGCCACTTGGATCCTTGATTCAAGTGCTTCACTTCATGTAATCCCACTTCGTGAGTGGTTCAATGATTACAATGGTGGTAGACCTGGTGTTGTCCACTTGGGGGACAACTATGCATGTGATATTGCAAGGATTAGCAATGTACAAGTTGGAATTTTAGTATGGTTCAATGTTTACCTTGCATCATGTGAGGCATGTACCCCAGCTTAAGAAGAGCTTAATAAGCATAGGGCAACTAGATGACAAAGGCTACCACACCACTTTTGGGGATAGAAAATGGAAGATATGTAAGGGATCTAGAATCATTGCTAGAGGCTCTAAGAGTGATAGTCTATATCCTGCATGTATCTAGTGTGTGTGACCATGTTGTTGCCATTACCGAGTAGCCGAGTGTTTCTTTGTGGCACGGCCAATTGGGACACATAAGTCAAACTAGAATGAAAGTGCTTTCTCATTTGGATTATTTGTCATATTTGAGGTATGTTGAGTTTGACCATTGTGATCATTATGTCTATGGTAAACATGCTCAAACATCACATAAAAAGTCTCTTTTGTTGAAATCTTCTCCTTTAGAGTTGGTACATTCATATGTATGTCAAATGCCAAGGTTGTCTCTAGGGGGAAAGAAGTGATTTATCACTTTTGTTAATGATGCTATGTCATGCAAAGTATATTCTATCCTTCATAAGGAAGAGGCTTTGGATAAATTCAAGGAATTCCTAGCATTCGCTAAAAATATTATTGGTAAGACACTCAAGTATCTTCGATTTAACAATGGTGGGGACTATGTGTTAATAACTTTCAGGACTCTGTGTGACAGTAAAGGGATAAAGAGGGAGCTCACTACCCCTCATAATCCACCCCAAAATGGAGTTGTAGAGTATATAAATAGGACCATCTGATGAGGTCCGTACTATGCTATCTCATGCTACATTACCTCATGGTTTTTGGGAAAAGGCTATTATGATAGCCATTCACTTGATAAATCACAATCATCGAATAGGTCTTTGGGGGGAAGAGTCCCTTAGGAAGAAGTGTGGTCGGGCAAGCCACCTTCATATGCTCACTTGAGAGTGTTTGGCTACATAACATTTGTGCATATTCGCAAGAAGAACACAACAAACTTGAGCCAAAGTCTTGTAAATGCATTTTCCTAGGATATGTTTATGAGGGTGAAATGGGATATCGATTATAGGATCCCGAGAAAAGGAAAGTAGTACATAGCAATGATATTATATTTCAGGAAGATTGCATGCATAAACAACCCAAAAAGACAAAGGAGGTCAAAAGGGTTGTATTCTAGGAAGATGTACCTATTAGACAGCAAAGAATGCCCATTGGATAGCAACAGATACTTACTACTATAAATGACCCTAAAAATGCAGGGAATGATGTTGAAAATGGTTGATAAGGAATTTCCCATGCACAAAAATATGTAGTTAGGACAACCGAAAATGGCAGGACAACATGCTGAAATTTCTGGACATTAAGCTTTAAATGTAGATTTGCAAGCCCCATAGCCCACAAATGATGAACCTTTGGTCCATAGGTCAACCCGACCTTCAAGGAAATTGGATAGGTTTGTCTCCCTAGTGCTTAGTATGCTATTAATTATATCATGTTGTATGACTGATTGTGGTGAATCGTCATGCTTCAAGAAAGCAATGGACAAATAAGATAGCAAGAAGTGGAATAAGGCTATGCTGTCAAAGATTGAATCTCTAGAGAAGAATGGAACTTGGGATTTGACTCATTTTCCTAAAGGGTAGAAAGCACTACTATGAAAATGGGTTTATAAGATGAAAGTCACTTCTGGTTCCTCGCCAAAGTACAAAGCACAGCTTGTTGCAAAGGGGTATAAGTAGGAACATGGAATTGATTTTGATGGAATCTTCTCTCCTGTAGTCAAAATGACTACTTTGCAAACGAGCTTCGATTTTGCATCTAAGCAAATGGAGCTCATACAGATGGATGTAAAGATTGCTTTCTTACAATATGGTGATCTACATGAGGACATTTATATGCACAGCTTGAGGGTTTTGTGGCAAAGGGAAAAGAGAAGATGGTATGTAAACTCAATAGGAGTTTGTATGGACTTAAACATGCCATGAGAATGGTATCATAATTTTGATACATTCATGCAGTCTTAAGGGTTTAATAGGAGTCAAGTGGATCATTGCTTATACACCAAGAAGGCAGTAGTAGATAGCAGCATGACTATCTTGGTTTTGTATGTGGATGGCATATTGATTGCAAGTAGGGATATCCATACCTTGGACACTTTGAAACAAATCCTATAGATTAGTTTTGACATGAAGGATCTTGGTGAAGCAAATCGTATTCTTGGGATGTGTATACTCACGGGAAAATCGAAGAGTCTTCTCTATTTATCACAGCAGGGGTATGTATCCAAGATTTTGAAGCATTTCAATATGGAGGGGGGGGAAGTGATTGGTGTACCATTGCCTCCATATGTGAAACTCGGTGTAGAGGGTAGCCCTACAACTAATGATGAAAAGGTTGAACTAGCCAAGATTCTGTATACTTCAGATATTGGTGACTTGATGTATGTTATGGTTGCTACATGTCCTGATATAGCATTTGCAGTAGGAGTGGTTAGCAAGTACATGGCACACCTTAGCAAAAGGCATTGAAAAGTAATGAAGGGTATCGTGAGTTTTCTTAAGGGCACAAAGGATTTGTGCATCTTCTTTGGAAAGCAGAAGGCATCTGTCGTTGGCTTTACGGATGTAGACTATGCTAGTCATACTGACTACAGGAAGTCTACTTTAGGGTATGTATTCACCTTCATAGAAGGAGCAGTCTCTTAGATATCCAGACTATGGAAGTGTGTTGTATTGTGTCTACTACAAAGGTCAAGTATGTGGCTGCCATTAAGGCATGCAAGAAGGCTCTATGGCTTTCACATCTGGTGGGAGAGCTTGGCACTATAGAGGTTCTTGTCCTCCACTGTGATAGTCAGAGTGCTATCATGTTACCATGGAATCCTATCTTTTATACAAAGATAAAACACATACATGCAAAGTATCATTTTATCAAAGATGTACTTAATAGCAAGAGCATTGAGCTTGTCAAGGTACATACAAATGATAACCCTATAGACTTCTCACGGTCTTCCAACAGAGCGGTTTTCTCATTATTGCCAAATGATGGGAGTTGGATACATATAGTGTTTTCAGCTTTGTACATACTTAGACTTAGCTGATTCTTTTCTCTACCTTCAGGCACATTGCCTTTAGGTGGGAGGTTATTGGAAATAAAGGGCCATTGTGCATGCACCCATGTATGGGTGTGAACATACACTGGAGATCTTGTACCATGTTTGATATATCTATATGAAAAACCTAAAATGCTACAACTAATCGCACCCACACATGTGTGTCTTCTCTCTTTTTAAAACCTTCATCTCCATTGAAGCACAGTGGAGCTCCGTTGTGTATCCTACACCTCATGAATATCAACCCTCCCTACTAGCCATGGTGAAGAAACCACATCAATGCCATTCAATCTACAAAAAGAGATTATCAATCTTCTTAAATATGATCCCACATATGTTGAGATATCGAGCTCCACTCGTGATATGCCAAGGTGACCGTTGTGCATTTATGTCGTCGACTTGTCAGTTTGCAGATGTGGTTGGTACACCGCCCATGAATAAGAGCTAGATGACAGCTATCCTTATCTACTCTAGTTCTTGGCTCAGTTAGTATGCCACCTTAGTTAGTTGAGTTTGGTTTGAGACCCATATATAGGGTTCTTCTATTTCTATGTACTTGAGTTCTTTTGGCTTACACAACTAAGAAGAGGAAAACTGTTTTCAGCCTCCACCTTTGTGTGTATTCCCCCATTGTGCAAGCAGGAAAGCTATAAGTGAGACTCCTTCCTTCTCTCCCACAATCTTGACATGGTATCAGAGCCTTGTTCGTGGTAAGGAGCTCAAGAAAGCAAACCAAGTTCGCGGTGTTCTGGTAAGAGGACTAGTGTTGCTTTCATTTTTCTGTTTTGGGAGCAAGTCTCTGCAGGTAGCACAGCCGGAAAGTGCAAGAGTACATTGTCTCAGATTGAGACGCCATTCGCGGTGTAGCAAGAGGGCAGTATACGCTGCGGGAAAGGGCTTTGGCCCTTGGTTGCTCTGTTTTTTTATTTGAGGCCATTTCGGGGCCTGTTTTGGAGGCGGAAGCTTTCTGCACGCACTCAAGAAAAGGCCCTGTTTTATGCTGTGCGACCACTATTCTACAGGTCGGTGAAAAGTTACTGTAGAAATTGCATCGTATGCCTGTGCGCAGAGACATTGGGAGTTACAGAATCATCCTTGTTGCCTATTGATGCAAAATCGTCACTAGGAAGTGACTGTGTGGTCAAATACCACTTCCGTCAGTTTTGCAGATTTGCCCTTGTGAGGTTGAAGCTGTGTTCTTTGCAATGACAGAATTTTTTGCAGTCTTCTGTAATGGCGTCTGATTCTCTTTCATAGATTGTCACTGAAAAGCTTGACAAGAACAATTTCCAAGCATGGAAGTTCAGAATGATGAATTTCCTTATGGGAAAAGGATATTGGGAATTCGTTGCAGGAAATGAAGAAGAACTAGTTCTTCCTGATGTTCCCAATCAACAGCAAATGCAGGCATTTAAAGCATGGCATGAGAGAGCCAGGAAAGTTATGTACTGGCTGTCTATCAGCATTTCAAACTCTATGATTGTGCATATTCAAGATGCAAGTACGCCAAAGGAGGCATGGGATACTTTGTAAAAAATGTATAGCACAAATACACAAGCCAGGAAAATGCAGCTCAAGCAAGAGTTGCACAATGTGCAAAGAGAAAATATGAGCATCAATGACTACCACATGAAGGTGAAGAAGATTGCAGATGCACTTGCTTCCATTGGGTCGCCAGTGGAAGATGATGATTTAGTTTCTGTGACCTTGAATGGTCTAGGAAAGGATTATGCACAGTTCCGAACATCCATTTCCATCCGTGAAATATTTCCTGATTTTGAGGAGTTGATTGCTCTTCTAATTTCTGAGGAGCAAAGAAATGGTGGTGCATCTTCTTCAGGAGGAACTTCAAAAGAAGTTGTCTTCTACTCAAATGCTGGAAGAGGTAGAGGTAGAGGTAGAGGTAGAGGAGGCCAATCTGGAGGCCGTGGTAGAAATCAGAATATGCAGCAAACTCAAGAAAACCAGTCCTATAGAGGAGGGCGTGGTAACTCTAGAGGCAGGGGGAGCCAAAGAGGTCGTGGTGGATGGCAAAGAGGCCAAAATGCAAACAGCAATGTTGAATGCTACTACTGTGGTAAAATGGGTCATATGGCTAAAGACTACTATAAAAAGTAGAATGACATCATGAATGGAAAACTGCAACAAGGGAATTATGCATCTTCTAGTAGACAGGGTGATGACAGAAATGAGCATTTGTTTATGGTGCAGCACATGACCAATTCTGTGACAAGTGCAGAAGAAAGCAACGATGTGTGGTATGTTGACTCAGGTGCATCGAACCACATGACAGGTCATGCAGAATGGATGCAGGATGCAAGGAAAATGGAAAAACCAGGATTTGTGGAGACTGGTGATGATACTGCACATCCTATTGTGCAGATTAGAAGAATTCATTTGTCTATGCAGGATGCGAAAAAGAAATACCTGTCGGATGTATTTCATGTCCCGAATATCACCAAGAACCTAGTTTCTGTTGGTCAAATGGTTGAGCAGGGCTTGCAGGTCAGATTTAATTCGCATGGATGCTTTGTTGAGGATATGAAAAATAAAGGTCGCTTGATAGCTAATTGATAGAAGAAGGGCAGAATGTTTACGTTGGATGCAGACATGCCTGAATTGAGTGCAGCAATGTTTGCACATGGGACCGGTGTAGTTGCAGATATTGATATCTGGCATAAATGTATTGGTCATGTTAATGTACAGCGACTTAAATCAATGCAAGCCCAAAATATTGTTGCAGGATTGCCTAAATTCAAGGTTGCAGAAATGCATAAGGTATGTGAAGCCTGCCAATTTGGAAAACAGGCAAGAAAATCATTTCCTAGATATGTTCAAGAGAGTAAAAAGCCATTGGAATTAATCCACTCTGATGTGTGGACTACTAAAGCTGCATCTCTTGGAGGTTGTCATTATTTTGTCACTTTTATTTATGACTATAGCAGAAAAGTTTGGGTGTATTTTATGAAAAAGAAAAGTGAAGTTTTTGGGTATTTCAAAACTCTTAAAGCTATGGTTGAAAAAGAAACAAGCCTGCAAATAAAATGCTTAAGGTCAGATGGAGGGGGAGAGTACCTCTCAAATGAGTTTGCAAGGTTCCTGCAGGAGCATGGCATAAAGCAGCAATATTCATGCAGTCATACCCCACAACAAAATGGAATTGCAAAAAGGAAAAACAAGCATATTGGAGAGGTATGTCGTGCCATGCTCAATAAAAAAGACTTGCCAGATTTTTACTGGGCTGAAGCAGTTGCTACAGCAGTCTACATAATGAACAAGACTCCCACTGCAGCAATACATGGCATGACTCTAGAGGAGAGGTATACTGGTAGGAAACCAGATATTTCTCATTTGAAATTTTTTTGTTGCATTGCATATGTTCATGTGCCAGATGAGTTGAGATCCAAGTTGGATCCAAAAGCTGAGAAGTGCATCTTTATTGGTTACTCTTTGCAGACAGCAAAAAGGATATAGATGCTATAACCCTTCTACTCGTAAGTTTATAGTGAGCAGAGATGTTGTTTTTTATGAGATGAGTAGCTGGTATAAACCAGTAAATGTGATTGATAATGTAGATGCACAAAATGGTAATGCTGCACAGAATTCACAGCAGCAGTCACAAGATATTAGTGGACCAGGAGCGTCCTCTAGCAGTGGTTCACATTCTTCGCCATGGACAGGAAGATTGAGATCAGGAGAATCTTCTCAAAGCAATGCAATAGTTGTATGCAGGTATCACGAAAAGGAAAAGAGAAGGTAGATCGTCCCATGTTTGATGTGAATGCAGGTCACTCTTATGTGGATGGTGAATCCAGTGGCTCAGAACAGAGCATTGATGATGAGTTGGGTATTCCTTCTATTGTTACACCTAGAGTAAAGAAGACCAGGGATGTTTTGAGAGCACCTGGGAGTGAACCTACTTTGCGTAGGTCTACCAGAGCTAGGTATCCTATGGATAAGCTGAAATATGATGGATTTACAGCCATTCACTATGCATATATGGTCAAAGTGATACATGAACCAGAACCCACTTCTTTTGAGCAAGCCATGGGAAAAGAAAAATGGGAGAAAGCCATGGATGAAGAAATGGATGCCTTGGAAGCAAATGCTACATGGGAATTGGTACCTTTGCCTAAAGATAAGAATGCAATTGGTTGTAAGTGGGTTTATAAGGTGAAACACAATGCAGATGGTTCTGTGAATAGATACAAGGCAAGATTAGTAGTCAAGGGGTATGCACAAACATATGGCATTGATTATGAAGAAACATTCAGTCCGGTTGCAAGGATGGCAACCGTAAGAGCAGTCATTGCTATGGCTGCATCAAAGGGATGGTCTTTACATCAGATGGACGTAAAGAATGCCTTCTTACATGGTGATTTGCAAGAAGAGGTCTATATGGAGCAGCCACCAGGTTATGTGCATGCTGTTTATCCTGAGTTTGTTTGCAGGTTGAAGAAAGCCTTGTATGGCTTGAAGCAAGCACCTAGAGCATGGTCTGACAAGATAGGACTATATCTTGTCACTATTGGCTTTCAGATTTCCAAGGCAGATTTTTCACTTTATGTGAGAAAAACAGAGAAATGTATTATGCTACTTGTCATTTATGGTGATGATTTGATTATGACAGGTGACAGTGATGAAGATATCCTTCATGTGAAAATGCTATTGAAGCAAAAGTTTGAGATGAAGGATTTGGGAGAGCTGCGTTATTTCTTGGGCATTGAGGTGATTAGATCACCAAGTGGGATACGGCTCTTGCAGAGGCAGTATGGATTGGACAGGCTGTCCAAATATGGGATGACAGGCTGCAAGCCTATTTCAATTTCTTTGGAGCAGAATGTGAAGCTGAGCGCAGATGCAGGTGAGATTTTGAAAGACCCTACTATGTACAAACGCATAGTAGGAAGTTTGATTTATATGCCTATTACCAGGCCAGATTTGAGCTATGCTGTTGGATTGGTAAGTTAGTTTATGCAAGCTCCAAGGAAACCACATTTGGATGCGGCTAGATGCATACTCAGGTATGTGAAGTCCACATTGTAGTATGGACTACTTTATGAGACTGGGGTTCAGATACAGTTGCATGGATACACTGATGCTGATTGGGCTGGTAGTATTTCTGATAGATGATCTACCAGTGGATATGTGTTCTCTTTTGGAAGTGCTGCAGTTACTTGGAGCAGCAAGAAACAGCCTATAGTTGCCTTGTCGAGCACAGAGGCCGAGTATAGGGTCGCAGCAATGGCTGCATGTGAGGTAACTTTGTTGCATAAGCTACTTTATGATATGCATCAGCCTACAGATGGGCCAGTTGTCATTTATTGTGACAACATGAGCAGTATACACTTGGTAAATAACCCAGTCTATCATGCTAGAACAAAGCACATTGAAGTGCATTATCACTATGTGTGGGAGAGGGTTTTACTAGGTCTTATTGATCTAGTTTATGTCAGCACAGAGGATCAGATAGCTGACATATTCACGAAGGCATTGGGCGCAAAGAAGCTGCGCAAGTTCAGAGACCTGCTTGGTGTGCAGGAATTGGGATTGAGCTCGAGGGGGAGTGTTGAGATATCGAGCTCCACTCGTGATATGCCAGGGTGACCGTTGTGCATTTATGTCACCGACTTGTCAGTTGCAGATGCGGTTGATACACCGCCCATGAATAATAGCTAGATGATAGCTATCCTTATCTACTCTAGTTCGTGGCTCAGTTAGTATGCCACCTTAGTTAGTTGAGTTTGGTTTGAGACCCATATATAGGGTTCTTCTATTTCTATGTACTTGAGTTCTTTTGGCTTACACAACTAAGAAGAGGAAAACTGTTTTCAGCCTCCACTTTTGTGTGTATTCCCCCATTGTGCAAGCAGGAAAGCTATAAGTGAGACTCCTTCCTTCTCTCCCACAATCTTGACAACGTATTGTGAAACCACATCTTTATTATGTGCCATCATTATAGGATGTCCTAAGATGCGGTGAACTAGATGTAGGGTGGATGAATTAATGAGGCTATTGAATGGGTTTGTGCTAGTGCACTGTGCACATTTGCATCGTGCATCATGCGCATGTGCACTATGTAGGTTCTAAATGTTTAAGTTTCAAATATTTTTTATTTTGAAATTAGTGTTTTGATGCTAGATTTATTAAGCTTTAAGATTTTAAAGTTGAAATTTTAGCACTATTTTTCTTCATCATCTATGATACCATATATTTTCTCACACTTAATCTTCTATATCTTAATCTTTAGGGTTTTGAAGTTGAAATTTTAGCATTATTTTTCTTCATCATCTACGATGGCATATATTTTCTCATACTTCCTCTTCTATATCTTAATGTTTGGGGTTTCAAAGTTGCCATTTATGGCATTTATTTTCTCATACTTTGTCTTCTATGGGGTTTCAAAGGTATAGGTTTCAAACATCAATATTTATGTTCTTGTTTTGAGTTAAAGGGTTTCTATTTTTATTCATTTAGTGCTAGCATTTTATTCTTGATAGATTCTTTAAGATGTAGACCTCCAACATTAGTTTCTTTGATATTGGGGTTTCAATGGATAATTTCTTAACCTTTAGATTTTTTAGATTACGATTTTGGAGTTTGGATTTAATGTCACTTTTCTTTGTTTTATATGAAGTTACTTCTTTTTTCACAATTTGAAATAGTCATTCCAAATGTTAATAGTATAATGTCATCGTTGTACAATCTCCTCGCCAACTCCATCAATGAGCATGAAATCCATGGCAATGCCCCTTGGTCCTAAAGTACTTAGGTCACCCAAACACTATTAAATAGATTGCTAGCACTCGAATTTGCCATACCTATTTTAGGACATTTGTTCAACTACATGCACCCACCCAAGTAGGTGTTGCCCAACTTTTTATTGCTTCATCTTCACATTCCCTTAACATGCTTACATTAGGTGTTTCATATTTTTTGTTTCAACATTTAGAATACTAATAGAAAACAAGTCATAACATGTCCTTGCATGTTGCATTTTAGACCCCCTAAACCAAAATAGAAAAGAGAGGGTCTTTAGCAATGGATATTGCAATGATAAAGCTCAAGACTAGTTCAAGCATTGGTACCAATTCCACTATGAAGAAGAGGACTTAACAAGAAAGTAGGACCTAGATAGGCTAGATGGATCATGCTCCATTCTAGATATGTTATAGATGTTCTACTAGCCCATTAACACAACAAAAGAGGAGCATACACAAGGGAATGTGCGAAAGGCTAGAGAAATTGAGGCGGCAATAGTGGAGGGTAGCAATGAGATGGGAGATGAAGGTGTTATCCTAGACAACTTGGAGGAGCCTAGCAATCCTTGAGCGTTGTTTAGATAGATTTGAGTCTTGAGTTGAATACATATTTTGCCACATTGACTGGTCTTATCATGCATTGTTCATTTTGTTTTTAGTAGTACAATATCGTGTTTAGAGTGTGCTTTTAAAGTGTCTTAGTATACTTGTGAAATTATTAATAGGGGCATATTAATTGCAATGTGTTGTATAGCAACTATGAGGAGCTACTAGGAGTACTTTGTTCAACTAAGACTGTTACAAATGGTGGCTTACCACGATTGTGTTGATTGGGTTGGCCCTGAGTACATCATGTCCTACATATAAACTGTCCCAATCCTGATTCTGGCTTTTGAGTTCCCTTTGGCACATGGCAAGCCAAATCATTGGGCTATAAGACCTGTAGCTCCATGATACAACTACTGATGGTCAGGAGCACAGTTATGTTGTGACTAAGGGCAGGTTCATCAAGCATATAATGTATTGATACACTGCTAGATATTCTGTGCTGGAATGCTATCATAATATCTTCATTACAAGCCTTAATTGATTGCACCTATTTTTTCCCTTGAAATCCTCTCAAGTAGTAGTTCACTACACCATGAATGAGATTGCAGCTTGTGAATGGACATCTCTATTAAAACATTTGGTCCCACTGATATCCAACGATCATGACAAAGATATTTCAACTGATACAAGTCTCTTGCTTCCAATGCTTGCTTATGCAGGCTAGACATCAATTTTCAAAACATCCTGGCAGCACAGATGTCCAACTATCATGAAAAACACTGATGCAAGTATCTCAATTCCAGTGATCACTTATGGAAGCTGATTAGCCATTCCAATAGCTGCCTATTTATTACATCTGCAGTCTATGACTTGCCCCAATTTAGTTGCATTCTGAACTTCTGCAAGTGCAGTGTTCTTCTACAATGTATCAACTACCTCTTCTGCTAGATGTTTTAAGACAAAATCCAGGTGTGGCACATATCCTTCAAATTTCATGTACGACTGCAAAGCTTCAAACAATAAAGCTAGGTCCTTGCAATGGTTGCCACCCACAGTAAATTCATGCAACTCATTTTGTATAAGTAATGTCGCAGTTGCGAGTTTCTTCTTTGCCTTTACATGTATTCTCATCTCTTCTATTCTATTAGCATCACTAGAATTACCCACACTTGCATAAACATCTGCCAAAAGCAAGTAAGCTGAAGCAGTCTCTTCGTTGAGCTGTACAAGAAGCTGAAAGTACTTCAACCCCAATTCCACTTTGCCATATGTTTTGCAGGCAGCAAGTAGTGCTCTCAATATCTCTTTAGACACAAGGCAGTGCATGCCTTCAGCAAATTCCTCTGCCAAATGAAAATGTCCCGACCGTGCAAGAAGATCAACCATACACACACAGTGATCCATCATTGGCTCAATCTTATGTTCCTCTCTCATCAACTTAAAGTACTCCTTCCCCTTATCAACCAAGTTTGCATTGCTGCATGCAACAAGAAGACATGTGAATGTGACATTATTTGGCTTCATGCCTTGCTTTTGCATGTCATCAAAGCACTTTATGGCCATTCTATCATTGTGGTTCTCACCATATCCTTTAATCATGGAGTTCCATGATACAACATCTCGAACAAGTAACTTGTCAAACACATCTTTTCCTTCCACAAGTGCACTACATTTGACATACATGTCTATCAATGAGTTGCTTACAAAAAGGTCCGTTTCCATTCCCCTTCTGACAATCTTGGCATGTATTTCATGGCCTGTCTCTAGCAACCCCATGCTGGCACAAGCTTTCAGGCCGATTGAGAATGTAACATCATTTAAAGATGCACCTTGCTGGTGCATTTGTTCAAAGCGGCCCAATGCTTCATCCCCAAGACCTTGTTCAGTATATCCTGCAATCAATGCATTCCAGGACACTGTAGTAAGGGAAGGAAGCTTGTCAAACACACACTGAGCTTCTGCAAGCAAGCCACACTTACCATACATATCAATCAAGATATTCCCAACAAAAGGATTCCGATCCAAGCCATGTGTGATGACTTCTGCGTGTATGCTGTTGCCCCTTTCCTCATCCTTAAGCAGAGCGCAGGCTCGCAGAAGGGTAACGAATGTGAAACTGCTGGGATGGACATGGGCAGCATGCATGTCATGATAGACCTGGAAGGCATGTTGGAATTGCCCACTCTCTATGTAACCTGAGATGAGGGAGCTCCAAGAGTGCTCTGTGCGAAGGGGCAGGCCGTCGAAGACGTGCTGCGCATCAGGCAGGCTTCTGCAATCGACCAGCATGGGCACAAGGTGGTTTCCGAGGACGCGGTGGGTGTCGAGCATGCGTCTGCGCATGTGGTCGAGCAGTTGCTTGGCCAGGTAGGGATTCTTCTGCTGTCTGCATTGCTGTAACTTGGAGACGAGGTGTTGATAGGCAGGCATCTCGGCCATGGCTTCCAGCGAGGGGAATCGGGAGGCCCCCTTGCAGGAGCAGACGTGGAGCCCGGCATCTCCTCCTCCTCCCTTCTAGCAGGTCTCGACAGAAACTGTGATGTAATTTCTGAATAGTAATTAAATACTATTAGAGTAATAGCAAGAGGGCAATGAGGGAAGATGGTGCTATGGAGGGTGTTATAAGCACTCTCTCTTTGAGTAAGCAATGTTAATGTTAACTCGGGTAATTTTTCAAAGAAGAATCATTTTACCATTGCAATAGTACATGCCCTTACCTAACCGGCAATGTTGACGAATACCCTTGTAGCAAATCAATGGAGTGAGGTAAAGGTAAGAAGAAAGTCTAAGTCATAGAGTTGCCCCAATTGCCTCTAGATATTATGCATCTTTGAAGGGGAAGATGATGGATTTTTAACTTTTGGATTCTCATCTTCATGCCAATGAGCAAAGTATATGGGAAAATGATAGTCATGTTCTAGAATGTCCATGGACTTTGCTCACAAGAAAATAAGAAAAAGAAGGTTGACCACTTTAGACTCATCAAGCAATGCAAGCCAAACCTATTAGGCCTACAAGAAATTAAAATGAGAGAGCTAGAGGCTCAAAGCTTTTTGATTTATGCATATTGCCCTTTTGTGGGAAGCTACATAAGTGGGAAAGGAGGGACAATGATCTTGAGTAGAAGTGACCTCAAACCCATCTTTGTGTGGGGGCTAATGATGCTAGCTAGCTTCACACTAGACATGTGAATGATCATTGAAAAGCAAGAAGTGGAGTTGTGGACTATGTACACACCTATTTGCCTCTTCAACATGAGTTGTGCTATAAAAAAGAATGGAAGAAGAGAAAGAATGGAAGAAGAGATCTCTCACAGATGCACTCTACTTGTGGTAGACTAGAACATGACCTTAGCTAAAGGAGAGAAGATGGAGCTACTACTATGCTTCAAGAAGAAATGCAAAACTAGAAGATACCTTAGAACATCAATTTTAGGATTATTGTCTTAATTAAAATGATGGCTAGATACTCAAAATACACATGACACAACAAGCAAAAGGGTACACCTAGATCATCTCCACTCCAATCATGGGGGATGGTGGTTGGCAAGTGGCATGAAATTCAACTAGATACCAAGGTCACATCATCACATCATTGACCCATCTTGACCTCATTTTGGATCATGAGGGTTGTAGCAGCCATGTATATGCTGTTGAGAAATATGCAATCACACCCATATGTGCCTCTTTGTATGGAACAGCTAGGCAAGGAACATGCAACTCAATTTAGGAAGAGCCACCTTTATCCCATAGGCATAGTGGAGGAAACTGGTACAATCATTTGAATGCAATGCTATTGTACTTTGTACTTTCGATCTTTGTCCATGTCTACTCAAGATTGTGTTTATGAGTCTAAGATAATCTATATTGGAACCTAATTCACTTGAATAAGAGTCTTGTCCAGTCATTAGTCATCATGCTTCTTGTCACTAACTTCCAACCTCGATAGCTAACCTTGCTTAAGATCCATGTTTTTCAACATGGTATTAGAGACATGTGAGCTTGTTTCACTCTATACTCTTAACCTCCATAGCCAACAATACCTACTTGTCTTGGAGCTCTCGGATCTCTCTATACAAAGCATATCTCAATGAGCTTCCTTCTGGAGATCTTTCCCCTGACTTCTTGCGTGCAACTCCTTATCACATTGCATCATAACATTGGCCTCTCTATTGCTCAGCATTTCGATTTTTCTAGCTCGTTGTCAAATCTATGTCGTCCACCTGTCATATAGCATGCATCATCTACACTTGCCACAATTAGTCCAACTACCTTAGGGCTTTTGAAGATAATGCTATGGGCTCTCTTTTGACAAATTTTGAGATCAAATAGTCCACTGTTGGAGCTACTACATTAGAAAAACTAGTTAGGCCCAAGAAACCCTAAAGGGCAACCTTAGCCATTGACCTCCAAGCTCACTTATTACTTCATTTTCTCACTTCTCTTGGCTCAACCAAGTCACTGCTACTCTAATCTGCTACTCCACTCAATTCCCAGCAAATCAAATCAACAAGGAGGGAAAGATTCAACATCAAGCATGTAATATCTGCCCCCCCCGTGCCTCCCCCATGAGAACCCCCCCTCCTTTTAAAAATTTATTAAATTTAATTCAATTTTTTTTTACTCTCTCCCTCTCTCCCCTTGCCGATAGCATGACGGGGAGAGAGAGAGAGAGAGAGGGAGTAAAGAGAGACAAGGGGGGGCATGCAGCCCCCCAAGTGGAAGGGGTGGCGGCCGTGAACAGCCATCTCCCCCCCCCCCCCATAAACCACCCCCTCCCTCCACTTTAAAAGGGGAATCCCCCCCTCCCTCATGGCTTGAGGCAGCGCCCCCCCCCCCCCCCCTCTGTGTTCAACAACGCCGCCCCCCCACCTGATCATCATCATCATTCTCGTCTTCCTCCCCATCTTCAGCACGACACCCCCTGTCAAAAGGCAGGAAACAAAAGAAAAAAAAGGTTAAGAAGCTTCCTTAAAGTGCCTTCGTAAGGGTGCTTCACCTGCGGATCGTGTAAAGGGGCACAGTTTGTCTGTGAAGGGAGTTCCTTGCGGGAAGGGGAAGCTGCCAACTTGCAGGAAATTTCCGCACACCCTCCATCTGCCCGACTTATTCCCAAGTTTCGACTGCAATGGCCCCCAAGCGCCACATAAGAGGAGCACACGCGAGAGTAAGAGGTGCACATGTAGGAGTCCCCACCCGAAGCACGAAAACTGACAATACCCCTCCTGCGGAAGCAAATTCACCTTCTTCATTTCCGCATGATATGGATATAATAAGTATAAACTCGCATAGAGTAGTCTTAATCGTATTGAAATGTACTATGATTGAATGCTTTGTTTTAAAAGATCATAGGAATGTTCGGGAAAGTTTTAAATCGCATCACATTAATTGCGCAATTGATGGGTAATTGCCTTGGTATGAATTTAGTTGTGATGTTTGCAACAAACAAGATAAATTTCGTTGTAAGATGACATCATAATAGGTGAAATTGATTAGGTAATTGCATCGTAAATTACCCAAAACAAATTTCTTGCATGAATTCTTGCATAAAGTGCATTGCTCTTTGCACAAGTTCCTGCAAAATACATTTCAGAGGACATCGAAAGAAGCAAAGTGCATCTCCATATCGCAAGATGGATTCTAAGGTGTAATAAACTGCAGAAAAGATTAAAGTGCAGCTAGACCCATACAATAATCACATAAAGTTATAAAGATCATATCATTCAAGAAGGTTATAAATTGTGTAAATAATTACATAGAGGATAATGTTAAGATTGCATGCATAGAAAATACCTTCACATGTGTGGCATAAAATACCGTATGGATTATATCAAAATTGTAAGCATTGAAATGAAGGCATGGCATTACGTTGCGTGCATTAGAGTTGGGAAAATTCAGCGTTGTTTGTAATTTACCAAATGGGACTGAGATCCATGAGTCCCATGTCAAATTCCTTGGTGACTTCAAGAGGCATATGTAAAAGCTTAGTGCATGTGAGCATTACTAAGAGGGCTTAAGAAGATTATACTTAAGACGGAGTAGGAACTGTTCTAAACAGAACCATCTTAACCGACCATGGTCAAAGGGATAGACAATCTTGATCAAGTAAGATCAAAGATAAAGGTACATAGGTACTTCAAGGGATCTAGGAGATAACCAGCAAATTGACCGACCGAGGACGACGGGGTTGTCATTGATCTGTTTTACAAGGAAACCTAAGGTAAGGATAATTAGGGTCGGTAGGGTACAAACCCTAACCCAAAGAAAAAGGGAAAACAAGCAACCTAGCTTGCCAAGCCCCTGGAATCTTGCCAAGTCATGGACGATCCAGGACCGAATGCTGGGAGCATTCAGAAAGAAGGATTCACACCTTAGCAGTTGGTCGTACGAACAACCACAGAAATGATCGTGATTGCATACTTAGGTACATTGTTTGAACTTCTTTGCTCAAGGAACTAATTCAAGGTCAAACACTTAAATGCTTCAAGTTAATAGCTTGAAGGGAGAGGCAAGTTCAGTTACATCCGACTGCCTGCCTGGCCCTATCCAAGGGGGTTGTTAGCCGCGCCGGGTATATGGACCGAACCTACCGTGAGAGGTCTCTCCGTGGGTGTTGCTTGGAGCGGGAGGACGCTTGGGTGCCAAGGGAGGCTCTGGCTTTAAAGTCCTTACATCCCGTGTCAAGATTGTGGGAGAGAAGGAAGGAGTCTTACTTGTAGCTTTCTCACTTACACAATGGGGGAATACACACAAAGGTGGAGGCTGAAAACAGTTTTCCTCTTCTTAGTTGTGTAAGCCAAAAAAGCTCTAGTACATAGAAATAGAAGAACCCTATATATGGCTCTCAAACCAAACTCAACTAACTAAGGTGGCATACTAACTGAGCCACGAACTAGAGTAGATAAGGATAGCTATCATCTAGCTATTATTCATGGGCGGTGTACCAACCGCATCTGCAATAACTGACAAGTCAGTGACATAAATGCACAACGGTCACCCTCGCATATCATGAGTGGAGCTCGATATCTCAACACTCCCCTTCGAGCTCAATCCCAATTCCTGCACACCAAGCAGGTCTTTGAACTTGTGCAGCTTCTCTACGCCCAATGCCTTCGTGAATATATCAGCTACCTGATCCTCTATGCTGACATAAACTAGATCAATAAGACCTATAAAACCCTCTCTCCGCACATAGTGATAATGCACCTCAATGTGCTTTGTTCTAGCATGATAGACTGGGTTATTTGCCAAGTGTATACTACTCATGTTGTCACAATAAATGACAACTGGCCCATCTATAGGCTGATGCATATCATAAAGTAGCTTATGCAACCAAGCTACCTCACATGCAGCCATTGCTGCACCCCTGTACTCAGCCTCTGTGCTCGACAAGGCAACTGTAGGCTGTTTCTTGCTGCTCCAAGTGACTGCAGCACTCCCAAAAGAGAACACATATCCACTGGTAGATCGTCTATCAAAAATACTACTAGCTCAATCAGCATCAGTGTATCCATGCAACTGTATCTGAACCCCAGTCTCATAAAATAGTCCATACTGCAATGTGGACTTCACATATCTGAGTATGCATCTAGCCGCATCCAAATGTGGTTTCCTTGGAGCCTGCATAAATTGACTTACCAATCCAACAACATAGCTCAAATATGGCCTGGTAATAGTCATATAAATCAAACTTCCTACTATGCGTCTGTACATAGTAGGGTCTTCGAGAAGCTCACCTGCATCTGCGCTCAACTTCACATTCTGCTCCAAAGGAACTGAAATAGCCTTACAACCTGTCATCCCATATTTGGATAGCATGTCCAATCCATACTGCCTCTGCAAGAGCCATATCCCACTTGGTGATCTAATCACCTCAATGCCCAAGAAATAACGCAGCTCTCCCAAATCCTTCATCTCAAACTTTTGCTTCAATAGCATTTTCACATGAAGGATATCTTCATCACTATCACGTGTGATAATCAAATCATCAACATAAATGACAAGCAGCATAATACCTGTCTCTATTTTTCTCACATAAAGTGAGAAATCTGCCTTGGAAATCTGAAAGCCAATAGTGACAAGATACTGTCCTATCTTGTCAGACCATGCTCTAGGTGCTTGCTTCAAGCCATACAAGGCTTTCTTCAACCTGCAAACAAACTCAGGATGAACAGCATGCACATAACCTGGTCGCTGCTCCATATAGACCTCTTCTTGCAAATCACCATGCAAGAAGGCATTCTTTACATCCATCTGATGTAAAGACCATCCCTTTGATGTAGCCATAGCAATGACTGCTCTTACGGTTGCCATCCTTGCAAGTGGACTGAATGTTTGTTTATAGTCAATTCCATATGTTTGTGCATACCCCTTGATTACTAATCTTGCCTTGTATCTGTCACAGAACCATCTGTGTTATGCTTCACCTTATAAACCCACTTATAACCAATTGCATTCTTATCTTTAGGCAAAGGTACCAACTCCCATGTAGCATTTGCTTCCAAGGCATCCATTTCTTCATCCATGGCTTTCTCCCATTTTTCTTTTCCCATGGCTTGCTCAAAAGAAGTGAGTTCTGGTTCCTATATCACTTTGACCATATAGGCATAGTGAATGGCTGTAAATCCATCATATTTCAGCCTATCCATAGGATACCTAGCTCTGGTAGACCTGGGCTAATTAGGTTCACTCCTAGGTGCTCTCAAAACATCCCTGGTCTTCCTTACTCCAGGTGTAACAATAGAAGGAATACCCAACTCATCATCAATGCTCTGTTCTGAGCCACTGGATTCACCATCCACATAAGAGTGTCATGCATTCACATCAAACATGGGCTGATCTACCTTCTCTTTTCCTTTTCATGAAACCTGCATACCACTATCTGCATTGTTTTGAGAAGATTCTCCTGATCTCAATTTGCATGTCCATGGCGAAGAATGTGAACCACTGCTAGAGGACACTCCAGGTCCACTAATATTTTGTGATTGCTGCTGTGAATTCGGTGCAGCATTACCATTTTGTGCATCTACATCATCAATCACATTTACTGGTTTATACTAGCTACTCATCTCATCAAAAACAATATATCTGCTCACTGTAAACTTACGAGTAGAAGGGTTATAGCATCTATACCCTTTTTGCTGCAGAGAGTAACCAATAAAGATGCACTTCTCAGCTTTTGGATCCAACTTGGATCTCAACTCATCTCGCACATGAACATAGGCAATGCAACTAAAAATTTTCAAATGAGAAATATCTAGTTTCCTACCAGTATACCTTTCCTCTGGAGTCATGCCATGTATTGCTGCAGTGGGAGTCCTGCTCATATGTAGACTGCTGTAGCAACTGCCTCAGCCCAGTAAAAATCTGGCAAGTCTTTTTCATTGAGCATGGCACAAGATACCTCTCCAATATGCCTATTTTTTCTTTCTGCAATTCCATTTTGCTGTGGGGTATGACTACATGAATATTGTTGCTTTATGCCATGCTCTTGCAAGAACCTTGCAAACTCATTTGAGAGGTACTCTCCCCCTCCATCTGACCTTAGGCATTTTATTTGCAGGCATGTTTCTTTTTCAACCATAGCTTTAAGAGTTTTGAAATGCCCAAAAACTTCACTTTTCTTTTTCATAAAATACACCCAAACTTTTCTGCTATAGTCATCAATAAAAGTGACAAAATAATGACAGCCTCCAATAGATGCAGCTTTAGTAGTCCACACATCAGAGTGGATTAATTCCAATGGCTTCTTACTCTCTTGAACATGTCTAGGAAATGGTTTCCTTGCCTGTTTTCCAAATTGACAAGCTTTACATACCTTATGCATTTCTGCAACCTTGAATTTAGACAATCCTGCAACAATATTTTGGGCTTGCATTGTTTTAAGTCGCTGTACATTAACATGACCAATGCGTTGATGCCAGATATCAATATCTGCAACTATACAGGTCCCATGTGCAAACATTGCTGCACTCAATTCAGGCATGTCTGCATCCAACGTAAACATTCTGCCCTTCTTCTTTCCTTTTGCTATCAAGCGACCTTTATTTTTCATATCCTCAACAAAGCATCCATGAGAATTAAATCTGACCTGCAAGCCCTGCTCAGCCATTTGACCAACGAAAACCAAGTTCTTGGTGATATTTGGGACACGAAATACATCCAACAAGTATTTCTTTTTCCCATCCTGCATAGACAAAGGAAATTTTTGAATCTGCACAATAGGATGTGCAGTATCATCACCAGTCTCCACAAATCCTGGTTTTTCCATTTTCCTTGCATCCTGCATTCATTCTACATGACCTGTCATGTGGTTTGATGCACCTGAGTCAACATACCACACATCGTTGCTTTCTTCTGCACTTGTCACAGAATTGGTCATGTGCTGCACCATAAACAAATGCTCATTTCTATCATCACCCTGTCTACTAGAAGATGCATAATTTCCTTGTTGCAATTTTCCATTCATGATGTCATTCTGCTTTTTATAGCAGTCTTTAGCCATATGACCCATTTTACCACAGTAGTAGAATTCAACATTGTTGTTTGCATTTTGACCTCTTTGCCATCCACCATGACCTCTTTGACTCCCCCTGCCTCTAGAGTTACCACATACTCCTCCATAGGACTGGTTTTCTTGAGTTTGCTGCATATTCTGATTTCTACCACGGCCTCCAGATCGGCCTCCTCTACCTCTGCCTCTACCTCTTCCAGCATTTGAGTAGAAGACAGCTTCTTTTGAAATTCCTCCTGAAGAAGATGCACCACTATTTCTCTGCTCCTCAGAGATTAGAAGAGCAATCAACTCTTCAAAATCAGAAAATCTTTCACGGACAGAAATCGATGTTCGGAACTGTGCATAATCCTTTCCTAGACCATTCAAGGTCACAGAAACTAAATCATCATCTTCCACTGGCGACCCAATGGAAGCAAGTGCATCTGCAATCTTCTTCACCTTCATGTGGTAGTCATTGATGCTCATACTTTCTCTTTGCACATTGTGCAACTCTTGCTTGAGCTGCATTTTCCTGGCTTGCGTATTTATGCTATACATTTTTGACAAAGTATCCCATGCCTCCTTTGGCGTACTTGCATCCTGAATATGCACAATCATAGAGTCTGAAATGCTGATAGTCAGCCAATACATAACTTTCCTAGCTCTTTCATGCCATCCATAAAATGCCTGCATTTGCTGTTAATTGGGAACATAAGGAAGAACTGGTTCTTCTTCGTTTCCTGCAACGAATTCCCAATATCCTTTTCCCATAAGGAAGTTCGTCATTCTAAACTTCCATGCTTGGAAGTTGTTCTTGTCAAGCTTTTCAGTTACAATCTGTGAAAGAGAATCAGACGCCATTACAGAACACTGCAAAAAAATCTGTCACTGCAAAAACCACAGCTTCACCCTCACAAGGAAAAATCTGCAAAACTAGCGAAAGTGGTATTTGACCACACAGTCACTTCCTAGTGATGATTTTGCATAAACAGGAAACAAGGATGATTCTGTAACTCCCAATGTCTCTGCACACAAGCATACGATGCAATCTCTGTGGTAACTTTTCACCGACCTGTAGAACAGTGGTCGCACAGCATAAAACAGGGCCTTTTCCTGAGTGCGTGTAGAAAACTTCCGCCTCCAAAAGAGGCCCCGAAATGGCCTCAAATAAAAAAAACAAAGCAACCAAGGGCTAAAGGCCTATCCCGCAGCATATACTGCCCTCTTACTACACCACGAAGGGTGTCTCAATCTGAGACAATGCACTCTTCCACTTTCCGGCTGTGCTACCTGTAGAGACTTACTCCCAAACTCGAAAAATGAAAGCAATACTGGTCCTCTTACCAGAACACCGCGAACTTGGTTTGCTTTCTTGAGCTCCTTACCACGAACCAGGCTCTGATACCATGTCAAGATTGTGGGAGAGAAGGAAGGATTCTCACTTGTAGCTTTCTCACTTACACAATGGGGGAATACACACAAAGGTGGAGGCTGAAAACAATTTTCCTCTTCTTAGTTGTGTAAGCCAAAAAAACTCTAGTACAGAGAAATAGAAGAACCCTATATATGGGTCTCAAACCAAACTCAACTAACTAAGGTGGCATACTAACTGAGCCATGAACTAGAGTAGATAAGGATAGCTGTCATCTAGCTATTATTCATGGGCGGTGTACCAACCGCATCTGCAGCTAACAAGTCGGTGACATAAATGCACAACGGTCACCCTGGCATATCACGAGTGGAGCTCGATATCTCAACATCCGGATCCCGCACAAGAGGCCGACATGACTCAAGATGGGATCTCGAAGCCCGTGTACTAGTCTATGGGCGAAACTTGGAGCAGCAATCCTGTTGATTGTTGGGATAGCCTTGGGGCATGATACTTGATGTATTCCAAGACTATGAAAATTAAAGATCGAATATTTTGGAAAAAGAACTCGCTTGACATTGTTTTCTTTTGTCAGTGCCTAAGTTGCGTGAAGGAACCTATGTTTAAATTGGGTAATTAAGGAAGTTGCTTTTGCATGTCAAACATAATGTGGTAGGTAATTAGATAACTAAGCAACCTGAGGAAAGTGCGGTGGATGTGACTTGGGTCTGTCCTACGGAAGGGTGGTCCCGGTTAGCTGGGAACTTTTCTCAAAAGACGTGATAACAACATTATGAAGACCTAGAGTCAGTAGAGTTAGAATCCCGATTTGTGCTGTTTTAGGGGAGCAGAATGGAACTATGCCTTACGGACAGAGAGGTTGAGCTTCGCATCCTTCTCGTTTTCCATTCTCCATGAACCAAGTGCAACATAAATGCGCTTCGACTCTGTTATTCCTATGCAAAGTGGTTCATCCGGAGCTCGACGCTAGCTACTTCCTAGAGACTTGGCTAATAGGAAAGAAACCCTGACTTCAGGTCAATCCTAAGTGGGAATGGTCGAATACTTCTGCTTCGGGGCAGACTCAAGAAGACCTAGATCGCAAACCCTGTGACGTTCCTTGCAAGTGCCAGGTGGCGCTTTCTAGACTCCCCTCCCGATGGGCTGCTAAGACGTGTCCTACAATTGGACAAGTGGACACGTTACAGTTGGTATCAGAGCGAACCAATGAGATCTAAAGATTACAAGGGAACTTAATGGAGGAAAATAAAGAGAATAAGGGGATAAACAGGGGAAGGTGAGTAGAATAGAGCAGTGTTTTCTGTTGAAAACATTTCTTTACTCACTTAGATGCTGGGTTGCAGAGTCACGAGCATGGAGCAAGTTCTTGGTGTTCCAGGTCATGTTTATGACTGCAATGCATGCTTCGAATTATCGTCAGAGGCTTGGCATGATGGATATTCTGGACTGCATCTATAATCCTTGGCCTCTGTATGCGGAACGAAGATGGACGAGAGACTTAGGAATATACTACCTAGTAGCCCACCGACTCGCGTACCTTCAGACCAACTTGAAGAGAATCAAGTCGATGGGGGATTTAAAGATCGTGAAGTTGTTCATCTTTGTCAAAGCTCACGTAAATGCAACTTTGCACGTTAGCAGACGGCAAGTCAAGCAGAACAAGTATGTCTATGAAGAAGTGACCCGGGTAATCTCTGCTGACAAAATCAAAGTGTTAGGGCACTATGAGAAGAACGGGTATGAAAGGAAGGGATACCCCAATCTTCCTATGACTTACCGTTTCCTAAAAATCCATGACCCCACTCCATATTATTATTCCGTCCCTGTAGCTGATTGTAATACAATCCTACTTTCCCCAAACTGATATATCAATCAGCCAGTCCTACTTATCCAAAATAAATGCACTCAAAGGGATATGCCTTCATGAATAAATAAGACTTTTTACAATTATCTATCTTGACCATAAATGTTAACTAAGGTGTTAAGTGATTAAATCACTTAGCAAAAAGCTGTGCTAGTCATATTAACATAATATGGGAACGTATGATAAGATGTTAACATAAAGAATCTTATTGTTCAGATGCAACCCCAAGCGCAGGTTCCAAATTTGACTCCTGCACTAAGTCCAGCTGTGGCTCAAGAGAAGAAATTCCTTCTCAAACAAATAAATCCACCCGAGTTTGATGGCAAGGGAAGGGCTGTTCAAGCTGACGCTGAGATCTGGATTGACTCCGTGGAGGACTATTTTGAGGTAGCAGGAATTGTAGCTGCTAACCAAGCCATGCTCGCCAAACTTAAGCTTACAGGCAAAGCGAGACTTTGGTGGAAACAGTGGTGCAGAGATCAAGCGATCTCGGAGGGGACAATCACTTGGGATAAGCTTAAGGAAGCTGTGCAAGGGAGGTATCTGCCACCTGCCTACCGCACATAAAAGATGAACGAATTCTATGACTTGAAGTAGCTAGGATTATCCCTTGAAGCATATTATTCGAAGTTCGTTTCACTCCTAAAGTATGCACCCCCAATGGATATGACACAAAAGGTGTCAAAATTCTATGTTGGGTTGAATCCACCCATAAACACTCGATTGGAATCAATGCGCCCAACGGACCTACAAGCACTCATTCGAGTTGCACCAATAATACAGAAGGTGCAGACCAAACCAAGGAACAACAGGATTTGGCCTTACAAAGATCAAAATAAGGGTATGTCTAAGGCTCAGACTAAGAGAGCACAAGGTCAGAACCAGGGCCAAAGAAAGAAAGCTAGGGCCAATGCTGTCAACAACTTTGTTCCAACACAAAGCAGTGATCACAACCCACGTTGCTTCCATTGCAACGAGCCCGAACACTTCAAGAGGAAGTGTCCCAAGCTTGGCAGAGGGCACCGCCAGTGGCAATTCCAAGGTCAAAATAGAGCCGCTTATGGCCAAGGAACCACCGTTATGGCCAGAGGGAGAACCTCCAGTGTTTCCACCAAGGAGCTAGACAATGAAGAAGATCCATCCATGGATGCTGACATTGAGAGGGCAACGGTTCACACCACTCTTCACAAGAAGGGTCCAAATCGCCAATTCTCGGTGATTCAAAATCCATCAGAATATCAAGGTAAAAGCTTCAAAACCTTGATTGATTGTGGTAGTACACACTCCTTCATTTCACCAATCTGTGCAAAAAGATTAGGGATAGCCACAATAGATGCACCTACTTTACTTGTGGAATTAGCAAATGGTCGTGAGGTTACTTGTACTAGGCAAACTGCTAAGGTGAAATTCCTACTGGGTGGGAAGCCAACTTCTGTGAGATTCACGGTAATGAACCTAGGTGTCCATGAATGTTTACTCAAAATGGATTGGCTAATACCCAATGATGCCCACATCCATTGTGGGAAGGGCCAAGTCTCCTTCCGCAATTCTGAGGGGGAACTAGTCACGACTCAAGGTGAGGTTGGTAAGCCAAAAATACAGTTGGCAAAAGCAACATGTTTAGTAAAAGGTGTTCAAAAGGGTCTAGTTGTCTATCTGATTAAACTAAATAAGCTAGATCAGAATCAGGAATCCGGAGAAGAACCTTCATGGTTAAAGGAATACACAGACGTATTCCCTGAAGATCTGACGAAACTTCCTCCTCAAAGGGAAGTCGATCACGAAATCAAACTTGTGCCAGGAGCTGCACCGGTCGCAAAGAGGCCATATAAAATGTCCATCTCGGAAGCTATCGAACTGAAAGAGCAACTCAAGCAACTGTTAGACCAAGGCTACATCCGTCCTAGTAGTTCTCCATGGGGAGCTTCAGTGTTGTTCCAAAAGAAGAAAGATGGAATGCTTCGCCTATGCATTGACTACAGAGGGTTGAATCAAGCAACCATAAAAAATAAATACCCCATTCCAAGAATAGATGAATTACTTGACCGTCTTCAAGGGGCGAAGATCTTCTCAAAGATAGATCTTAGATCTGGATATTATCAGATAAGGATCAAAGAAGAAGATATCTTGAAGACTACATTCAGTATAAGGTATTGACACTTCGAATTCCTAGTGATGTCATTTGGGCTAACGAATGCTCCTGCTACCTTCAACAGGTTAATGCAGGATATCTTTAGGCCCTATCTTGATGACTTCGTACTCGTCTTTTTGACAATACCCTAGTCTACTCAAATAGGGAAAGGACCATGAACCCCAGCTTCGCATTGTTCTTGAAACAATGAGAGCACACAAGCTTTATGCCAAGAAAAAGAAGTGCGCATTTTTCAAGCGACAGATTGAATATCTGGGATTCATTGTATCGGTAGAAGGAATTTCAGTAGATCTAGCTAAGGTTAGAGACATTCTGGAATGGCCAACACCAACTTCTGTCAAAGAAATATGTAGTTTTCTTGGGTTGACAAGGTGGTATAGGATTTTCATCAAAGATTATGCTTTGATTGTAGCACCTCTGACTGATCTACTAAAGAACCAAGTAGCAATTGTATGGTCACCTGCTGAACAGACCAACTTTGACAAACTAAAGCAGAGCTTAGTATCAGCACCCATTCCGAAACTTCCTGATCTTAGTAAGGAGTTTGAAGTGGTAACTGATGCTAGCACACTTGCTTTAGGATGTGTACTTATGCAAGAAGGTCATCCCGTAGCATATTCTTCAAGAAAATTGAAGAGCCATGAAAGAAATTATGCTACCCATGACCTGGAGCTGTTGGTTGTCATCCATGCTCTCAAACTTTGGAGACATTACTTGCTAGGTAACAAATTTTCCTTAGTAACGGACTAGAAGAGTCTTAAATGGATTTTCACTTAGAATGAGCTCAATATGAGGCAACGTCGATGGATCGAAGTGCTGGAAGAATATGATTTTGAAATCAAATATAGGCCTGGAAAAGAGAATGTAGTTACCAATGCACTCAATCGCAAGGCATTTCTAAATTCTCTCATTTTGCAAGATCCATCAATAGCAAGGTCTCTAGCCACAAAGGTATCAATGCCAAACAACCCGATTCTTGAGCTAGCAAATGAAGGGGCATATCATGACCCAGTCTATCGGAAAATGCTAAGGGACATCTCCATCAAGGATCAAGACCCGAAGCTAAAGATGAAGTATCAAGAATTCTCCATCAGTAGTGGGCTTGTCTACTTTAGGACAAGATTATGTATCCCTTCAAGCCAAACTCTTAAGCAAAAGATACTTTGGGAAGCCGATGAGTCCCCTTTCTTAGGGCATCTTGGTTATGCCAAGACCCTTAATGCGGTCAGAAAGAGCTATTATTGGGAAAGGCTCAAGGGAGACATACACAAGTATGCCACGGAATGTTTGTCTTGTCAATGCATTAAGGCAGAACATGTTAAAATGCCTGGAAAATTGCAACCACTTGACATTCCACAAATGAAATGGGAGTTCATTAGTATGGACTTTATTGTTGGCATATCCCAAGTTCAGGGAGGATATAACTCTATTATGGTTGTAGTGGATATGCTCACCAAGGTCGCACATCTCATCCCTGTCAAGACAAACTATAAAGCCTCAGACATCGCAAGATTAATCATCAATGAAATATTCAAACTTCATGGGTTACCCAGAAGAATCATTAGTGATCGTGACTCTCTTTTCACATCACACTTCTGGAGGGCTATCTTTGGGGCTATTGGAACTCAACTCTGTTTCAGTACAGCTTACCATCCCCAAATTGATGGACAAATAGAATGAATCAATCAAGTCATTGAAGATATGCTTAGGGCATACTGCTATCGCGATCCCAAAAAGTGGATTCAATACTTACCACCACTGGTTGAGTTTGCTTACAATGCTTCTTACCAACAGAGTATTCAGATGACCCCTTTTCAAGCATTATATGGGCATGATTGTCATACCCCTTTGAACTTCTTGGATCCAACCATGAGGGTAGAAGCTTCAAGACAGATGCTGGAAGACATGGATGATCAAATCAAATCAATAAGACAAGACATTCAAGCTGCTAAGGATAGACAGAAGGCTTACGTTGGCTTGAAACGACAAGACAGATCCTTCGTCGAAGGTGATATGGTATTCATCCGTGTACGCCCTAAAAAGAGTTCACTGTCCTTGGGAGAGTACAAGAAGCTAAGTTCGAGGTATTGTGGACCTTATAAGATCACCAAGTGCCTAGGGCCTAATGCTTACAGACTACAGCTGTCCGCAACTCTAAAGATTCATAATGTATTCCACGTTAGCCTATTGAAAAAGTATCTACCTAATCTGAATCATGTACTCGATGATCAGCAAATTGTAATGCCTAGCCAAGGAGTCCTTGAGCTACAGCCTGATAGAATCCTAGATGTTAGGGAGAGGCATTTGAGATCAAGGACCTTGAGAGAATACCTCATCCAGTGGAAAGATTATCCAGAAGAGGATGCCACCTGGATGGATGAAAATACTCTCAACCAACAATACCCCCAAGTCTTCTCGAGATGAGGACATCTCGATTCCTCTAAGGGGGAGAGGATGTAATATCCCCCCCCCCACCCCGTGCCTCCCCCGTGCCTCCCCCATGAGAACCCCCCTCCTTTTAAAAAATTATTGAATTTAATTCAATTTTTTTTACTCTCTCCCTCTCTCCCCTGCCGACAGCATGGCGGGGAGAGAGAGAGAGAGAGAGGGAGTAAAGAGAGAGAATGGGGGGCATGTAGCCCCCCAGGTGGAAGGGGTGGCGGCCATGAATAGCCGTCTCCCCCCCCCATAAACCACCCCCTCCCCTCACTTTAAAAGGGGAAGCCCCCCCCTCCCTCGTGGCTTGAGGCAGCGCACCCCCCCCCCCCCCCGGTGTTTAGCAACGCTGCCCCTCCACCCCCTCCGCCTGAAATCACCCCCCCCCCCACCTGATTATCATCATCATTCTCGTCTTCCTCCCCATCTTCAGCACGACGCCCCCTAGTCAAAAGGCAGGAAACAAAAGAACAAAAAAGGTTAAGAAGCTTCTTAAGAAGCTTCCTAGAAGCTTCCTTAAAGTGCCTTCTTAAGGGTGCTTCACCCGCGGATCGTGTAAAGGGGCACAGTTTGTCTGTGAAGGGAGTTCCTTGCGGGAAGGAGAAGCTGCCAACTTGCAAGAAATTTCCACACACCCTCCATTTGCCCGAATTATTCCCAAGTTCCGACTGCAATGGCCCCCAAGTGCCACACAAGAGGAGCACACGCGGGAGTAAGAGGTGCACATGTAGGAGTCCCCACCTGAAGCACGAAAGCCAATAATACCCCTCCTGCGGAAGTTCAGGTTCCATCTCGTATTGAAATGTACTATGATTGAACGCTTTGTTTTAAAAGATCATAGGAATGTTCGAGAAAGTTTTACATCGCATCACATTGATTGCGCGATTGATGGGTAATTGCCTTGGTATGAATTTAGTTGTGATGTTTGCAACAAACAAGATAAATTTCGTTGTAAGCTGACATCATAATAGGTGAAATTGATTAGGTAATTGCATCGTAAATTACCAAAAAAAAAATCTTGCATGAATTCTTGCATAAAGTGCATTGCTCACAAGTTCCTGCAAAATACATTTTAGAGGACATCGAAATAAGCAAAGTGCATCTCCATATCGCAAGATGGATTCTAAGGTATATGTAATAAACTGCAGAAAAGATTAAAGTGCAACTAGACTCATACAATAATCACATAAAGTTATAAAGATCATATCATTCAAGAAGGTTATAGATCGTATAAATAATTACATAGAGGATAATGTTAAGATTGCATGCATAGAAAATACCTTCGCATGTGTGGCATCTAGGAGATAACCAGCAAGTTGACCAACTGAGGATGACGGGGTTGTCCATGATCTATTTTACAAGGAAACCTAAGGTAAGGATAATTAGGGTCGGTAGGGTACAAAACCTAACCCAAAGAAAAAGGGGAAACAAGCAACCTAGCTTGCCAAGCCCCTGGAATCTCCCGAACGATCCAGGACCAAATGCTGGGAGCATTCAGGAAGAAGGATTCACACCTTAGCAGTTGGTCGTACGAACAACCACAGAAATGATCGTGATTGTACACTTAGGTACATTGTTTGAACTTCTTTGCTCAAGGAACTAATTCAAGGTCAAACACTTAAATGCTTCAAGTTTATAGCCTGAAGGGAGAGGCAGGTTCAGTTACCTCCGACTACCTACCTGGCCCTATCCAAGGGGGTTGTTAGCCGCGCCATGTATATGGACCGAACCCGCCGCAAGAGGTCTCTGCGTGGGTGCTACTTGGAGTGGGAGGATGCTTGGGTGCCAGGGGAGGCTCTGGCTGTAAAATCCTTGCCTCCGATCCCGCATAAGAAGCCGATGTGACTTGAGATGAGATCTCGAGGCCTATGTACTAGTCTACGGGCGAACTTGGAGCAACAATCCTGTTGATTGCTGGGATAGCCTTCAGGCATGATACTTGATGTATTCCAAGAATATGAAAAATAAAGGTCGAATATTTTGGAAAAAGAACTTGCTTGACATTGTTTTTTTTTGTCAGTGCCTAAGTTGCGTGAAGGAACCTATGTTTAAATTGGGTAATTAAGGAAGCTGCTTTTGTGTGTCAAACATAATGTGGTAGGTAATTAGATAACTAAGCAACCCGAGGAAAGTGCGGAGGACGTGACTTGGGTCCGTCCTACGAAAGGGTGGTCCCGGTTAGCTGGGAACTTTTCTCAAAAGACGTGATAACAACACTATGAAGACCTAGAGTCAGTAGAGTTAGAATCCCGATTTGTGCTGTTTTAGGGGAGCGGAATGGGACTATGCCTTACGGGCAGAGAGGTTGAGCT